>NC_083227.1:127666882-127980811 GCF_032191835.1 Heteronotia binoei
AGAGCAGGGGATCCCCCAATTTGGAAGCCCTCCCCCTACTTCAGGGTTATCAGAAAGTGTGGGGGGGGATGTCTGCTCAGCACTCATTATACTCTATGGAGGCTGATTCCCATAGGGTATAATGGAGAATTGATCCATGAGTATCTGGGGCTCTGGGGGGCTGTTTTTTGAGGTAGAGGCACAAAATTTTCTGCATAGCATCTGGTGTCTCTCCTCAAAATACCCCCTCCCCAAGTTTCAAAAAGATTGGACTAGGGGGTCCAATTCTATGAGCCCCCAAAGAAGGTGCCCCAATCCTGCATTATTTCTAAATGGAGAGAAGGCATTTAAAAGATGTGTGGTCCCTTTAAATGTGATGGCCAGAACTCTCTTCGAAGTTCAGTCAGGCTTCTCATGCTCTTGCTCCTGGCTCCACACCCAAAGTCCCCTGACTCCACTCTCAAAGTCCCCAGATATTTGTTGAGTTGGACCTGGCAACCTTAAATTCTGTTTAGGATTGCATTTTTGGTATAGTAGTCTGTTTGTATGATAAATCTTTTTAAAGTTTCCTAAATATACTTGGCTTTTCTCTTCTGTTGATCAAACAAAAGCACCCTATACAGTAGAAACTCAACTGATAGTGAAAAGAAACATTTACAAAGGAAGACAATCAAATGCCCCATTGGTAATTAGCTAAATTAATATAATCTTGATATTGATATAGGGATTGCAAATATTTCTTGAACATCACATCACAGGACTGGAATATTAATATGATGGCGGTAAAATGTTGTACATGAGAAACTGATGGGAAAATACGGGGTAGTGACTAGTGAGTTGCACCAGTAATCAAAATACAATTATACTCATCATTAAATACAGATGGCTAATGAAGGATGCAGTGACAGTGAAGTTTTATGAGTTATGATGGGAGATGAAACATCAAGGGGTGTTAAGCATTTGCCATGGATCATTAAGCCAAGACCTAGCAGCTGAGCTAAATGACAAGGAAGATGAAGAGTTACAAGGCTCATGCCTTGTACCTCTTGGATAGGTGCTGGGAGATAGGGAAAAAAGCACTCTGTTTTTTTCCCACAGCTAATGTCCCACAGCTTGGGAATATTGACTAAATAAGAAGTTATTTGAGAACCAGTAGTTATGGGCTAGACAGCTTCGAGCAGAAGTTTATAAGCTAAATTGAGAATAACAGTGCTATTGCATGTGGACTGAACACCAGAACTGGCAACACCCTTAGTTTAATCAGAAAGCCTCAGATTTTCAGGAGTTTCTAAAAGGCTGGAAGTATGAAGGAAAGAGTATATTTTTTCTAAAAAGCTTCTAACTTTTGTGCCCTTGCAGGCTTAAAAACAAAAATAAATCTGATGAATACATTGTTAAAGAGTGACAATGATTTTAAAGGCAATCTCTAGATTTTGAGAATCTTGTCCATCCGTCCACCTACATTCTTTATAGGCCACCTTTCCCACTGGGACTCAAGGTGGATTACACTGAGTAAGTCAATACAATCAACAGGATGGGACATCAAATCAACAGCACATTAGGATTTGGATTGTAGACATATGGAATGAACCAGAGATCTGGAAACAGAACTTGGGCAAAGCATAAATATTAACAGGATGTGTTAAATGATGCAAAAATTACATAGTAGGATCCGACTTACAGCAACAGGCAATATAAGCTATATACATTAGTACAGACTGCAGTCTCTAACCCTTGACAAAATAACTTTCTGAATCATTTTGTTAAAGTATAGCTCTATTAACTGCGAAGAAAGACCCTCTTGAATAATTCAGTTTGTGGGAAACCAATAGAGCGGGAATCTTCCTGAGCTCATCAGACAGGCCTCTCCTTAAGGTGGGAGCCACAACAGAGAAGGCGTATGTACAGGCAGTTGTGTATGGGGCAGTTGTTGATTTTGCCCATTTGCAGACTGGCACTTGCAGAAGGCCCTACTCAGATGAGCAAAGCTGTCATGGTGGAGCATACAGGAAGAGGCTATGAGGGATCAAGACCATAAAGGGCTATGTATGTTGTAGTATCTTAAATTGAGCTCAGTAACTGATAAATGGCCAATAGAGCAACTGTTTAATATTAAGTATTTGCAATCCTAAAACAGCCATCTCCTAAAATAAAACTAATTAAACCCTCTTACAATTAACCAAATAAAACTGGAGGCCTTGTTTTATATCATTTAGATTTCAAACAATAAAAAGCAGAATCACATGACAACAAAGTTGATTAAATTTATATGACACAACTAAAAATTTGGTGGATTCTTCAATCAGCATAACTTAAGAGAGGAATACAGCTGTGTATCCCAAAGTTGTACACTGGGATTTGTAGTGACTGTTGTAATTTAGAGATACATTCTTATTAGGAATAGGGTTGCCAAGTCCAATTCAAGAAATATCTGGGGACTTTGGGGGTGGAGCCAAGATCAAGGCTGTGACAAGCATAATTGAACTCCAAAGGGAGTTCTGGCCATCACATTTAAAGGGACGGCACACCTTTTCATTTCCTTCCTTCCATAGGAAATCATGAAGGATAGGGGCACCTTCTTTTGGGGCTCATAGAATTGGACCCCCTAGTACAATCTTTTTGAAACTTGGGGGGTATCTTGGGGAGAGGCACTAGATGCTATACTGAAAATGTGGTGCCTCTACCCCCCAAAACAGCCCCCCCCCAGAGCCCCAGATACCCGCGGATCAATTCTCCATGATTTTCTATGGGAATAGATAGATAGATGATAGATAGATAGATAGATAGATAGATAGATAGATAGATAGATAGATAGATAGATAGATAGATAGATAGATAGATAGATAGATAGATAGATAGATGATAGATAGATAGATAAATTTATTGTCATTGTTCTCAAAAAAGAAAATGAGAGCAACGAAATGAGGTACTCTTCCACAAACATACCAACACATCAACACCCCCCAAAAAGGACATATACATAGACCATTTCAATGCATCTAAAAACAAATAACCATTCATAACCCTGCATTTAGCCTAACCACGGCACTTGGATAGAAGCTGCCCTTGAATCTATTTGTCTTAGCCTTCAACACTCTATATCGCCTACCTGACGGTAAGATCTCAAATAGCAAGTGGCCCGGATGTGAAGGGTCCCTTAAGATCATTTGTATCTTCCTTTTACATCCCATATTATACAGATCCACCAATGAGGGGAGAGAACATCCACAAATCTTCTGTGCTCTTACCATCACTCTTTGGAGCACCCTTCTCTCTGCTCTATTCCCTAAATCTCTATAGGGAATAACAGAGTTCCCAGCAGACATTTCCCTCCCCTCCCCCCACTTTCTGATGACCCTGAAGCGGGGGGAGGGCCTCCAAACCGGGGGATCCCCTGCCCCCACCTGGGGATTGGCAACCCTAATTAGGAATAAGCAGGACGGAAGCTTCCAGAGGATTCCTGGTGGCTAGGAGCTGTAGGCAGTAAGAGCCAGAGAATATTCAGGGAAGGGAAGAGAATTCTGTGTTTGGCAATAAACTATTACATTTACTTTTACTTTAGAGCATTTGTTATATCAGTGGTCCCCAACCTTTTTGGCCCAGGGCCAGGATGGGGCAGGATGGGGGCACCCAATTTGGCCTCCCCCCACAGCACTTCCTCCTCCCTCTGTTTTCTTCCCCCATTTCCTCCTTCACTCCCCCAAACAGCCTCCTTCTCCCCCATTTCCACCTCCCTCCTTCCCCCCCCCGCACAGCCTTGCCACCTCTTAGTGCAACTTGACTCCTACTTTGTTCTACTGCTTCATACCAATGCGGCTGCCCACTTGGATCTATCCTCCCCCCCCTTTCACCATTTTAAGGCTCGGGAAGGGGCCATGAAGCTCCTACCAGGCTGACCCCCCCTTGGGTAGGCGGCAAGGGCAGCAGCCTGGTGGTTGGGGACCCATGCGTTATATGATTAATCCCTAACTTGTCACAGGACTGGTACTATTTAGCTGATTCTTATGTGATCTTCATGGAAGGGGAAGCAGAGAAGTTGCTAAGTTGGTTGATAACACTAACTTATTCAGAATACTAAATCTCCAGTAGACTTTGAAAAGAACCAGAAAGGTGTTTCCAAACTGGATGAATGGGCAATGAAATTGTAACTGACATTCAGTACAAATAAGGTGATGTTCCTTGGGGCAGTTTTTTTTTTTAAAAAACCCCAAAACCTCTAAGTATACACTGATGGAGTTTAAACTGAGTGGGGCTATTACCACACAGGGATTTTCTCATGTTTATGGCCTGGTTCAAAAGAGGGACTGTGAAGAGGCTGCAGGTGGAGCATCTATTGTGGATGTCCTGCGCCTGAAGCTAATATGAGGAGGGGGCAGAGCTCAGCTCTTTTCTTCCTTGCTTTGTAACCCCCTAACAGGCCTTTCTTGGTTTCATAGCTGAACTGCAGTGTGACTTTTTACCCTTACCCAACTAGGAAGGGGCAAGGTGGGATTGCTGGTCTGTGGGGTGACATGATTGGTGCCACTTTTCTGTGCCAATACACTGCAGGCAAAGGGAAGATGGTGATGGGTGGTGGCATCAGCAGCATGGGGGAATGAGGATGCTGTTCATGCCCACTTCCAAATTGCTTGTTGCCACCTCTGCTGCAGAAATGCCTCTTGTTGATCCAGTATGATTGTAGCCCCGGAAAGAGATTTTATATGTGTGCGATGGTGAAATGAAATGAAAACATCAACTCAGTGTGCAGTAGCTCAGGAACAAAATGATAGATGTAAATTCAAAATTAGTGTTAGTAAATGGATTGCAAATAAAACTTCACTGAATTCTATGGGATTTACTTCTAAGAAGACATGCATAGGATCTGATTTGCTTCTAGGAAATTATGCATAAGAGTGATACACATTGGGTACATGAAGCTGCATATAGTGACTCATACCATGGGTCCATCAAGGTCAGTATAGACCTGTCACTAAAAGAAGCTCTTCAGAGTCTCAGGCAGAGATCTTTCACATCACCTACTGCCTCATTCTTTTAACTGGAGGGGTTGGGGATTAAATCCAGAACCTCCTGAATGCAAAGCAGATGATTTACCACTGAGACACCGCCCCTCCATAAATCATGCTTCCTGTATGAAATTGTTGCTGAACTGTTGCTAGTGGAAAATTCATCTCATTTGTAGACTTTCCAGACAGCTATATCACTTTCAGCCCAATCCATTACCCAATTAAACTGAAGTACTTGGATTTAAGTTGGTATTTCTATTGACTTAAATGGAATTTAAACTTGGCTTAAATCCAGGTAAGTTAGAATTGAATTGTGCTGTGGATCATGCAGTTTGGAAGGCATGGTCTGAATGAAACACGAAGGCCTCTGTACACAATTGAGTTTCGTGCTCCATTAATTTGGTCCTCTGCTGAATTAGGCTCCACCACTAAACCACCTGTGTGAAAGACCAAATTGTATATTAATGGTAGCTTGTACTACTTCTTTCTACTGACGTGTGTAAATATGGATCTCATCCATGATGAGATCCATGTTTGCAATTCAAAAGCCCAGATGACAGATTTTACTGTTTGTGAGGTCCCCAAATCCTAGTTCACAAATTAGAGATTAGGAGCAGAAAAAGTGTGAATGACGTTGTGTAGCTTCTTTTTACCAAAGAAGCCACACTGAGCACTATACTTTCAGGCAAGGCTGCAAATCAGTAGCATATGTACTTGGATTGCACTCTTGGCCAGATAAGTGGGTGCTCATTTCTGGATGATACATTTTTTGTTACCCTTTCCCTTTTGTGCAAGTTTTGTGGGGCACTAATAGTTCCAAAAGAGCCCCGTGACGCAGAGTGGTAAAGCTGCAGTACTGCAGTCGGAGCTTCAGCTCACGACCTGAGTTCAATCCCAATGGAAGCTGGTTCAGGTAGCTGGCGCCAGATTGACTCAGCCTTCCATCCTTCCAAGGTCGGTAAAATGAGTACCCAGCTTGCTGGGGGGAAAGTGTAGATGACTGGGGAAGGCAATGGCAAACCACCCTGTAAAAAGTCTGCCATGAAAACGTGAAAGCAATGTCACCCCAGAGTCGAAAACAAATGGTGCTTGCACATTTACCTTTTTTAATAGTTCCAAGGGGGTAGCTGTGTTAGTCTGTTGTAACAAAAGCAAAACTGAAGTCCAGTAAAACATCAAAGACATCAACATTTATTCCACCATAACCTTTTGTGAGTTGGAGCCTACTTCATCAGATGAATTTGCACTCCTGTGCATATCTGATGAACAATGTTCCCTCTAAGCTGAGTTAGTGTGAGCGAGCTCACAATTTTTTAGCCTCCAGCTCACATTTTTGTCTCAGTTCAGGAAAAATGGCCCTAGAGCAAACTAATTTATGCAGTAGCTCACAATTTTAATGCCAGTAGCTCACAAAGTAGAATTTTTACTCACAAGACTCCACAGCTTAGAGGGAACATTGCTGATGAGTAGAAAAGAGTAAAAGTCCAGTAGCAGCTTAAACAGTAACAAAATATCTGATGAAGTGAGCTCTGATTTCTTGAAAACTTATGCTGGAATAAATGTTGTTAGTCCCTAAGGTTCTTCTGGACCCTTGGGAATAACAGGTCTTTCTTATTAGCTTGCCTTTGAGTTGAGCCTATTTATATGTCAACTTTGGTGGTCAGTGATGTACCATCCCTCCAATTCATTATGGAGTTCAGGATAAAAAGAGGGATGTACGTGTGTGAGGGAAAGATGACTAGGCTATTATAGTTTTGTTGCTTCTTTGGAGCTGAAAGTTCCCAAATTCAATGGCAGTGACTATGCATATTCTTCTTGGAATCATGCATTGTTCACATCACAGGAGAAAACAATACATGAAGAATGAAAGGGTTGGAAATGTCAAGGAAAGAGAAAATGGCAAACAAATGCTTTTCTTTATTTACTAAGCTTTTAAAATTTTTCTCATTTGCAAGTATGGAAGATCAGGATGGGAGGCAATCTCCTTATATATGTGGAACCTTTTCAGTTGCATCCTAAACAAAGTTATACCCTTCTCAGCCCTATGGACATAGAATGGTATAACTCTGCTTAAGACTGCACTCTTATTCTAGTCCTGCTGTGCTCATTTCTTGGCTGTTACCCATCCATTGCCCTTGCAGTTAATGGTTTATTTGCAGATATTACTTTTATTTTTTGTATTCTATTTCATTGTTGCCTATATCATGACAATTTCTATGACTACTGCTGGGAACTATTAACTGTTCTGATTTTTTAAAAAGTATGTTGCATGCTGCCTTTAGAGCTATTTGGCTGAGAGCATAAGTTCAAAATAATTTAAGAAATGATCATAAATAATGCCCCCCACCATTGCATCTGTTCTGGTATCTGTTCTCTTCACAAATACCAAAACACTGCCACATCTAATGCCCAAGCATCTGAGCCCAGGACAAACATGTAACACATGGCCCTCTCACACACATCCCAATCCATCCTGATAGATAGATGATAGATAGATAGATAGATAGATAGATAGATAGATAGATGATAGATAGATAGATAGATAGATAGATAGATAGATAGATAGATAGATAGATAGATAGATAGATAGAAGTCATCTAATGGGAAAATCTAGTTTAATTCCAAAATGATATAAATAGACCATATCATGATAATGGACTTACAGGCCAGGCCGGTCCCTCCTAGATCCCCAAACCTCAATAAAGTATGCCCCCTAGGGGTGTTCATTTGGTTCGGCCGAACCGAATAGACAGCCGAATACCCCCTGATTCGGAAGTATACGGCGTTGTATGCTTCCAAATCCAGCTCGCATGCATTACACGGGAGCCATATACGGCTCCCCATATATTTCTGAATCAATATTCGGAAGTATACGGAACTCAATGTAAAAGGCGGGAAAGGAGCTTCTGCAGCCTCAGGGAAGCTGCTTGCCTCCTTTCCCGCCTTTGGAAGCCTTTTCCCACCTCTCCCATAGCCTCCCTGGGATCAGGGAGGGAGGGGGAGGGGAAGAGGAGCCCCAGCAGCCAATCCAAAGCATGCATTTACAAAATGCATTGCAAATGCATGCTTTGCAGGGCTGTTGTGTAGCTGATGGCTGGGCTAATCTCCCAGCCATCAGCAACATTGTTGTTCTTTTGTTTACTTGGGTATCCAAGTAAACACTGTTTTCCGGCCAATCACAGAGCAGTGGTATTTTTTGAAACTGCTCTGTGTAGGGCCAGAGAACCTTTTTAAGGAGTCTGCCTGGCTGGACTCCATTCCATTGCTGCTGTGTGTATTGGTGTGTGAAAGAGATTGTGCTGCACTGGCCCTTGGCCTCAGCTGCTGCTGCTCTCTCTCAGCCTTGCCTGACCTGCCTGGAGAAGACATCTAAGGTAAGACAGTCTTGGGGTTCTTGTTTTTATTTTAGTTAGCAAAAGGACTTTTTAAGACTCAGAGTCCCTTTACTTATATAGATTTGGGTGGGTGGGTAGCTTATTTGGGTTAGGGTTAGGAGGTTCCGCTGGGGGTGGGGAGGTTGCCAATTTGTCTATATCTTACTTTAGTGAGAGGACTTTTAAAAGTGCAGTGTCCTTTTACTTTTCCTGATTTGGGTGGCTTGGATTTCTTGGGGTTAGGGTGAATGTTTTTTTGGGGGGGGCAGGGGTTGGTTCAGTTCCTGTATTGTTAAAAGTCAAGTTTTTTACTGTTTTAAAAGGATCCTGTGTTTGATTTGTTGCTGCTGTGTTGTGCTGCTGTTGTTCCTTTTCTCTTCTGGTTCTCGGGGGGGGGGGCTGTTTGGCCTAATTTTTATTGTTAAAAAGTTTGGTTTTTTAACAGTTGAGTTTGTTGGCCTTTTCTCAGTTGGATTTGTTTGGATCTGTTGCTGTTGGTTTTGCATCCTGTCCTGTTGTCCCTTTTCCTGGTTTTTTTTTGGTGGGTGTGTGGGGGGGTTAAGTTTCTTTCTGTCACATTTTTTTAATTACCTCTGGTTGGTGTGAAGGGGGTTGGTGTATGGGCTGCATGGGGTGGGTCACTTTCATGTTTTTATAGAGTTATTTTTGGAGTCTGAGGGTGCTTTTGGTTTGGCTAGGGCCACTAAATAGGCTGCCCCACTATTTTTAGGGATTGTGTTTTTTGAAATTAAAAAAAATCCAGTTTAGGGCTTTATCTTATTTCAAAATTCAACTAGGCCAGATAGGGGCAATTTTAAAGGTTTTAGGTTTCTCATAAAAGGCAGTGTGACTACTAGGCCACATCAGGCTCCCTTCTAAAGAGACTAGGGTTGCAGTGCATCTTGCTTTCAGCCACTGAAAGCTGGTGCATCCTTAGATTTCCATAGGGTAAACCACAGCTTCTCTCTAGTTATAGGGGACACCTGATTTCGAGTTTGCAAGGAAATCCGATTTGTCTCAGGATCTAGTTAGGATAAGTTTAACTAGGAGGATATAACAAGGATTGCCTTCATCTCAAGGTAGCCTTTTAAAAACTGCAGTCAGGTAGAATCAGGATCACATAGTCTCCTAAACTTTACCAGACTACTACCCCAACCCAAAGAAGGACAGGTTAGGGACCAAAAAACAAACAAACAAACAAGTTTTGGTGGGAGGGTTTTTAAAAAGAAGTCAGGGCATCTGTTGGTTCAGGGTACAGTGTAGTGAGTTAGGTTTGTAAAAAAACCCACTCTCAGTTCAGGTTGTGTGAGACTGGCTAAGGGTGACATGAGTGACAGGCAGCAGAAGAGGGGCCCTGGGGGCAAGGCCAAGGAGAAGACTAGAGGGGTGGAGGAGAGGGGAAAGGGGAGAGGGAGGACCCAGTTTCCCCACCACCACCTGTGCGTAGGGTCACTCCACAGTCGCCTTCCAGCACTCCAACCTCTGGCTGGAGTGTGATGAAGAAGGCCCGCCTTGGGCCCTTCATCGAGGCTGCTGCTGGGGTGCCCCCAGCAGAGGTGCCATTAGGTGCTGGCACTGAGCAGGGGTATGCTGCTCGGGCAGTCTCTCCTCCAGCTGATGTCACTCCTCCAGCAAGAACAGCCCTCCTTGGAGATGAGCTTTGGGGACAATTTTCTGTCCCAAACGATCACCCAAGGAGGGTGCAGAGTGTTGTGCAGGAGCTGGAGGAGAAGCTGGTTGAGGAGGACCAGTCCCTTCTTCGGTTCCTTCGGGCACCAGCAGTCCTTCAGGGGAAGGCCAGGAGGGGAGGCCGCATGGGGTGGAGGGAGAAGAAATGGAGACACACGAGCTGCTTCCATCTCTGCCCACTTCCCCCCGGTGGCCAGCCCCTCCTGCCACCCCAAGACATGATGTGTTTGCCCTGAGCACCTCACAGGAGGTGGCTCCAGACACCCAAACTGCTGGTCAGCTTGGGCATCCATACACCACCAAAGTCTGAAGCATTTTTGACTTACGGAGGATCCACACTGCGCAGTGCCAGCTGTGCAGGGCCTGGATCAGTTGTGGGCGGGACAACTAGATAATCCGGGCCCTTGGCAATAACATTCTGTCTCTCAATGTCTTGTAGTCTCTGTTTGACTATGGAGAGATTCAGGTGAAAAGCCAAGCGTAGACAATTTCTGATGGATGGCTCTAACCTAAGAGGAACAATAACTATCCTTTAAAATCAATGATGTGATATTCGTGGGGCAATGGCTGAGATTAAGCCAAGTGGTGATTGAAAGTAGGCTCACCCTAGCCTCTGTCCTTAGCAAACCAGTTTCCAAGCATAGTACTGCAATGGAAATGCAGGTTTGAAAGTGGAAAATGGCTCTCAAGAATTTGGACTGAATTTTCTCAAGGGGATCAAAACTTGATAAGGATGGACCCAACATAGTTCCATAAGTGAGTTGGGGTATTGTTTTGGCCAAGTAGAGTTTTAATGCAACTGGTATAAAATGCCCCCCTTTCATGAGAAAAAACCTAATGGTGGCCTGGGTCGATTTGCGACCAGAATTGGCAGCATATTCGTGGTGAGCCTTCTTTGACCCTGAGGACTGAATCATGACCCTCAAATATTTGTAAATTGCTACCTGTTGTAGACTATGGCCATTTATATTCCATCTCCTTAGCCTGGGTTTTGGGCCAAAAGCCATTACTTTTGTTTTCTGATAATTAATCTCTAAGAGGTTATGATCACAATAAAGACCAAATTGAGCTAATGCCCTTCTAAGGCCTACTGGTGTTCTAGACAGCAAGATTGTGTCATCTGCAAAGAGTAAGGCTACCAGTTGCCTATCTGCCAGGGAGGGGGGATGAGTATCGAAAAGATGGAGGTTGCTGATCATATCATTAATAAAGATGGCAAAAAGGGAAGGGGCCAGCACGCAGCCTTGCTTGACTCCTTTTAAAGTTGGAATAGGATCAGTAAGGAGACCTTGCTTATTGCACCTGACCCTAATAGACGTGTTGGTATATAATGCCTGGATCAGGAATAAAAGTCTCCCTTCAATTGAGGTGGCACTTAACTTCTCCCATAATTTCCCTCTGGGAATGGAGTCAAAAGCAGATTTTAAGTCAATAAAGGCTGCATAAAGAGAAACCGTTCTGCTGGTTGCGTATTTTTCTATCAAATGTGATAGAATCAAATTATGTCCCAACGTGGATCGTCCTTCCCTAAATCCAGCCTGCTCATCTACCAAATACCTTTCTTGAATCAGCCAGCACTGCAATTTCTCTAGAAGATGACTAGTGTATAGTTTGCCCAGAATACTCAAGAGGCTGATTGGCCTATAATTGGCTGGATTATCCTTCTGCCCGGACTTAAAAAAAGGAATGCTGATAGCCTCTCTCCAGGCCTCAGGTAAATCCCCTGTCAAATCTATATATGTAAACAATGGGGCCAAGAGAGAGGACCACCAGTCTATATTATCTTTCAATAGATCTGGGGGAATAACATCAGGGCCTGGAGCTTTGCCTCTCTTGAGTTTACTGATCAAAGATCTAACTTCTCCAGCCGTCACTGGAGGCCAAGGTGGCAGGTCTGAAAGGGCCTCATGAATCTGGGGAACTGCAGAATGGTGGGGATCAGAGTACAGCACTTGAAAAAATGATTCCCAATTCTTGGGGGTGACAAATGAGCCAATGGGGGAGATGTCTCTGCAGGAGTGGCTCGAGATCAATTTCCAAAACCCTGTCAAGATCTTCTCCTTGGATGACTGTATAATGCTATTCCACAGCAGGTTTTTTTGGCCTTGTGGATTTTGTGTGGGACAGTGCCCTGAAGCTGCACAGCAGTTTGGGGGGCTCTCCTCAAAACCCCCTGCTCCTCAGAGCTACTTTTCCCATGATAATTACAGTGGGGGAAGTGGCTCTAATTGTTTTTTTCTCACCATTGGGAACAGTGTTCCTTTTGAGGTGCCCACAGATGGATGCAGTCTTTTTGGGCCAGGGGGGCTGCATGTGGGGGAGTCCTGTGAAGCTGCCTGCAGTTTTCGGGCCTCTCCCTCAAACCCCCCTCTGGCCAGATCCACTTTTCCCACAGCAATTATAGTGGAGGAAGTGGCTAATTGGACTTTCCTCAGCATTGATGGCAATCGGCCTTTTGGGGAGCCCAAATACAAGGACCCCCTGGCCCAATCTTTTTGGGACTTGGGGGTTTTGTAGGGGAGAGTCCCCTGAGGGTTCCATACAGTTTTGGGGGCTCTCCCTCAAACCCCCTGCCCCCCAGTAGTCTCTGATTATGCCCTATGTTGCCATTGAGTTCAATGGTCCATAGGGTATAATGGTGGGATAGGGACTTGGAGGGTTCATCGGGGAGAGTCCCCTGCAAATTTGGGGACTCTCCCTCACACCCCTTCTTCTCCAGGCGGCTTCTAATATACCCTATTTTGCCATTGATTTCAATGGCCCATAGGATATAATGGGGCCGTATATTCGGAAATAGCCATATATCTCCAGTATATACGGCTATTCCAAATACAGATATTCGGAAATATACGGTATTCCGAATATTTTGGCCCTGTATATTTCCGAATCCGATTAATTCTGAATATATTTTTTTTGCACACCCCTCATGAAAGATGTGCTCTGCTTCTTCCAGTCATCACTGGAATCATAGATAGAGAGCATTACTTTTGAGAGAGCAAGAAAAGGCATTTTTTGATTAATTCTTCCATTAACTGTGACCTATCCCCAGCTCACTCTTGGCTTGATACCAGCTATGGTTAATGCAGCCAAGACTCCCTAAATTCCTGGAAAATTGCATTTAGAGCTTTATCCAACCACTGTATGGGACGATCTCAGCCTGCATCTTGCAGATCAGCAGTCTGCAGTCCTAAACAGTTACAGCCTTATAAACCCATTGACCTTAATGGATTTTGAAGGGTGTAATTCTCTTTAGGGTTGCACTGCTAAGGACTCTCTTGCCTATAACCTCTATTGGGATCCACAAACAAGAAGGTGTAATTTTAGTCTAGGAAATTTGCACCATGTCTTTATTGTTTCTTTGTGAGAACTATCATGCTAAGAGTCCAAATGTCACCCCAGAAAAGAACAGGCAACAAAACAAGGTCTTAGGCCTGCTGTTGTCTCAGTCTCCTCTCTACATATGCACAACTGGGATAATAATACCTATTCACCTTATAGGGAGGTAGTCACCTGTGCAAGCACCAAGTCATTACAGACCCATGGGTTGGCATCATATCACAACATTTTCTTGGCAGACTTTTTGTTGCTGAGTGGTTTGCCATTGCCTTCCCCAGTCATCTACACTTTACCCCCAGCAAGCTGCGTGCTCATTTTACGGACCTCAGGAAGATGGGAGGCTGAGTCAAGCTTGAGCCAGCTACCTGAACCCAGCTTCCACCGGAATCGAAAGATTCTGAGCTGATCTTGGACTTCAGTACTGCAGCTTATCACTCTGTGCCATGGGGTTCCTTATCTACCTTATAGGATTGTTGTAAAGATAGTTGATAAAATTAATTGAAGTGCCTCGAATCATCAGTAAATTTCTTATGACTGTTGATGATTATTATTGGTCCTGATTGCCTCCAGATACAGAGATTTGGAAGTGAGGGCAGGTCACTGTTAAGAAACTCTGTGGCCCTAAAGCCTTGTGGGAGTCTTGGCTCCAGGGACTACATTTCCACTTACCTTACAGTTTTTTTTTTAAAGTCCCAGACAAACAATTATATGGGTCCATTTCCATGCTCTGAAACAATTTTAAATTAGGATTGACTTTGGCAATGTTTGACTTCTCTTGTGAAAAGTAGTCATAGCAGAAATATCCTTTCTTGTCCACTTTGCAGTCTGACTGACAGAATACAATGAACCATTGACTTGTCTGTTTGAAAACAGATCAAACTACTACCCTATGACAAATACAATCTGAATTTCAACAGACTCTCTATAAAGCACATTTAACCAATGTTAATTGCTCTATTAGTAACTGAATGGATATCAACCAGCACTTTGGCTACAATCTTAAAAATCAGTATATCTAATTCTCATTATATCTAATCTTAAAAATTAGTATAATTCTAATCAGTATATCTAATTCTCAAAAATTAGTCTATCTCTCAGTATCTCTAATTATCAGTATGTCTAATTCTAATACAAATCAGTATATCTAATTCTCAGTATATCTAACCATACGTTTAGATTTGTGTCATAAAGGACTTTAAAAAAATGTTCTTATGGTTGTGAGAATGAGTCTGTGTGTGTAGGTGTACAGCAAACAAACTGAGCACCTGTGGAAAAAAATCTTGTTTTCATGATACCAAACAAGTTAAATCTGATACATGTGAGTTTTCAGAAAGAGGCCGTAAGTACCTTTAGGAACCTTTAAGATCTGGGATTGTTTTGACAAGCAGGATATGATAGGTCGCAGAATATTTGGTGTAGGAAAATTAGGAGGAGTGGAGCTGCAAGTTCACAACCATGATCTTTCAGGGGTCATTTTGGTGGACTATGATACCACAAAATGCTACATGCTAGAATTTCTTGTATGTACAGTGAGCGTCAGCAATCAGACTTCGCGAGAAAATCTACTTTAAAAAGAACCTGGGTGTCGCTGTCAGAAAGGGAGATGTTGTGAGATTCTTTGAAAGAGCAGCAGAAAGGACCTGACTGATTCCACGAAGCGGGTTTCTTTTTGGTGCAATCAGCGGCGCGATCTCTCTCTCTCTGTCTTTGGAGGAGAGAAGGATTTTCTCGATTGGCTGGAAGAAATGGTCAGGATCCCGCAGGAACCGCCTCTAAGCGGTGTTGGAGAAAAGTGTCCCGTGGTGGGAGGCAGCTGCGGAGTTTGGTCCCACAGGGCTGCAGGCGCGGCGAGAGTCCCAGGGAGCTGCCGCCGCCGCGAGGCCGGGTTCTAAGCAAAGGCTAGGCTGGGCTGTGGCAGGCTTGCAGGCAGCAGCGCCTCTGTCAATCAAGCGGACTTCCCTCCTGCACGCCCTGCGCTTTCCAGCCAGCCGCCTCCTGGTGTCTCTGCTGCCTTCGCCGAGGAGAGCGGCCGCTTGCTGAGCGCTGGAGAGGAGCGGCTGCACCAGCGCCAGCGCGGCTGAGGTTTCCCTGCCGGCAGAGGCGCCGCGGGCAAGAGGGCGGTGCCGGCTGCCCTCCAATGTGGCCGGAGTGCCCTGCAGGGAACTTTAAGGCTGGCCCCAAAGGCTGGGATTGGGCTGCGCTACGCCTGCCATGGGTCCTCCTGCAGCCGAGATCGCCTCGCTTCTCGCCTGCTGGGCGCTCCTCCTGGCTCCAGGGGCCCCTCAAAGTCCCGCGGAGAGAGGTAGGTGCCGGCGTTTCCTTGCCTTAGCCCAGTTGCTCCGGAGGGAGCCCCTACCTCTCTTTGACCGGCGCTTCCCGAGGTTCGCTCACCCGCTCTCAACTTAGGCCGGCCGCAAAGGACTTTTTAAACCTTCTCCCAGCCAGACTTCACCGCGCCACACTAACCCTGGCTGCCTGGAGGAAAGGCTTGGGGGACTCCTCGCCGCCACGTGTGGCTCCTCCTCGTTTGCTGTCTTGGGGGAAGAGGAGGGAAAGCAGGGGAAGAGAGAGAGCTGCTGGGAGCTCGCTGGAGAAACCAGAGTTTGCCGCACGGGGGGGGGGGGGGCGGTGCGGGAAGCGGGAACCTCGAATGAACTCTGTTTACAGTAGGACACATGTGCCAGACCCGAGTTGAGTGTGTCAATTCCTGGAATTCCATGTGTGGAATAAAACACCTGGCAAGGACTTGATTTTCTTTCCTGCTGTTGTTTGAATTAAAATAGTGGGAGTGGATGAAGCGGTTGACTTTTTCTTTCTATTCTTGTAAAAGCTTTCTGTTCCAACTGCCAATTACAAACTTTAACGTTGACTTACCAAGATTCAGAATTGGTTTTCTTTCTGGATGTTCATGGCAAAGTTGGTGGATGGTGAAAAGTTTTTATTGTCCCTTGAGATCTTCGCCCAGGCTGCTTCCAGCAACCACACCATTTAAAACTGGTTGAGGTGGGGTTGGTCCATTTGGAAAGTTTATCCCTGTTGCCCTCATATCCCTGAAAGGCAGCATCCTGGATGACAGATTAACCCTCAGCCTCTGGTGTGTCTTCCAGCTGGACTCAGTTCATAAAGAGTGATGCGAGGGTCTGCACCATAAGTGAGCTTGCCTTGTGCCATAACTGAGTGAGCGTTATGGGATGTGATATATTGAAGAAGGGCATGCCTTCATGCATCTGGGGAAAGGACTACAGTATTCTTAAGGAGGAAGAAGTCTGGAGTGTCTTTTACTGTAACTAATTATTTACTCTCTCTTTCTCCAGATTATATTTTGGGGGCACTAGAAGAATACGGACTTGTCATTCCGACTAGCACAGACTCTGAGGGCAGGTTCCTCTCCAAGGTTGTGTCTGGAGCTCCAAAGGGGCGCTTCCGAAGGGACACTCTGGGGGATCTTCCACATGGAACTGCAAATGAGCACATTTTTTATAATGTCTCTGTTTTTGGAAGAGAATTTCACTTTAGACTGAGACCAAACTCCAGGCTGGTGGCCCCTGGAGCAACTGTTGAATGGCAGGTGGACTCTAATATCACTTACATTGAACCACTCCATGGGAATTGCCTCTATGTTGGGGATATCACCGACTTGCCTAATGCTTCTGTTGCAATAAGCAATTGTGATGGGCTGGTAAGATGCTTTGCTGCTATTATATACCTAACTTAAGAGAACAAATAACCATTTTCCCTTTTAAATGTAGAGCTTCAACCTTTAAAAAAAAATCACACCTCATTTGTTATGTTAATTGAGAAATCAAATGAAAGAAATGTTCCCTTACATGAGGTGATGAAGCCGTGTAAGTAGCAGAGAAGCAAATTCACTCTGAATTGACTTATACTTCATAGCATAATTGCTGTGACAAATCACTAATTATCAACATGATGATCTAGATAGTAATCTTGAAGCTTTTCAACACATCTGAAATAGTGACCTGATGTCCACATCTGCAATTTCTTCCCCTCTATCTTCAGTTTCACAAAGATTGTGGTGGAGGTGCTTCAGAGAACAGATAATAATACCAAAAGAACAGGCTTCATTGCCAATTGATTGGCTTTTGGTCTGTGGAAAAGGGATTTGGGGCAGGACCTTGCCCTTTTAAAAGGTCTCTCGCCTGTTACATTTCTCTTATCCATCTAATCAAATCAGGGGGAACTCTGGAAAAAGTCGTTTAGTGAGTTTCACAATACATGCACCTTTTGTGATGGCTCCATGCTTGATTAACTGTTTATATGTTACACAGCTGGAAACTAGTTATAGTTTCTATTCCAGAACACACGTGCAGAAGTCAAAATGTATGAGCTAAGCTGTGTTTTTGAGAGCAATTGCTATACAGAACAAACTTTGTTTTGATTTACTTTAGGGAGTAAACTTCTAATTACATTCAATATTGTCTTGTTTAAATTGAGAGGGGGAGGTACCATACAGCTGGTACTATTTATATGATAAATGTATTTAAGCTTAAAATGTGAGCTTCCTGTATTGTCTGAGTTCATGGAGTCATACTTTCCTCAGAATTTGATTGAAAAGTAAGAGGAATGACATATGGCTGCCAACTCTGGCCTTTTGGAGGGTTCCTCTGCCTGTAAACATTTAGTAGGTGAAGCTTTTTACATTCTGTGTCTCAAGCAGCTGTTAGGCATTGGAAACTTGCCAAAAATGAGAGAAGCCCTAGGTGGCTATGTCAGATGATGCTTCATAGTGCCAATGGAGATGACCCTTGATTTGAGCCACAGTGGTGCTCAGGACAATATGAGATTTAAGTGTTGTTGTACCAGTTGAAACAATGACCACACCACTATCAGATTCAGCATTTGTGTAGGGGAGAATTGCTCAAGATGTCCAACATGAAGTTGAAAGGTAAAGATGGTAAATTCTCTTCAGGAAATTGTTTATGTTGACAATGATTGAAGTTCAGATACAATATATACCACAGACTGGGGAAAGGACCATCAAAACACTAGCAAGTCATAAAAAGCAAGGCGGCTTCTTTTTAAAAGTGAAAGGAAGACCACATGGTCTGGCAAAACAAGTGTCAGTGGACAGCAGTGTTCCCTCTAAGCTGAGTTAGTGTGAGCTAGTGAGTTTTTTAGCCCCCAATTCACACATTTTTGTCTTAGTTCAGGAAAAATGACCAGAGGGCAAAGTAATTTATGCAGTAGCTCGCAGCTTTAATGCCAGTAGCTCACAAAGTAGAATTTTTGCTCACATGACTCCACAGCTTAGAGGGAACATTGGTGGACAGGTATGTGAAACAAGAATTTGAGGAGCATAAATCATTACCAGAAATACAGATTTGTTTGAATAAATCAATAGCAGAAAACTGGCCAAGGAGGTAGATAGGCTGCAACCCAGGAAGAAATGTTTTGCGACTGCCTTTTATGCAAAAGGTACAGGTTGGCTACCAACTCTGAAACTGCTGTTTTCCAAAAGGGTGCCAGAAGAAGTGAGTCAAAAATGCATTGTATAGAGACAGTTGATAGATATTTTTGTCTCTCAAACAGAGGCGTTTTACATGATACCAGACAAATCATAAAGAAGAAGTCACTGGGTCTGGATGGTGTATACCTAGGAGGTCTTAAGAAACACAAATATGAAATTGTTGCTCTCTTAACAATAATGATAATGATGTGCAACTTGTTACAAAATGCTAATTTTTAAAAAAGGGATCCAGAGGAGATATAGGAAATTGCAGATCAGTAATTGATGGGAACTGCTATGAAAGATATAATGATTGTTTAGAATAACAAGCCCTATGGAGGATGAAGCAGCATTGCTTAAGTCCTGCCTCTCAGTCTTTTGGAGGTTTTTAGAGTGTCAACAAACATATGCATAAGCTGAGCTTGTAGACATGGTATATTTAAGCTTCCAAAAGGTGTTTCACAAAGTCCCTTACCTCAGCTTTAGTATGGGAAATTCCTGGGGATTTTGTGGGTAGAGCCTGGGGAGGGGAAAAAAGTAGGGCATATTTCCATATAATCCACCCTCTAAAGCAGCTGTTTTCTCCAGGGAAATCCGTCTCTGTTGTCTGGAGATCAATGGTAATTCCAGGAACCCTCCAGGCCCCACCTGGAGGTTGGCAACCCAACCTTCACCAAAAGCTCTTGGATAAACTTAACATTCATCATATAACAGAATGGTTCTTCTAATGGACAAGTAACTAGTTAAATGACAGGAAACAGGGGTAAATGGACAATTTGCATGATGGAGAAAAGTAAATAAAGGAATCCTACGGGTATTTTTAATTGTTCTTATCGTAAATGCAATTGAACGAGCACTGAAGCAGCCAAGTTTGTGGATGCCACCTGATTATTCAGGATGGTGAAAACCAAAGCATATTATGAGGCTCTCCAAGAGGCTCTTTCCACATTGTGTGAGTGGGTAATGATGTTTCATGTGAGTAAGTGTAAAGTAATGAGCTTGAGGTAGAAATATCTTACCTTTGTGTATACAATTATGGGGTCTGAGCTAGTCATGACTAATCAGGAAAGAGGTCTGGAACCATGGTGGAGAACTCAATGAAAATATTGTTCTATGGTGCAACTATATTTTGAATTATGTTATAGTCACCATATTTCTGAAATGATATTATAGAACAGAACAAGCTCAGAGAAGGCAACAGAAATGATCAAGACATTGGGTCAACTTACTTACAAGGAAAGTCTTTGTGGTATTTTAGTTTAGAAAAAAGGACAGCTAAGGCCAGGGCTTTTTTCGTAGCAGAAACTCCTTTGCATATTAGGTCACACCCCCCTGATGTAGTCAATCCACCTGGAGCTTACAGTTGGCCCTGTACTAAGAGCCCTGTAAGCTCTTGGAGGATTGGCTACATCAGAGATGTGTGGCCTAATATGCAAAGGAGTTCCTGCTACAAAAAAAGCCCTAAGGCTTATGCATGGTTTAGAACAGGGGTTCCCAACCTTATGGAGCCCATGGGCATGGAATTCTGACGTAGCATTGTGGGTGCAACCACAAAATGGTTGCTGTAGGAGGTGGAGCCAAATGCAAAATGTCAGAGAGTAAATTTATGCATATCTAGTAGCAACTCTTCTCCATTTCAGGCAGCTTTCCTTAACAGGATGACTTTAAACGAACATGTTTAAAAATATTGTCTTGCTTACACACAGTTTAGTTTTAGTCATGCGGTAAAGATCATTGTGCTTTGATGACAGCTGTTTCCAAAGCAATATTGTTGTTGTTTTTAATTTGCACAATTCTCCAGTGGCCAATCAGAAGCCATGCTAGGCAAAAGCCCCACCTTGCCCTTCCCACTTCCTAAAAATACTTAGTGGAAACCAGGGAACGTATCAGTTGGTGCGTGGTGACCCCCTGGTTTAGAGAAAGTGGACAGAAGGAATATTCTCTCCCTTTCCAAAATCGGAACTGTTGGACACCCAATGAAATTGATTGGGAGTTGATTCAAAACAGATAAAAAGGGGTACATCTTCTGTAATTAATGTGTGGAACTGTGCTGCAGGGTGTGGTGATGGACATTGGAATAGATGGATTAGACAGATTCATAGAATAATGCCATACGGAAGGGCATGGCAGAAACAGGTTTTGGCCTTGTGATTTGTGCCTAAAATAGCCAATTCATGGTGTGTTTTGAATCAGTTTGTGTACTCACACTATGTATGACTTGCAAAACAAAGTGGCTTATTTTTTGGGCAGTTTGTCTGTTATTGGTGGGGGATCCTCCTCGCACACCGTGATGTGCTCAGCATGATGACATCATCTGCAAGTGATGCTATCGTGCCAGGCGTGTTGCTCTGGCAAACGTGCCCAGTGCGATAGCATCACTTCCAGGTGACGGCATCACAATGGTCACATTTGTGACATGCTGGCACTTTCTAGCCCTCCCAAACCAAACAAACCAATGAACCACAAAAATAAAACCCACAATCTGAACTGAACCACTGAATCAGGCAAACCAGAAACCACCATTTAAAAAAAAATTAATAATAATATAATTTATTTACAAAGGAGGAAAATATTCAAACAGCATGGAAACCACAATTTTTGCATTTTGTGCCCATCCCTATTATGGAGTATATGTTGTCAGGCATAGCATTACATACAGATGGGTAAATTACAAATGATATGAATATTATACTCAAAATCGAAAAGGAAGACAAAGAAGTGTGAAATATTTGGATTTCTTACAAAATGAAAACAGGATCTCCCCCCCCCCCCTTACGAATGACACTATCAGCAAACTTCTTGCCATAGTGTGATTAAAAGTTCACAGGGTCACCAAAGTTAGATAAAATTGTTTTGTGGGCTATATTGTATACCAACATTGGGCAATCTAGCATATCACCATGAAAAAGTATAGTGTCAGTTATCCTTCCTCTGTAGTACAGGTTAACATGGAAGCACGTCTTTCTGAAAGGCATAAACTTTGAGGCATTTTGTCAGTGAGTGCATTTTGTTAGTGAGGTTTCACTCATGAAAGCTTATACCCTGGGAAAGTTTGTTGGTCTTTAAGGTTCTAATTTTGTTCTACTAATTAATAATTATTATCATATGGCAGTGTGTGCAGTATAACCAGGAGATTCTAACATTGTCTGGCAGGCAGAAGTGCTAGCTCTTTTAGTGTTAAGCACCACTTGACTTGCTTTTAATGCAAGAAATGTTTCAGAGGAGATTTGCCGTCTGTCTCTGTGTCATGCCTCTGATATTCCTTGGAGGTTGCCCATCCAAAATTCTAGCCAGGGCTCACCCTGCTTAGCTTCCAAGATCTGATGAGATAGAGCTACCCTGGACTATTCCGGTCAGAGTTTTGCTTTGCTACTTCAGATTAATACAGCAAAAAGGCAGTGGTTCCTTTTCTGGGCAGTAATAGCTTGTAGGACAGTGCTGATGTTTACCAAATTGGTGATGAAGAGTGCTGTGAACTAGAGATCAGATTGCCAACAATATGGAGAAAGCACGGGAGTATCAGAAAAACGTCTATTTCTGCTTCATTGACTATGCTAAAGCCTTTGATTGTGTGGATCACAACAAACTGTGGCAGGTCCTTAAAGAGATGGGAGTACCAGACCACCTCACATGTCTCCTTAGAAACCTGTATAAAGGTCAAGAAGCATCTGTCAGAACTGGATATGGAACAACTGATTGGTTTAGAATAGGAAAAGGAGTTCGACAAGGATGTATATTGTCACCCTGCTTATTTAATTTATATGCAGAGTACATCATGCAGAATGCTGGCCTGGATGAAGCAGAAGCCGAAATTAAGATTGCCAGGAAAACATCAACAGCCTCAGATATGCAGATGATACCACTCTAATGGCAGAAAGTGAGGAGGACCTAAAGAACCTCTTGTTGAGGGTGAAAGAAGAGAGCACAAAAGTAGGCTTGGAACTCAACATAAAAAAAACTAAGATCATGGCATCCACCCATCACACCTTGGCAAATAGAAGGGGAAGACATGGAAGTAGTGACAGACTTCACATTTCTGGGATCCAAGATCACTGCAGATGGTGACTGTAGCCATGAAATTAAAAGACGTTTGCTCCTTGAGAGGACAGCTATGGCGAACTTGGGTAGTATAATAAAAAGTAGAGACATCACTCTGCCAACAAAAGTCCATATAGTCAAAGCGATGGTATTCCGAGTAGTAATGTATGGCTGTGGGAGCTGGACCATAAGGAAGGCCGAGCACAGAAGAATAGATGCTTTTGAGATGTCGTGCTGGAGAAGACTCTTGAGAGTTCCTTGGACTGCAAGAAGATCAAATCAATCAGTCCTAATTGAAATCAACCCTGACTGTTCCCTGGAAGGTCAAATGCTGAAGCTGAAGCTCAAATACTTTGGCCACCAAATTAGAAGGGAGCACTCACTGGAGAAGATCCTGATGCTGGGGAAGGCAGAAGGCAAAAGAAGAAGGGGACGGCAAAAGATGAGATGGCTGGACAGTGTTACTGATGTAACAAACACAAATTTGAGCAGATTTCGGAGGATGGTGGAAGACAGGAGGACCTGGCGTGACTTTGTCCATGGGGTCGCAAAGAGTCCGACTTGACTGTGCGACTGAACAACAACAACAACATATTATTTTCAAGGCAAGAAACAGAGATGGTTTGTCATTGCCCATCTCTGCATAGCAACCTTGGACTTCTGTGGTCTCCCATCCAAGTACTAATCAGGGCTGACCCTGCTTAACGTCCATCCAGATCAAGGCAATTTTTTTTTTACCAACTTAGAATTGCCAACACACCCAGTTTTTGCGTAAAGTTCTCACACATGCTGAATTGTAAGTGACTGAAAATAATGGTTTGGGGTTTTAAAAACAGCTATACTATCATTATGTCTAGCTAGGCCCATGGCTACAGGAAAAGGTCTTCAAAGAATTACAAGTTACTATGACCTATTGTACATACCTCTGTCATTGTGAACGTTTAAAGAACCCCCTATTTTATACTAGCTAAATATTATATAGAGTTTACAGTAATACAGAAAGGGCATAGATCCAGGTGGGCAGCCGTGTTGGCCTGAAGCAGTAGAACAAAGTAAGAGTCCAGTAGCATCTTTATTCGGAATGTAAGCTTTCACATGCATGCATACTTCATCAGAAAATGGAATGGGGTACAGTGAGCAGAGCTATTTATAGCTGGTGGGCGGTGGTTAAGAATGCAAAGTGGTACAAAGTTAGAATCCCATGGCACAATATTTATTTATTTATTCTATGACTTATATCCCGCCCTTCCCATAAAATGGCTCAGGGCGGCTCACAACAAACGATAAAACAATAAACAAAGTGCAAAATTATTACAATTAAAATCTTAACATTAAAACTATACCGTATATTTCACTAAAGTCTGATAAGCTACATTAATCTAGTCAGGCGTAGGCTAGCCGGAAGAGGCTTGTCTTACAGGCCCTGCGGAACTGAGTAAGATCCCGCAGGGCCCTCACCTCTTCCGGCAGCTGGTTCCACCATGTGGGGGCCATTGTAGAAAAGGCCCTGTCTCTGGTTGTCTTGAGACGGACTTCTTTGGGCCCGGGGATGGTGAGAAGGTTTTGCGTCCCAGACCTCAGTACTCTCTGGGGAACGTGTGGGGAGAGACGGTCCTTCAGGTAGGCAGGTCCCAGGCCATATAGGGCTTTAAAGGTAATGACCAGCACCTTGTACCGGACCCGGTATATTATTGAAAGCCAGTGCAGAGCCCGAAGACCCGGCCAAATGTGCCCCCACCTTGGGAGGCCCAATAACAGCCGGGCCGCGGCATTCTGCACCAGCTGCAATTTCCGGGTCCGGCACAGGGGCAGCCCCATGTAGAGGGCATTGCAGTAATCCAACCTCGAGGTGACCGTAGCATGGATCACTGTTGCTAGGTCGTCGTGGTCCAGGAAGGGTGCCAACTGCCTTGCCCGCCTAAGATGAAAAAACGCGGACTTGGCAGTGGTTGCTATCTGAGCCTCCATCTTTAGGGACGGCTCCAGTAGCACCCCCAGGCTTTTGACCCTGTCTGCCGCCATCAGCGGCGCACCGTCAAAAGCTGGTAGGGGGATTTCCCCCCCCGGACCACGACGGCCCAAACAAAGGACCTCTGTCTTCGCAGGATTCAGTCTTAGTCCACTCAGTCTGAGCCACTCAGCCACGGCCTGTAGTGCCCGGTCCAGGTTTTCTGGGGCGCAGACCGGTCGGCCGTCCATAAGTAGATAGAGCTGGGTGTCATCCGCATACTGGTGACACCCCAGCCCATACCTTCGGGCAATCTGGGCAAGAGGTCGCATATAGATGTTAAATAACATCGGGGAGAGAACCGCTCCCTGGGGCACTCCACAATTAAGTGTGTGCCTCCGGGATAGCTCCCCCCCAATTGCGACCCTTTGTCCCCGACCTTCAAGGAAAGAGGAAAGCCACTGCAAGGCCAACCCCTGAATCCCTGCGTTGGCGAGGCGGCAAGTCAGTAACCGATGGTCGACCGTATCGAACGCCGCCGATAGGTCCAACAGCATCAGCACTGCCGAGCCACCCCGATCCAGATGCCGTTGAAGGTCATCTACCAGGGCAACCAACACCGTCTCCGTCCCATGACCTGGGTGAAAGCCAGACTGGAGTGGGTCAAGGACGGAAGCGTCCTCCAGGAAAGTCTGTAGCTGCCTCGCCACTGCCCTCTCGATAAGTTTGCCCAGGAAGGGCAAATTTGAGACCGGCCTATAGTGTGCCAATTGGGCCGGGTCTAAAGATGGTTTTTTAAAGAGGGGACAGACCACAGCCTCTTTGAGCGGCGCTGGAAAGAGCCCTTCTGTCAGGGATCTGTTTATGATATCCCGTATAGGATATCTGAGATCCCCTTGGCAAGATTTAATAAGCCAGGAAGGGCATGGGTCCAATTTACAGGTTGTTGGGCGGGCAGTTGAGAGAATCCTGTCAACTTCCTCCAGGCTGAGGGGGCCAAAACCGTCCAGAATATGATCCGAAGACATGCTCGGGGCCTCGGTTGCGTTAACTGTCTCTAAGTTGACGGGGAGGTCGAGGCGGAGTGATGCGATCTTGTCCGCAAAATAATTCGCAAAAGCCTCACAGCCTATCTCCAATTCAAAAGAATTTGGTCTGCCCTGGGGCAGCGTAGTAAGATCCCGAATTATATCAAACAATTGTGCCGGGCGCGAAGTTGCGGACACAATCTTATCCGCAAAGTATGTCTTCTTTGCGGATTTGATTGCCATCTCATAGGTCTTCAAACTCTCTATAAGATGTTCGGGTCGCTTCGTCTCGAGTACGCCGCCATTGCCTCTCTAGTCGTCTGAGATCCCGCTTCAGTTGCCACAGTTCCTGGTTAAACCAGGGAGACGGCTTAGGGCGGGGGCGCAGAGGACGCCCAGGCGCGATCTCCTCGATGGCCCTGGAGAGTCCATCGTTCCAGGACTCTACCAGATCATCCAGGGAGTCGCCAGTGGGCCAGGTATCCCGCAGAGCCGTCAGGAACCGTTCCGGGTCCATCAGGCTCCGCGGGCGAGCTAAAATATGCTCTCCGCCTAAACAGGTTTGGGGTGACATATCCATACGAGCCTTGAGGGCAAAGTGATCCGACCATGGCACTGCTTCCATTGCAATATCGTTCACTTGTACTCCAGCCGCGAAGACCAGGTCTAACATGTGTCCCGCCTGGTGAGTGGGTGTTGTAACAACCTGGGAGAGGCCTAGTGTCGCCATGGATGACACTAGGTCCATCGCCTGGCTGGAGGCCGCGTCGTCGGCATGGACATTGAAGTCGCCCAAGACCAATAGCCTTGGGCACTCCAACGCCCAGCCCGCCACGGCCTCCACCAGGGATGGTAAGGCGACGGCTGGTGCGTTAGGCGGTCGGTACACCAGCCAGATCGCCAACCCCTCCCCAACATCCCACATCAGGCCGGCACATTCAATACCTGGAATCTCCGGGGCCGGGAGAGCCCTAAAGGAGTAAGCCTCTCGTATGAGTAATGCCACTCCTCCCCCCCGCCCGCTAGTCCGGGACTGGTGAAAGACCGAGTAACCTGGGGGGGTCATCTGGGAGAGAGCGACGTCTCCCCATCTCGCACCCAGGTCTCGGTCACGCAGGCCAGGTCCGTGTCCTGCTCCAGCAGATAGTCCCGAAGGACAGTGGTCTTATTATTGATGGACCTGGCGTTGCACAACACCAGTGTCGGAGGCGGGTGAATTCGTCTGGTCCCACTACCTGTCACCATCGGGATGGGACGCAGGCTGGAAGGTGGTCGAGCGCTCTCATGTCTCAGCCTCCTTCGCTTATAAGTCTGCCTGCTCCCACCGTCATACCTTCCCCTCCCCAGGAGTACCGGAATCCCCAGGCCAGTCATCTTCTATAGTGGACACCAGTTCGTCGACTGATGGTAGCAGTACTTCGGAAGTAAAGTGCTGCTGTATACAAACTACGGAGCAGTAGGTGCAAGGTGTTAAAATGCAGTTCTTCTTATGTTATAAAGCTCAAAACCTAAAGTGCAAAAAGTGTCCAAAAAGTGCAAGGCGGCAAAGTTTAAAGTGCGGTAGTGTCCACAGAGGTGCATGCGGTAGTGTCCAAAGAGGTGTAAGGCGGCAAAGTCTAAAGTGCGATAGTGTCCAATAGGTGCAAGGCGGCAAGGAGGTGAAAATTAGCTCTCAGTCTTGGTCTTATTCTTGACTGGTATATTTGCATAGTTCTTATAATTGCTAGTATTGATGTTCCCATTGATGTTCCTGTTGGGGAGGTGGGAGAGTCTGAGAACCCAGGCAGCCTCCACCCAGCTCTAGGGCTCCAGGGGGGTATTAATCCTCCCTGTTTCCCACAATCGTGCGGCTGCCGCCCTAATATCTCAGTTACAGGGTAGGTTGTAGTTTACCCTTTCTCCCACTGGGTGTCCTCAGCTCACTCTCCACCCTGTATGCGGATTCCAGGTGTTTACAATTCCGCTAGGGAAGAGAGGAGAAAAGAGGAAGAAGGGGGTGGGGGGAGGAGAGGGGGGGCGTCGTCCCACTGGTAGCCTAGCTACCTGGTACTTCGCCCCCCTTCACCCACAGCTGACTCCAAACACCCTAAAACCACAATCTCCCCAATCAAATGCCGCTCTTAGGCGCTCCTCGCTACTCTCACACTCTCTGCCTCGCACCCCGCCTTGTGCAATCTCCGGCGCGGTCTCTGGCAGGGCGGAGACTCAGGCGGCTGGTTCCCAAGCGGGCAGTCCCCAAGCAGTCAGTCTGCGGGCTCCACCACCTCAAACTCCCGCTTCAGACTCCTGGCCGTCTTCGCTCGCCCACATTCGCGGCCGCCAGTCGGCCGCGCCGTCAGCCGTCCGCCCGCTTCAATCCGCTCCTCCGGCCACACCGTTTCTCACCCTCTCCGATCGTCTCCACTCGCCCACGTCCGCAGCTGCCGGTCGCCAACGCCAGTCGCCGGCGTCGTCAGCCGACAACCCGGCTCAAACCGCACCTCCAGCGGAACCGTCTCCGGCATCTCAGCGTCGGGGCCGGGGACGTCTCAGTCGTCTCCACCCTCGTTGGTAGGCACTTCAGTCTGCTCCGTTCGTATCAGCAGCAAATTAGTTCACCGAAGATGTAGCTTATCTTAGTGATAGATGTTATAGATGTTATGGTGGCGTTTCCAGCGTTCTAATAGTTGTTATTGCTATGGCTGGAGCTCTTAGTACGGAGCCCCTCGCCTCGCCGCCATTATAGATTCAAATGGGCAGCCATGTTGGTCTGGTAGAAGTCAGAAGGGCTCTGAGATGAGCCCTTAGTGAAATGAGCCCAATAGTGAAATTAGCACACTGAAAGAACATTTGGTCTGGATATCATGACTCTGCTGCCACTCAGATCTGTGCTGTGAGCATCAGGTTTAACCTTATAGTGCAGAGGAAAAGGACTTTTATAAATTATGAATGTTGGGACCCTGAAAACCACTTGCAGCTTTTTGTAGGCATTTTCAGGACTGTAATTTAGGACAGGGGCATTTTTGGGATGCTGAGAAACTCTAGTGGGTGGAAGGCAAGTTGAAAAATGGAAGGCAAGTTGAAAAAGTTGGTAGCTGTTAAGCTCAGCATTCTCTTATGAATGGACAACTGTTTCCTAATGGTCACTCCCTCCAGACCCAAATGTGACAGAGTTTTCAGAAGCATCCTTAGCTCTGTTGAGGAACTCATTTGCATATTAGGGCCCACCCCGACATCACCAGTGTTTCACACAAGGTTTTTTTGTTGCAAAAGCCCAGCAGAAGCTCATTTGCATATTAGGCTACACCCCCTGACACCAAGCCAGCTAGAACTGTGTTCCTGCTAAAAAAAAAGCCCTGAGAATGCATAAGATAATATAATTGTGCATTATAACCCATGAAGGTTATAGGAAGTAGTCTATCCAGATGTTCACATTGGGGAAAAACAGCATAAATACTCAAAACAGCCAAGTCAGATGTGACCAATCAAAACCCTGGAAATGTTACATGTGAGATATGCTGTGGATGAAAAAAAATAGCTTGCTCCCTGGAACTTTTAATTACAAAGGTCTCAAATAGACAAGTGAGTTTAAGATGAGAGAACCTTCGAGGGCAATGTCAATATAATGTGTATTTGTGAACCACATATTCCAGTTAGTATTTCTGGGAAATTATACTTGCTGTGACTAAGGCTCAAACTAGGTTTTATGAAGATCACATGGGTACTGTCAAAAACTGCTTTTTGCAGCAAAAAAAGGAAAAGGAACTGTCAGGAGTTTGTTTCTTCTTTCAAGACACTATCAAATTTGGATCTGATTTTGTTTGTGTGGCAGTGTCCATGTCCATGGCAGAACCGCTTCATGCTTTTCATAGCTACATAATGTTAAATTGTGTTTTTTCCTTGCAGCAATTATGCCATATGAAGGGCAGACAGTGTTTCTTACACAAGCAGTAGGCAGGGACTGGGGACTCATAATAACTGGGGTTTCTCGGCCCATGTTCCCAAATATTTAGATTATCTACCTTCCCACTTGACATATTTGTTGCAGGGAACACGTGTGTAACATTGGTGTAACTGTGGCTAAACTGGATTGCTGAGTAAAGTGTAAAAAGATGGTGGTGACACAAGTATTATTTGTTCTTCAGCATTTGTCAAACTTTAAAAAAAAAAAAGAATTTCAAAATAATAAACCCTAATGACATGTAAGGGAAGCCAACTTTCTGGCTGTGTTCCCAGATATTAATTTGCTTAGAAATGTCTGGTACAGCAGAAGTGCAATTTAGACTTCCCTAATAGCAGTAGTGACCACAGTACAAGGCACATTTTGATGAGTTAATGACAATGGGTGCTCCTAGTCAGTCATTTATCTCTAGGAAGGAACTTGTGCTTTATTACTTTTTAAGACCTGTATGTCCAATGACATAACAAAGCCTCTTTCATATGCGGTTTTGTATGAATTTTCTTAGGTGCTAGACACTAAACTACGGCTAGGGGGTTAGAAAAGGACAAGACATATTCCTACATGATTTAAATTAAATATGAGGATATTAGAAGTAACAGCCAGAGTTCTCAGGGCTCTCTAGGGTTTTTCTAGAGTTCTCTAGGGTTTTTCATAGAGCAAATGAGGCACAGCCCCTCCTACTGCCATCTTCCTTACCCCTAGTCTGGGAGGGGGGTGGTATCAGAATGTCGATCTCAATCTTTATTTTTTCTTAATGGCAGAGGAGGTAGGAAGAGGAGAAGGGAAGGCTCATCATAATCAGAAGTCATCTTCATCCATGCAGAAATAGTGAAGGAAGAACAGTCTAGGGAAGATCATGATGGATGGATAGATCTTGTCTTATGAAATCTATTGACCAGTGAGGAACTTGAATGGCAACAGAGGTCTCTGTACTGGCCAGTGACCTAGCATCCTGTACCTGGCCTGAGAAGATGGGCAAGGTCTGGCCAAGGCTGATTGAAACCCTGAGACTCTCCCCTCTTCTGCTCTGTTGGCTTGTCCTCAGCCATCCTGCTGGGTCCTTCTAGTAGGTCTCCCAAGGCTTCAGAATGGGGAAAAGGGGATTACTTGACCTGATTCCTTTGCTGTTGTCTCTGTCCTTGGCCAACAGGTCTTCTTGGCCAACAGGTCTTCATTTGTGGCTACCAGAACTGTCTGCTCACTAGATGTAGCATTTTTACATAGCCGAAATGCCCGGCTAATTTGCTGCTATGGCAGTGCTGCAGTACTTCCTGGCGGAGGCTTTTGGGGACGTACAATTTCCCTTCCCGATACCAAACCTCTCCTTCTCCCTTTATTAGCCCTTCCGGCCGCTCCTTCCCTTCTTGTTATGCTTCTGTGATGAGTTTATTCCCCCCCCCTCCACGGTTCTGGTTTCCCGGTCTTTTTCCCTGACCGAGTGGTCACACCTCCTGCGACATTGGAAGGCGGGATGAGGGAGTCTATGGTCTCCTCCCTCTGGCTTTCGTGTTGCAGCAGCCGAGAGAGGGTGTCGGCTAAGAAGTTTTTCGAGCCTGGTATGTGACGTAACGTGAAATCAAATTTGGCGAAAAACCCCGCCCACCTGATCTGTTTGGCGGTTAGTTTTCGGCGCGTGGTAAGCGCCTTTAAGTTTTTGTGATCTGTCCATATTTCGAATGGTACCCTCGCCCCTTCCAGCCAGGACCGCCAAGTCTTTAGGGCGAATGTTACTGCGAATGCTTCTTTGTCCCAGACTGACCAATTACGTTGCTCATTGGAAAATTTTTTAGATATATAGGCACAAGGTTTTAATCTGCCTTCAGAGTCCTTTTGCATCAGTATGGCTTTAATGGCTACATCGGAGGCTTCACATTGCACCACGAAGGGTTTCAGTTCATTGGGGTCTGCTAAGATTGGCTCACTGGTAAACAGTTGTTTTAATTTTTCAAACGCTTTCTGACATTCGGGGGACCATGCTGGTTTCGAACTTGGTTTTTTCGCCTTGGGTCCCCGCCCCTTAGTCTTTAGTAAGTCTGTGAGCGGTAACATCACTTTAGCGAACCCCTCTATGAACCCCCTGTAAAAATTTGCGAATCCGATGAAAGATTGGAGCTGTCTACGTGTTCTCGGGGGTTCCCAGTCCAATACTGCTTGGATTTTTACTGGGTCCATGGCTAAGCCTTTTCCCGACACCCTGAAACTCAAGTAGTCTAGTTCCTTCTGGTGAAATTCACATTTTGACAACTTAGCATAGAGTTTGTGCTCTAGTAGGGTGTTGAGCACTTTCCTCACCAACTTTATGTGGGAGGGTAGATCTTTCGAATAGATAATGATGTCATCCAGGTACACCACCACCCCTTTGTACAGGTATTCTCTCAGTACTTCGTTAATGAAATTCATAAACACTCCCGGGGCCCCCTGTAGCCCAAACAGCATCACTAAGTACTCGTCCCAAGGGGGTGTTGAACGCTATCTTCCATTCGTCTCCCTCCTTAATTCTGACTCGGAAGTAAGCGTCCCTCAGATCTAGTTTCATAAAGATGCATCCCTCTGATACTGTGCTCAATAAGTCTTTGATCAGGGGGATGGGGTAGGTGTTTGACATGGATATGGCATTTATCCCACGAAAATCTGTGCAAAGTCTAAGCCCCCCATCCTTCTTTTTCCTGAATAGCACTGGGGCTGCGTGCGGTGCCGTGGCTGGCCGGATGAACCCCCGGTTTAAGTTTTTGTTCAAGAACTTCCTCAATTCAGCTTTCTCTGCCCACCCCATTGAATACAGTTTCGCTTTGGGTAACTCTTGCCTCAGGATGAGCTAAATAGCACAGTCTGTGCTTGTGTGTGTGTGTGTGGGGGGGAAGTTCGTCTGCTTCCTTTTCGCTAAACACTTTACGCAAGTCTCGATACTCCTGTGGGATGGATCGTACTTCTATGGTTAAGCATAGTCTCTCATTCTGAGGGGGAGGCAAGGGGCATTTTTTGCTGTCAAAGTCTATGGTTTGCTTGGCCCATTGGATATTTGGTTGATGCCTCGCCAGCCACCCTACCCCCACTACTATGTCGAAGGACGATGAGGGGGCAATTACAAACACTTCCATGTCCCAGTGCTCTTTGATCCCTACTGGGAAGAATTGGGTTTCTTCTACGCACGGTTCCCCCCTCATTACTGTCCCATCCATCTGTTTGAATTGTAGCGGGTGGGGTAGGGGTGTCCTGGCTAACCCTAGTGCTTCGACTAACCTCAGGGTGATGATCTCTCTAGTACACCCGGAGTCGATTAGTGCCCGGGTGTGCATAAAACGTTTGGAATTGGGATTTAATAAAGTCAAGGGGACTAAAAATAGTTCTCCGGATATTCTCACCTGCAGTGGTGCCGGTGTGGTATCGACCTGCCTTTCGGCACCGCTTAGTGCAGGTCGTGCTCGGTTCCTGACGGCTCCGCCTCGTCTCCCAACTTGTTCTCCCTGGTAAAATCCTCGTCAAGCACCGGCAACAATGCGGTGTTGCCCCGACTGGGCTCCTTTGGTCTCCCCAGTGTCTTCTTCGCCTTGGGACCTGCCGTCTTCAGTGCGGGGGGGGGGGCTTGAGGTTTCTTGGGGCATTCCCCGACTAGGTGCCCTGGGTCGCCACACCGATAGCACCTGCGGGTGGCGGATCCCTTTGTGGAGCTGCTCGGGAGGGTAGGTTTTTTGGGCTCAGTCTTTGCCCCTGACTGAGCCTCGCGTCCCCCTCTGCTCCCCTCTCACTGTCGCTGTAGAGCCACCCGATCCATGTCGGTTTCTACCTCGCTTGCTAATTGCACCCACCCCACCAGTGTGTTTGGCCGTGTCTGGTGGAGGGCTCGATCTAAGAGGGCGGATTTAAGGCCGCTCTGGTAGGCTTCGATCTTCATCACTTCGTTCCATCCTCTCACCCGGGCACAGTGGGTCTGGAATTCTGCCGTGTACTCTCTCACCGAGCGGGTTCCTTGCTTCAGGTCTTTCAGTGCATTGAGGGCCCGAGCCTCTCGGAGAGGATCCTCGTACTGGCGCGGCATGGCTTGTAAGAAGGCAAGCACACTCACCAACTCCGGGCCTCTTGATTCGTATAGACTCACGTACCATCTCTGGGCCGCTCCCGTGAGTTTCGATCCTAGATAATCCACCCGCCTTGGCTCATCGGGGAAGGAGTTTCCCCAGTAGTGCATATAGCTGGTCGCCTGGATGGTGAAGTATTCTACTTCTTCTGGGTCCCCGTTGAACTTGAGATCAAGTTCACGGGGTTTTCTTGGTTCTCGAGGTGCTGGACCTCTCGGAGGGGGTACCGGTGGTGCCGGGGTTCCTCCACTGCCGCCTCTGCTTGGATTCGGTGGTGGTGGATGCGTGGGCGGCCTCGATCCCTGCGGTTGCCAGCGTTCCATCTCCCATAGGGACTGCATGCGGTCGATCTGCCTCCCTACTTCCCGGGCAATTGCCTGGGTGTTGCTCTGGATCTCACTTTGGAGGTCCCTCGCCAGCCCCTTCATCTGGGTTTTCACTTTCCCCAAGATTTTTTCTTCTAAGCTGGCGGCTTCATCTTCTTTTCCCGGGCCCCCAGCTCCTTCGTCCTCGTCCTCCGAGTCGGGCAGGCTCATGCGGGATGTGTCGACTTCTTCCCCTAGCTCTCCCGTCGTGGGCCTGGTGAGGAGGGTCTCGTGTTGGGCCGGGGCTGCATCCATCAGTGTGGTGGAAGTCCTTGGCTTCTACTGCTGCGGGCTGATGAATAGGGTTTGGATGTAGGACGGGGATTCGATTCTCACGGCGCGCCTATGTCCAAGGACGTGTCAGGGGGGAGTTTTCGGTTCCCCTGGAGGTTCTCCGTTATACGGAACTTTTTCAGCCATTCGACTTCAAAGTGGCCGGTTCAGATAAATCTCTTTTTAAAGATTAGTCTCAAAATGTCAGGCGATGGAGACTCAAGGCTGTATTCATTGAGACAATGTAATACTTTATTGGAAACTCATAGCTGGAAACAAAAGTTGAGACTAATACCTGGGAATGGGTGACTCTTAGTCTTATGGAATCTGCATCAAAGCGATATCTAAACAAAGACACTATTCTCAAAACAACAGGGAGTGAAGGTGCAAACTTTCACACGAGAGCTTCTGCTTATCTCGTTGCCTCTGGGAAGATGCTGGCCAGCGGTGGTATCTATTAACGGTCACATTCCTTTGCTCCCTTTACAACCTAAACAAAGTTAGCACTTCAAACGTTCCTCCCTTTGATATGCATGCTAGCTACAATATAACAGTATAACAAAAGGCTGTGGGTTAGTATGGAGAGTCCATTTGGTTAGTATTCTATAATTTCTATATAATAAAGTTACAGAGCCTGACAGCCTGGGCATTAACTGGTGCTGGCTGCAGAGGCAGCCTTGATGGTGGAGGTGACTCAGAGTCTGGTGTCTTCCATGAACAGGGGTTTTGGTTCATGCATGAGGAGCTACTTTTTTCTGTTAAGAATTTTCTTCTGTTGAATGGGGGCACCTTCTTTTGGAGTTTGTAGAACTGGACATGCTGGTCCAATCTTTTTAAAACTTGGGGGTTTAAACTAATCTTTAAAAAGAGGTTTAAAACTTGGGGGTTTAAAAAACTTTTTTAAAATTTGGTGTTATTTACCTCAAAAACGGCCCCCCTGATACCCATGGATCGATTCTCCATTATACTCTATGGAAACCAGTGTCACATAAAGGTATAATGGAGTGCCCAGTGGTCATTCAACCCCCTCGCTTCCTGATTACCCAGAAGCAGGAGGGAGAGGGACTCCAAGCCAGGGGATTACCTGCTCCCAACTGGATAGGCAACCCTACAACTCATACTCTTAACAGTCAGATGGGAACTAGGTTTCCAACAGAAGTATAGTGTCCAGAAAACATGATGGTATTGCTGTACTCAGCTCTGGTAAGACCTCACCTGGAGAATTGTGTTCAGTTTTGGGCCCCACATTTTAAGCAGGATATAGACAAGCTGAAACGTGTCCAGAGGAGAGCGATGAAGATGGTGAGGGTCTGGAGACCAAGTCCTATGAAGAAAGGTTCAAGGTAGCTGGGCATGTTTAGCCTGGAGAGGAGGCAGCTGAGAGATAATATGATCATCTTCAAGTACTTGAAGGGCTGTCATATAGAGGATGGTGTGGGATTGTTTTCTGTGGCCCCAGAAGGTAAGACCAGAACCAATGGGTTAAAATTAAATTAAGAGAATTTCTGGCTCAACATTAGGAAGAACTTTCTGATGGTTAGAGTGGTTCCTCAGTGGAATAGGCTTCCTCAGGAGGTGGTGGACCCTCCTTCCTTGGAGGTTTTCAGACAGAGGCTAGATGGCCATTTGACAGCAATGCTGATCCTGTGAATTTAGGGGGAGGTGTTTGTGAGTTTCCTGCATTGTGCAGGGGGTTGGACTAGATGACCCTGGAGGTCCCTTCCAACTCTATGATTCTGTGATTCTAAGTGCCACAGGGGCTCATTTTAGATTGTGACCATGAAGGGCTTCACCCTTCCTCACTCCTTTTTTGCAACCCAATATAGCCTAGGGCTGTCAAGCCCCCGGTTCGGGCGGGAAATCTCCCTCCTGGGAGGTTCTCAACCCACCAGCCCACTTCCACAAGGAAGTGACATCATCAAAATGGCGATGCCCATGTGGGGCTGCTCTAGGCATTTCCTTGAAAACTCTATGATTTCCCCAGACCCTCTAGCCATTTGGGAGGTGAAACGCTATGGTACAATAGGTACCATAGAGTTTTAACCTCCCAAATGGCTAGAGCATCTGGGAAAGCCATAGAGTTTCGCCGGAAATGCCTAGAGCAGCCCCACACGAATGTGCGTGCAAATGAAGAGGATGAAGAGGATTTGGCAATCCGAATATATCCTCAGTGATGTATTATTTGTCCCATTGGCTGGTGGCATGAGGATTATTCCAGTGGGGAAGCAATGACTCTTGAGGACTGTTTCTGTTTGAGAAAACAGAATGAGGGACTGAAGCACCTCTCCCCTGCACCATGGTCCTAATCAAGTTAAAGCAGCTTTTGAGAAATAAGTTCCTTGCAGTTACCATCTGGCTGCAGAGAATGCAGGTTTCTTGGCCCATCTTTTGTCTAAATATATTGTGTAATTTGGACCTAAGCAAAAATATGCATACTTCTTCTTAAAGGCAGAATATTAGCTTTTGAGCCTTTCATTTTTCAAACAAAATTGTGACCTTCTGGGTAGTAAACAGTTTCATAGCCTTGTAGTTCAGTTGAACTGCACTTGGTGCTATCTTTAAGCTGTGAGGCCTTGTGAGCAAAAATTCTACTTCATGAGCTACTGGCATCAAAGTTGTGAGCAAGCGATTTGGCTACTGCATAAATTAATTTGCTCTTGGGCCATCCTTCCTAAGCTCACACAAAGAGGGAACAGTGACTACAAATTATTCCTTTAAGTTTGTTTCCATCTGTGAATTTTCAGTATCTTCATAGTCAGTGCACGTGTTTCAGGGGCTTATTATTGCAACCAGGCTGCTCATATAATTGCATAAAGTTGTACAGCATTACATCTTTCAAAGCATTTATTCATAGTAAAGAAAGACAATTTTTCTGTTTGGTTTTGTTGTATATTATGAAAAAGTCCATGGCCTCTGATCTTTTTGAAGATTAAATTAGACAAAGGGGAAATACCATTTACCAATCTGAATTTCATTGCTTCCTAAATTACACTTGGCAGTCTAAGTAAGGTTACTGCCTCCATTTATTTGTTTTAAATGTGTTTTTCTACCAACTAGTAGTTGAAACTCTTGAGACAGTGTACAGAATGAACACACACTGTAAATACACAGGCAATAAAAAGCAGTGAGATTTCTATAAATGCAATACAGTAGATAAAACTGATATTTTTTAAAAAACCTTTTGTAACAGTTACAAAAACCCATAAAATGAGAACAATTTATTAGAAAACAATGAGTAGTTCATACTCCCCCCCTCCCCAAACTCATTAAATACCATTAAGGGCCTGGGTAAAGAAAGATGTTTTAACTTCACATCTACAGCTTAACAAAAAAACCCTCAGGAAGATAGTGTCCCCCTTCATCTCCCTTGCAGCCACTTGCCTCACTGAATTATGACATACATAAGTGGGCATCTGACTAAGGCTGCTGGTTCTGAGTTGGGAAATACCTGGGTACTGTGGGGTTTGGGGAGGGGAGGGACCTCTGTAGGGTATAGGGCCATAGAGTCCACCCTCCCAGAGCAGCTATTTTCTCCAGGGGAACTAATATCTGCAGTCTGGAGATCAATTGCAATTCTGGAAGCTCTCTAGGCCTCAATTGAAAGTTGTCAAGTTGACAATGTCAGCCCTATATCTGAAGTAGATCTAAGTGCATGTGTAGGGTTGCCAAGTCCAATTGAAGAAATAGCTGGGGACTTTGGGGGTGGAGCCAGGAGATGTTAGGGGTGGAGCCAATATCAAGGCTGTGACAAGCGCCGCAGCCACAGGTTCCCGCGCAGCAGCTGCACTGGCAGCTGTCCCTCCCTCCTCCTCCCGCTGAGGCTGGAGGCCTGGGTGAAGCAGGGCAGTGGCGCGGGCATGGAGAGCAGGGCTGGGGGCTTGGGGCCTCCTCCTCGACCTCCGGCGCTGCCGCGCTGGTGCTGGCGCGCTGGTGCTGGCGGGGCTGTGCTGCACCCCTCCAAGAGCTCCCTCACCGCCCTGGGCTGCGCCTGGCTCCGCCGCCTCCGCTGCTCCGGCGCGCCCGATCTCCTCGCCGCGCTTCTGCTGCCCCTCTGCTGCGCCAACGCCGCCAGTGAAGCCCTCGGCCGACAGCTCCTCCTCCGCTGCCGCCGCCTCCTCCTGCTGCTGGGCGCCGGCGGGCCCGCCACCTACGGCTTCACTGGGCGGGGAGGGGGCGGCAGCGGCTCGCCATTTCCCCCCTCCCCCCCGCTTCCATTTTTTGGGGGAGCGGGGGAAGAGGGTGGAAATCCTGGGGACCCCCGCCAGGGCGGGAGGGTTGGGACCCCTATGCATGTGTAAGCTTGCCAACTGCCAGGTCCTGGAAGGGGATCCCCTGGTTTCACAGACTCCTCCCTGCTGTCAGTCAGTTGGGCAATGGGGGAAAGCCATATCCCAACAGCGGTGATGTGCCTTTGATCTTTAGACGCTTGCTTGTGTTTTGGAATGTGTGTGTGCCTTTAAATCTCAGTGAGACTAAAGTTGTGTGTGTGTGGGAGGGGAGAGCAGGCAGAGCCATGTGGCTCTTTCCAGTGAGTATGTGAGAGAGGGAGACAGCGTAGTCCCTTTGTGTGTTTTGCATTCATTTCAGAAGTGACATAACATAATGGATAGTAAAGAGTTAACGGGAATCTGATTATGAGATGGAGGAAAATTCCACCCCCTAGACCTCTCTCTCCTTTACTTTCATTTTTCTGTGTTAGTCTGAAAAAGTTGGTTAAAATACAGCAGATTGCTACATTCAGCAACTCCTGTGAGTAAAGCAATCTATACCATTGCCCCAGGGAAATCACAAAAGTGTGGGCTTGCAAACTTTATTTTGTCTGCTTTGTGTGTGTGTGTGTTCACTTTCATTTAGTGGAAGTGTAGCTGCTGAGGGAAGGCAAAAAAGAGGAGGAAATGAAGACTGCATTAAGGAGAACTGCACTGCTGTATTTTTATTAATTTATTTTTAGGGAATGGGAAAGTCTACCCCCAAAGTCCCCAGATATGTTCATGTTCAACTTATTCATTAGAGAAGATAGTTGTGAAGAAGCTCTTATCCAGCTGAGGCTTCTTCCCAGCCCAGGCGGTCACTTAAAAACTTTTCTCCTCACAGATCAGCCTGGCTGTCTGACAGAATACCCTGAGCAGAAAGTGGCACACACACAAGTTTTTCATTTTTTTAACCAAAAGAAAAGGTTTATTGGGTTTTCAAAGGCAGGGGATGGGAATGTATTTACAGAAATAAAATGAAGGAATAAAGTAAATCAATTGGCAGAACTTAACAGTATACAAAGAAAACTACAGCGCTCCCACTGGATGCTTATCAAGGCTGGCCAAGCCTACGAAGAAACAAACTGAAGCTTAGGTTATCCTAAGTTTGGCTAACCCAAATAAAATCAAAAATCAGCTGTGCCCAGTATAAATTTAGTTGGCACTATACTGTCCCACACACTCAAAAGCACTTCAAGCCCTGAGGTACTGGTTATCTCTGAAGGTCCACCTCAGACCTTGCTTCCATATCATGCCGTGGCTGAATGGCTCAGACTGAGCTTCCATTCCATGCTGTGGCTGAATGGCTCAGACTGAGCGGGCTGAAGCTTAACCCTGCGAAGACAGAGGTCCTTTGCTTGGGTCGCCGCGGTCCGGAAAGGGGAATCCCCCTACCAGCCTTTGACGGTGCGCCGCTGATAGCGGCGGACAGGGTCAGGAGCTTGGGGGTGCTGTTGGAGCCTTCCTTAAAGATGGAGGCTCAGATAGCAGCCGCTGCCAAGTCCGCGTTTTTTCATCTTAGGCGGGCAAGGCAGTTGGCCCCCTTTTTGGAGCGCGACGACCTAGCAACAGTGATCCATGCCACGGTCACCTCGAGGTTAGACTACTGTAATGCCCTCTACATGGGGCTGCCCCTGTCCCGAACTCGGAAATTGCAGCTGGTGCAGAATGCTGCGGCCCGGCTGTTATTGGGTCTCCCAAAGTGGGAACACATTCAGCCGGGTCTTCGGACCCTGCACTGGCTTCCAGTAATATACCGAGTCCGGTACAAGGTGCTGGTTATCACCTTTAAAGCCCTATATGGCTTGGGACCTGTCTACCTGAAGGACCGTCTTTCCCCGCACGTTCCCCAGAGAGTACTGAGGTCGGGAACACAAAATCTCCTTACTATCCCTGGGCCGAAGGAAGCCCGTTTGAAATCCACCAGAGAAAGGGCTTTCTCTGTTATGGCCCCTACATGGTGGAATCAGCTGCCGGAAGAGGTGAGGGCCCTGCGGGACCTGGTACAGTTCCGCAGGGCCTGTAAGACGACCCTCTTCCGGCTAGCCTATACCTAGCTTGAGAATTTTAATGTAACTTGCCGGATTTCTTTTATATACAGTTGAAATATTTATTAATATTTATTGATAATCATGGTTTTATCTGTTTTTATCTGTTTAAATGCTGATCCCTTTATATGTTTAAATACTGTAATTTTGTTGGATCTATCATTGGAAGCCGCCCTGAGCCACTTGTGGGAAGGGCGGGATATAAATCCCAAATAAATAAATAAATAAATAAAATACCCCTGGACACTTACTCTCCCTCAGGGTTCTATCACTAACCCACAAGTTCAGAGTCAAGCCCCTTTTTGTCTGAAGCCTTTGTCTGTCCTGGATCTTCCCTCTGATAGCCAAACTTCAACCCCTCAGCTATCTGGGTGTGTATGATGATTTGATTTTACACAGGAGTCTGACTATTGGCCTAAACCAGAGCTGTCACCAGAGGCTTACTTGGCCTCTAAAAAGAAATAAAAATCTCCTCAGAACAGAGTCTTATTTGTCGCCAGTTCTGTCCCTCACAGCTCTCAATGCTCAAACAGGTCTTTCTCCTGTCTGTGCAACTCCAGACTGAAGCAAAAAAACCCTTGTCTTGGCCCTGCCCCCTATTTAAGTCACATTGGTTTCTTGGAGGCAGTCCAGTCAATCCCAGTGAGCTTGCTATTTAACTCACTCCAAGCTTGACTGCACGGATTGTTTTCAATCCGTCACAATAGTCCTTAAGATAACTGGGTCCCAGGCCATTTAAGTCTTTAATTTTTAATATAATTTAATTTGAGACTTATACCCCGTCCTATCCAGCAAGGCGAGCTCAGGACGGCTTACAACATTAAAACATTACAATAATAACAATAAATAAAACATATCCAATTAAACACAACAAATCTCATAAACATAATACATAAAAGCAAATGGTCATAACTCCAACAATAATACAGCCAGAAGCCACAGTTCAGCAGTTGGTACGATTTCAGCTGGTTAACACCACTTAGCACAGCTTCAGGTCATTGATACCACTCAGACCCTGATCAACTCAAGCACAGGGATAGTAAAGTGGTCTTTAAGGTTTCAGAGGAAACTCGGTAAATTAAAAGCCTGGCAGAACAGCTCTGTCTTACAGGCCCTGTGAAACTTAAGTAAGTCCCACAGGGCCCGGATCTCCAACGGGAGCTCATTCCACCAGGTAGGGGCCCTGGCCCTTGTTGATGCCAACCGGACATCCTTAGGACCAGGGATCACAAAGAGATGTTGTGTAGATGATCTCAAAGCCTGGGGGGAGGGCTCATATAGACAGAGGCAGTTCCAAAGATATGCAGGCCACAGGCCGTATAGGGCCTGTTTCTTGATAGGGAGCCAATGCAGTTCGTGCAGCACTGGCTGCATTCACGCCCATATAGATTTCAATGCTAATAGCCAGGCTGCTGCATTCTGCACTCGCTGGAGTTTCCGGAGCAGAGTCAAGGGTAGCCCCATGTAGAGAGAGTTACATGGTACCAACACTCTGAATTGTGCTCAGAAAAAATCAGCAGACAGTGAAGTCCTTTCAGAACTGGAAACCTTGCAACAGTACTCTGAATATTGGTATTTGTGGGTTTCCTGTATTGTGCAGGGAGTTGGACTAGATGACCCTGGAGGTCTGTTCCAACTCTATGATTCTATGAATAGTCTTCAAAGACAGTCTCACAATTAGGGTTGCCATCAGGGGCAAGGAAACCCCCACCACCAAGCTGGCAGGCAGGGAAATCCTGCCTACAACTGGCCCAAAAGGTGATGTGATGACATCACTTGGAAGATTGATTGATTGCGAATTTTGAATGTAGACTTCCCAGATAGTAGGCTGATACTGACCACTATACTGACTGTCTCTCTTTTCCTGCACTGCCTCATAGGAGCTGCAGTTATTTTTCTAGGGAAGACTTCAGTTTTGTAGATAAGCACATAGCTCTCAGTCTGTGCCATCGTGCCTTCACATGTTCTTGACCAGCACATGAAGCAACATATGTACAAAAGCTCACAATGCCCAGCCATTTAATGTTGTCCTCTGGGTCTTAGGATCAAAGCATTGACCATGAGATTTCTGTAATAAATGTCAGAACATCAAAAGTAGTTTTGCAGCTTACAGATACACACCTCACAACACCTGAACAGTAGGGACCCACAGCAACTAAGTGACCTACTGCAGTCCTCTTCCCATGGCTGTTTGATGACCTGTGTATCTGCATCTGTATATTAATAGGGACAGTGATTAGACTGCTTCAAAACAAAGACAAAATGTAGAGGTTTGCAGAATCAAGAACTGCCAACTATTCATCAGATACACTCCTCTGTGTCAAGCAGTAGAGGACCTTCATTTACATATGTGCAGAGTTAATCAAGCAGCTATTAAACAGAAATTCCAGCTTTTTCAGGTGTTTTGTTACCCACTGCATGTGTTGTTGATGTATTTCTTTCTGTTCATAAATTTTGTGTTCTCTGAATGTATCATATTTCCAGTAGCCTTTTCATCTGAGGATGGCATTGAGTAATTTCCTACATCAAACAGGTGGATGCCGTCTGGACTGAATGTTTGAAAGGAATCACATTGGATATCTTAGTGTTATACTGAAAGCTTCTGGATAAGTTCTAGGTATTTCCTTCTTGTATGACTGTTTGCTATGCTGTAGTGTCACAAACCCTTTCTACTCCTAATCTGTGCAAGAAGTAGTTCAAAGTTTTAAAAATTTGGTCTGACTGAGGTCTTTCTTTATGCTTCCTACATATTACACAAAGTATATTTATATCCTCTCTATACTTTCATTCCCTGCAGTTCCCAAATATAGTAACTCATTTGGACAAAGTCATAATTACCTCAGTGGACAGACAAACATCTAATTTGTGAAATGTTGGCTCCAGTGTTCAGACCACTACTAGATGAAACATATTTTTCAGTTCAGTGCACTTACAGGTTTTCACTCTCTGTCATGCAGTGGTACTGTTTCCTTAGCCATTCTCTACTTTTGAGTTTTGCATGTTCACTGCCTCAGAGTGAAAAGAGGGTCACCATTCAGGGACTGCTGGAGGCAACAGACTGCTCTGTGTTTCAGATCACATATCATTGTTCCTCAAAAGCTCCTGTATCCCTAGTTATTATGCAGTTTATAAACTAACCAAAACAATTTTTTTTAAAGCACACAGCTTCTTACAGTTTAAAATTGAGTGTTTTGGAGGGCAGGTCTTTGAAGCTTGCTGTGAATCCTACCTCCTCTCACATCTGAAATGATACACCTGAGTAAGAACTGTGCAGATTACAAACAAGTACCTGGCATTAAAAACTATTCTTCCAGTGTAATGGAACTTTCAGGCTAGTCTAGTTTTGGTAGATTTGTTGGTAGCTATGTTATGGGTCCCTATCTTAAGACTGTCCATATTTTTGGAGTAAGTTAGTAAGGCTTACTTTTGGGTAAACATTCAGGGGATTGAAACTAGACATCTTTCTATGTTCTGTATCTGGCAGATTGCTTGACTTTGATGTGAAAATTAACACAGTGCCCTGCCTTTAAAGTATTCTTCAGTATTGTGAATCTCATCCATCATGACTGCATTTATAGCTAACCAAATGCTTTGAGTCTGCCAGATGATTCTGCAGTCTTCCATCTATCTGCTTTGACACTCCACCCTTCCTCCTTTAGGTTGGGTCTATGCATTTTAATGATGAAAGAAACTCTTGCATCTTGAAAAGGTAATGTAATGCACCCCCCCCCCCCCCCCCGGAATACTGAACTTCTTTATGTTCAAAGTTAAGACAAAAGAAAAAGAAATGAAAAACTGAGGCATTATTGCCCTTGTTGGCTAGGACAGTAGGAGAGCAAAAGGCAGTATACGTAAAAGAAAAGAGAATTATCCTGACCTCAGGGTGGAGTATATTGATTTCCCACCTTTTATTTTATTTGCACAACAATGCTGTGAGGTAGATTAAGAGAGTAATTTGGCAGTCGATTGGCCATTAAGGCCACTGAGTAAAGTGGGCATAGCAAAGAGTCATACAAGAAGGAAATACCTACATTTTATTCAAAGTTAAGCTTACAGTGCAACAAATTTAGTGCAGGGGGTCTCTTATAATAATGAGATGGGATGTTGGGCACAGACACAAAATGTCTGCCATAGTTTACATGTTAGTCACACTGTGAAGATCCTTGTGTTGTGGTGGCAGCTGCTGCCAAAGCAACATTTTAAAAAATCTGCACAGCCAATCAAATCTCCAGTGGACTGTCAGAAGCTCTACTAGGCAAGAGTTGCACCCAGCTCTATCCACTTTCTAAAAATATTTGATGGGCACGAGGAAAGGTATTGGAGGGTGCTGCGGCAGGGACCCCAATGTGGCAAGTGTTTTGTTATTTATTAAAAAAATAATTTAGTTAATAAATAATTGTTGAAAGCTTTAAATAGATGTTTATAAATAAATAACTTAATAAACAGATATTGCTCCCAGTCCTTAAAAATGGCACACAGAAAATAGGAATTAAACTCAAAGTTAAGGAGTTGGCTGATGGCCATCAAATGCATGGGTTGATTTAGGGTTGTCAATCCCCAGTTGGGGGCAGGAGATCTCCTGGTTTGGAGGCCCTCCCCCCCTTCAGGGTTATCAGAAAGCGGGGAGAGGAAAATGTCTGATGAGCACTCAATTTTTCCCTTGGAGACCATAATATAGTGGGTTCAACCCATGGAAGAGGCGAGATGGTCATGATAATCAGCGCTTTATTCGATACAGCATGGTATAGGGCTGCACTCAAAGACTGGAGAACTGGCCAATGGGGCCGCAACTATATACAACTCTGGGTTCCTGCGCAAGCATGGTATTGGCTCATTCCAACTGGCTGGGTCCCTGTGATTGGTGCAGGGCAGCAGGTATTTGGATCCTGCTGCCCATTGCTCTCAGTTCTTCAAGCTCAGTCCTATGGCTCCAATGAGTCCGGCAGGAACCCCCACATAAATATTCTTCCCTTTGGTCTGCATATACAACAGAAACCAATTCCTATAGGGTATAATAGAGAATTGATCTGTGAGTATTTGGAGGCCCCAGGGGAGGGGCTGTTTTTTGAGGCAGAGACATCACATTTTCAGCATAGCATCTGGTGCCTCTCCTCAAAATACCCCCCCCCCCAGTTTCTAAAAGATTGAACCAGGGGATACCCCTGTCCTTCATTATTTCCAAACAGAGGGATGGCATTTAACAGGTATGTGGCCCCTTTAAATGCAATTGCCAGAACTCTCTTCAGAGTTCAATCATGCTTGTCACACCCTTGCTCCTGGCTCCACCCCCAAAGTCTCCAGATATTTCTTGAGTCGGACCCTGCAACCCTAGTTGCATTGAATGCATCACATTAATATGTAGTAAATTTATATAATAAATATATTAAAGTTGCATTGTCTGAAGTATTATTTTTATGTCCTAAATTTTCATTTGTGGCCATTCAATGATAATGTTGCCTACTGGGTTGGGGTAGCAGATGAAAGGTTAAAAACCACTGCTCTAGAGTATACTCCAGTGCCATATGGAGTTGTTTTATGCTGAACTGAACTACTAGCCCATCTGGCTCAACTTGGTGTACTCTGATGCTGGTTCTCTTGTGTATTAGATGGAAGATCCCTTCCCCTGTCTTGTTTTGGAAGATCTTTCAAACTTCATGCAAAGCATGTGCTCCACCACTAAGCTATGTTCCCTTCCTAGTGGTTCTGAATATCAGTAGTGATCAGACCAGCAGTCTCTTGGGGAAGCTTGTCCAAAATTACTACTTACCTCCTCATTAAATTTCCAAAGAATCTCCAAGTTCAGAGGACCTTGTTTGAAATCAACTGCAGAAAATTAAGAGGAGCGTCTCTGCCTTCACCTTGAGACAGAGGTCTGCTGATTGCCTTGCAGCATATTTACCAGTATCCTCACTTTAGACAGCTTGCCACATTTTGAACATTAAGCAGCTCCCTCTTGGAAATAAAAGAATTTGGATTAAATTCTGTCTTTTACCTTGAAAAACCACAGTTTTTATAAACTCCTTTTGTTAAAAAGTTGACAGCTTAAGAGAACAGTATAACATGGATATATTAAAAAAAATCTCAACTCTTCTCACTAGGGGGGCATGGATTATTCACAACAGTGCTTGTTTCTTAAAAAGATACATGTCAAATATTTGGCAGCTTCTGCCCACTGAATCTTAGTACAAAGAATATATGAGATTTTCCCAGCACTTTTTTCTCTCTCACTCTCTTAGGGTATAATGATATTGAATCCTGCTTGTTCTCATATTGTGGAACTGTCTTGAAATTACCCAGGTGCAAAATGAAGACCCTGTCAGAAGCCGTATGGTGTGATAAGAGTGTGGACTTGGACTAGGGATACTTTAGTTCAAAATTCCTGTGAGCTATAGAGCTTTCCTTTATATTTGTTTGAAGCCCTCACTCAGTAGACTCTCCCAGGATTATCAGTCCTTCATCAGCTGCAAACAGGAAGATGGGGTGTGTGGCAGTTCTCATCTGAGATTCTTTCTCCTTCTTCTGTCATTAGATAATGTGGGTGCAAGGGAGAGGGTGGGAGTCTTGCTGGTTTACCATCCACCTAGCTTACCAGCTGACTTCCTTCTGAGGCTGGCTGAGGTGTTATTGGAGTCGGCCTTGCATTTTCCCAAACTGATGGTTTTGGAGGACTTCAATGTCCATGCCAACGCTGCCTTTTCTGGCACCTTCTTAGATTTTATGACTGCCATGGCATCATCCCATGCTGTATTGGCCCCCATGCACAGAGCAGGCCACATGCTAGATCAGATCTTCTGTTTAGGAATTGATCTGGATTCAGGGGTTCTTTGTGAACTATTGTCATGGACTGATCATGTGAAGGTTGTTTTGGAATTTTCCTCATCCCTCTACAAGGGCAGCAACTTGCCTCTTGGATCTGTGTCCATCATGGCTGGTGAATGCTGGTGGTGATGGAATATGGAGCTCCCTTGTGGACACTATCAATCTGTTCCGGAGAAACTGGAGAGTGGAGGATCCCCTGCGCTTTTCTTAGTGAGAATTCAAATTGGAAGATAGCTGAGGTGAATAATGAGCAGGAAAGATAGATACGCTCTTATCTGTCAGATTCTATTAATGCTCAACAAAATTTAGAAACATCCAAAATTTTAATTGAACAGGATCAGAAAACAAGTCAGATGAATGAGATTACTAACCTTCTTGGTCTAGCAGAGCTCCTATGCCTTTGATGACTCTGACACTACTCCATAACTGTTAAGTAGTTTGCAAAGGTCTCTCTAGGACAAGAGCTGGTAATTCCAAAGGGAAGAGCCAATGCTCACAAGTCAGTGCTGTTGTTGCTGCAGGGCTTCATTCCTTCATGGACTGAATTGGGAGGAAGGAACATTTTTGATTCTGTACTAATTGTAGGGCTACCTGGAAAGAACCATAAAAAGGCAGGAACATAATGAGCAGGGGCCATTTTGTAGAAAAATAGGTGGTGGAGCTCATCTGGGGATTGTTATGCAGGTAGGTGGAGAGGAGTACGGGGAACCCTCAGAAAGTTTCAGGAGCTATGCTCCTGTGAGCTTCTGCTGAATTCAAGGCCTGATAATGAGTAATGATAAACATCTATAACAGATAGCATATAGCCTCAGGAACTTGGTGGCAGTTTACTGAACGAAAGAAAGAGAAGGCACTATCTAGATGCTGTTCTTGCTTCCATGTCTTGTCCTCCTTCCTCCTAGCTTTAGGATTATTAAAACTAGGTTTTAGAATTAATCTGCAGGCAAAGCATATTGACAGAATCCTTGTACCTTTGTAGAAAGTTGTGGTAGAATTCTTCATTGTGTGTTGTGTTTTATGTGGCCAAGTTATAATCCTGGAGAACAGAACCAGTCCAGCATTACCCTTGGTTAGAGGGGAGTGCCTGGTACTCACTGAGAAAGGTGTCTTGGTTTTCTATTGTCTACTCATGTACCTGGTGAATGCCCTCTAGGGGAGACACTGTAGAGGGAGAAACGGTTAAGTCAAATATTTGGGGGTCATTTGTTACCATCAAACTTTGAGGTGTGTAATCTCTCTCCTCTACTTAACTTTGCAGGGTGCCCTGTCCTCAAGTAGGTCTCTGAAGATATAGCATACCAACTTTTGAAATAAAGAGTCTTTCAAATCCCAAATTAGAGCTGAGGTTCTCAATAGTTGTATGTGTTCTTAGGTGGAGTAGCTGTATGATCTCTTCATATGTTCACTATGAACCTTTGCTGTTTGTGCATAGTGGTCTCTTTCCCATAGAGCTGCTGTCATCAACATGAAGACAGAATGATCTGACCTTTGCCACTTGCTCTGTCATCTGAGGTATGGGTGGCTTTCTAGGGGTTCACTGCTGATAGTGTGCTCCAATAGACTGCAGAATTAACTGGAATTCTATGCTCCCATCAAGGTAGCATAGGCAAAGAAGGAGGTAAGTGATGGGGATAGTTATTTTGATTTCAACTCTTAAGTCAGTAGAAGACTATTTTCATTTATACCACCTCATTGTTGTCGTGGAACTGAAGTTTGAGGAAACTTAGATACTAAGCCCTTCCTGGCTCCTGACATCCTTCCAATGCCACCCATATCTGGCTCCTGTACTAATGAATTTGTGCTAGTAGCATAGCAATGTTACATACCAGCAAGACCACCACTGCCAGCACAGAATCCTCAGTTCCGGGATATCTTCGAGCTATGCTGGTGGAGGTGACTTACAATGCAATTCTAAACAGAGCTACACCCTTCTAACCCATTGGCTTAAAGGGCTTACACTCTGTTTATGATTGCACTATTAACGGGCATTCTGTAGCTTTCCAGCTGGTATAGTAGGATCATAAGATCAAAATATTTTGATGGCTCAGTGTTGATTATATATGCACTGTCTTGTTCTATGTCTACTAGTTTGCTTTTTAGAGAGTTGGTATAGGGAGCTCTTGACTGGGACTAATTAGGTGACAGTTTCATGATGTGTGAAAGTAGTAATAATGCTTAGTGTTCATACAGTAATTTAGAGTGCTCAAAACACTTTTTGTAAGAATCTCATTATCTTGGAAAATAATATGCTTATAATTAACAAGACTAGCTCAAGAAGAACTAGCCAGGATTCCAAGTAAATTGATGGAAACTGTTGTTAAAGAGAGAGCTATTGAGCACACAGAGGAACAAACCATACTGAGAAAAAATTAACATGGATTCTGTTTAGGGAAATCTTGCTTTTCCAGCCTTTTGGAGTTCTCAGCCTGCAGGCAAGTATGTGATAAAGGATGCACTGGTAGATATTGTGTTTTTGGACTTTGAAAAAGAATTTGTCAGTGCTCCTCACCAAAGACTCCTGAGAAAACTTAACCTTCTTGGGATGAAAGGATGGGTTCTTTTATAGATTAGAAACTGGTTCAATGAAAGGATGCAGATGGTAGGTCTAAATGGATAACATAAGAACATAAGAGAAGCCATGTTGGATCAGGCCACACAGTGGCCAAAAAAAATTATATATACACACACACATATATATACACACTGTGGCTAATAGTCACTGATGGACCTCTGCTCCATATTTTTATCTAACCTCCTCTTGAAGCTGTCTATGCTTGTAGCCGCCACCACTTCCTGTGGCAGTGAATTCCACATGTTAATCACCCTTTGGGTGAAGAAGTACTTCCTTTTATACATTTTAACCCGACTGCTCAGCAATTTCATCGAATGCCCATGAGTTCTTGTATTGTGAGAAAGGGAGAAAAGTACTTCTTTCTCTACTTTCTCCATCCCATGAATTATCTTGTAAACCTCTGTCATGTCACCCCGCAGTTGACGTTTCTCCAAGCTAAAGAGCCCCAAGCGTTTTAACCTTTCTTCATAGGGAAAGTGTTCCAACCCTTTAATCATTCTAGTTGCCATTTTCTGGACTTTTTCCAATGCTATAATATCTTTTTTGAGGTGCGGTGGTGACCAGAATTGCACACAGTATTCCAAATGAGACCGCACCATCAATTTATACAGGGGCATTATGATACTGGCTGATTTGTTTTCACTTCCCTTCCTAATAATTCCCAGCATGGTGTTGGCCTTTTTTATTGCAATCGCACACTGTCTTGACATTTTCAGTGAGTTATCTACCATGATCCCAAGATCTCTCTCTTGGTCAGTCTCTGCCAGTTCATACCCTATCAACTTGTATTTGTAGCTGGGATTCTTGGCCCCAATGTGCATTACTTTGCACTTGGCCACATTGAACCTCATCTGCCACGTTGACGCCCACTCACTCAGCCTCAACAGATCCCTTTGGAGTGCCTCACAATCCTCTCTGGTTCTCACTACCCTGAACAATTTAGTGTCATCTGCAAACTTGGCCACTTCACTGCTCACTTCCAACTCCAAATAATTTATGAACAAGTTAAAGAGCATGGGACCCAGTACTGAGCCCTGCGGCACCCCACTACTTACCGTCCTCCACTGCGAAGACTGCCCATTTATACTCACTCTCTGCTTCCTATTAATTAGCCAGTTTTTGATCCACAAGAGGACCTGTCATTTTACTCCATGACTCTCGAGCTTTCTAAGGAGCCTTTGATGAGGAACTTTATCAAAAGCTTTCTGGTCTCCTTTGCCCACATGTTTGTTCACCCCCTCAAAGAACTGTAACAGGTTATTGAGGCAAGATCTTCCCTTACAGAACCGAAGTTGAGTCTTCCTCAATAACCCGTGTTATCAATGTACCTACTCATTCTGTCCTTGATAATGGTTTCTACCAACTTTCCCGGTATTGAAGTCAGACTGACTGGCCTGTAATTTCCCGAATCTCCTCTGGAACCCTTTTTAAAGATGGGGGTGACATTTGCTATCTTCTAGTCCTCAGGAATGGAGGCAGATTTCAATGAAAGATTACATAATTTTGTCAGAAGATCCACAAGTTCAACTTTGAGTTCTTTCAGAACTCTTGGATGTATGCCATCCGGACCTGGTGACTTATTAGTTTTTAATTCGTCTATCGGTTGTAGGACGTCCTCTCTTGTCACCTCAATCTGATTCAGGTCTTTCAACACCCCTTCCAAAATTAGTGGTTCTGGAGCGGGCAAACACTTCTCGTCTTCCACAGTGAAGACGGAGGCAAAAAATGCATTCAGCTTCTCAGCCATTTCCCTATCCTCCTTCAGTAATCCTTTTACCCCTTGGTCATCCAAGGGCCCCACTGCCTCCCTGGCTGGTTTGCTGCTTCTAATATATTAAAATAAATTTTTATTGTTGGTCTTTATGTTTTTTGCAATATGCTCCTCATAGTCCTTTTTTGCCTGCCTGATCACAGTCTTGCATTTGATTTGCCACAGCCTGTGTTCCCTTTTATTAATCTCACTTGGACTAGCTTTCCACCGCTTAAAGGAGTCCTTCTTACCTTTCACAGCTTCCATTACTTTGTTTATTAACCATGCAGGCCTTTTCTTATACCTGTTTGTGCCTTTCCTAACTTGTGGTATATATTTTATCTGAGCTTCTAGGATTGTAGTTTTAAATAGCCTTCAAGCTTCCCCAAGGGTTTGGACTGTATTTACCTTTCCTTTCAGTTTCCTCTTCACATGCCTCCTCATCTCAGGGAATTTACCCCTTTTAAAGTTAAACGTGGTTGTGTTGGTCTTTTGGGACAACTCTCTGTTTATACAAATGGTGAAATCAATAACGTTATGGTCACTGCTCCCAAGCGGTGCGATCACTTTAACATCTCTCACCAAGTCTTGGGCATTACTTAGGACCAAATCCAGGATCGCCCCACCCCTGGTAGGTTCTGAGACCATCTGCTCCATAGCACAGTCATTGAGAGCATCTAGTTCTGACTGGAAGGCAATAAGCAAGGGGGGACTGCAGAGATTGATACTGGAACTGGTGGTATTTATTTATTTATTTATTTTATTTTATTTTATTATTTATATCCCGCCCTTCCCAACAAGTGGCTCAGGGCGGCTCACAACATAAGAATTTGACATAAATAGAATTTAAGCATAAAAACAGTTAAAATAATTAATACATTTAAAATTTTAAGACATTTAAAACATTTAAAACATTAGGGACAGCAGACATCTAGTGTAACTACACTCAGTATTTAATTTGTTCATAATTTAGTTGGTATTGGGGTTGAACAGCTTTGTAGATGACATCAGATTTTAGGATGATGAAAACCAAAGTAGATTGTGAAGAATTTACATTGTGACCATAGCTTCTATTTCTAAACTTGGTGAGTGGATAACAACATGGCTAATGAGGTTCAAATGATGTACATTGTGACAACACATTTTGACTTTTGTATACAAATGGGGATCTGAACTGTTGGTGGCTGATTAGAAAAAAGATCTTGTAGGCATGGAGGGGGACTGAATGAAAAATCACTCAATGTATGGCAGTAGTGAAAAAAAGGCAAATTCTTTACTAGAGATTGAAAACAAAACTGTCACTATCTTAATGCCCTTGTATGTAGTGCTGGCCCAAGTGTTTTTGGTGCCGTAGTCTCACTGTTAGGCCCCAAGCACCTTGGATGGATGTTAAACGGGGAGGAGTAAATCTAGGGTTGCTAGCTCTGAGTCATGAAATTCCTGGAGATTTGAGGGTGGAATAAGGTTGCCAATCCCCAGTTGGGGACAGGGGATCCTCTGGTTTGGAGGCTCACATTTACAGCATGCATGGGCTGGGCACTGCTGCTTGTCCTTCTTGCTAGTTGCCCTCCAACCCAATGAAGGGACTCAGCCTAGAGAAAGGGGAGGGAAATGGCAGCAGCAGTTGATGTGGCTTAGTGGGAGGTACAAATAAGGCAGTGGCCCAGGCTGCACCACCTTGCAAAATGCTCTCCTGCCATGCATTCAAGCCACCACAGGAACTGCGCCATGAACTGTTGCTACTGCCACCCTGGCCAATTTCCTGTCTACCTACAGAGTCAGCAGTACAGAATTTATTTAATTTATTTTATTATATTTATATCCCACCCTCCCCTATCAGGCTCAGGGCAGCTAACAACAGTTAAAACACATAATGTAAAAATAAAATAATGTTAAAAAAATAATGGGGCAAAAGGCAATTAGGGTGACTGGCATGCACACTGACTCTCTAGCCTTCTGTCCCTTTCAGTGGTACTATCGAGACTGGAGGGATGGAAGTTCTAATATGTTTGCCCTGCTCATGTGTGCAGTCAGCAGTTTCCTCCAGCTGTCCCAATGTTCTCCATCTGGGAATTGGTTCAGTTTCTGCAGATTGGCTGCTCACTGCCTAGCATGGAGGAGCAGCCACCCTTCTTGCTACGCTCACAATTCTTTGCCCTGGTGACAAGGGCCATTTGGCTGCAGATGATCAGGGAAGGCAGAGGGGTTCCACACATGTCTCTGCCTTGGCCAGAGCAGCAGCCGCAGGTCAAAGGCACAGGCCAGTGGGCAGAGGTGCGTGGCCCCTAGCTGCATGGTGCTGCAGGGGAGACCTCTGCCTGACAGCACTGCTGGAACCTTGGAGGTATGCCACTGAAATGGCAAGTGTTTAGTCCAGGACTTGGTGAGACTTGAGAACCATTACAACCACAGGGGCAGGTCCAGGTGCACATATCTGAGAGTGCTACCAATGTGCATGGGATGTACAGGAGGGACTTACTGCAAATGTGGCCTTTTTGGCACCCTTCTAAATCTGGCATCCTGCGTGATTGGCTAGGTTTGCCTTAAAAGCCAGGCTGGCCATCCTTGTATAGATCTGTGATACAGACTGCAGTTCTGGTCACCCATCTCAAAAAGGATATAGAAAAGTTGCAGAAAATGCCAACTGAAATGATCAAGTGGTTGCAGCATCTTCCCTGCTCTCCTCAGTACAGAAAAGTGATTTGTTTGTAGGGGAAGCTTATCTTAACACAGCAAGAAAGGGATATGGATAGAGGGTTATGGATAAAGTCATTAGATGCTCCCCCCACCCTTTTAGAAATCTAGTACTTGACATCACCTAATGAAATTGGCAGTACATTAAGGTCAGACAACATAGAGTTTGCAGACATGATTGAGGATGGCCACCCATTTAGATGGCTTTGAAAGGAAATTGGATAGACCTTTCCATATAGGAAAGGCCTATCAACTGTGATTATAGTTTAATGGAATCTCCACATTCAGAGGCTTGTTTGCTGGAGGCAAAGAGTAGGGCAAACTATTGCCTTCATGACCTGGATAAGCTTCCCCCACAGCATCTGACTGATCCCAGCCATTTAAAGCAGTATGCTGAGCTAAATGTGTGTGATTGGAAAAGGTTATATTTTCTTACATATAGTATTAAACAAAAAGTCTAAAACAGTTAAGAGTTCCAATTATTCTGGAATAAATAGGTGTCAGAATGGCTTTCCGTGGGGTTTCCTCTGCTTGGATGAGAAATGAATGTGGGCCAAAAAGAAAAGGAAAAAAATTCAAAGCACAACTGGGCAGCCAGACAGAAAGCTATAATTGAATCCAGAACTCTGGATCACTTTTCTGTGCACTGGTTAGCAGTATGGCTGTAAGATTTTGTATATTGTATTTTAATCTCTGAATAATCTTTTTTTTGTTCAGACAATCATTTTATGTTCCATTTCTACAAATGTCTTTGATCAAGAAATGTCTTTGGGAAACTCCCATTCATAGGGTTTCCAGCCTCCAGGTGGAGCCTGGAGATCTCCCAAAATTACCACCATCTTCAGACTACCAGTTCCTCTGGATAAAATGGCTGCTTTGGAAGGTGGACTTTATGGCATTATAACCTGTTGAAGTCCGTGCCCCTCCCCAACCCTGCCCTCCTGAGGCTGCCCCTCCCCAATCACTCAAGAATTTCTCAACCCAGGGCAGGCTACCTTGCTTATCAATGACTAGTGACAAGCCTACTAAAAATAGTGTGTATTATAGTTGATCTGGGTGACAGCCGGCTCAATTTTTCTTTCCTTGATTTCAGCAAGCCTTTGCCTTGCTGCCTTTTCTCCAGTTTCCTACTTCTTGCAGTTTTTACTCTCTCAAGCCTTCTGCTTCTTCCTCCTTTCTTCTCTTTCCAGCCCCTGAGCTGCTTCTCTCCCAGTATCTCTTTCCATCCTCCCTGCTTCCTCCACACCTTCTTTTTAGTTCCTTTGATGCTTAGGCTTGCCAGCTATGGGCTGGAAATTTTGGGGGTGGAGCCTGAGGAGGAGGGGGCATTGAGGAGTGGAGGGACTTCAATTAGATATAATACCATAGAGTCCAGCTTCCAAAGTGACTATTTTCTATCACCTGGAGATCAGTTGTAATCACAGGAGATCTCCAGCCAACACCTGGAGGTTAGCAGCCCTATCTATCTGCTATACAAAAATGCTCTCTTCACATAAGCCAGTGGATATAAATAAGGAATTTGCATAGATTTCCATGAAGTTTGTACATTCTCAAGAGTGGTATTAGTAGTGGGCATCTTATGTTGTCCTGGCCTTTATCTTTTCAAGATAATAAAAATGTGTGTCCCAGTTCTCCTGTTGCACTGAAATGAGAAGTTAAGGGAATTGTGGACACCAGTTTATAGGTGGAGGGATTGCATCAGACATTTGGTGCCTATGGAGGTTGCCCCTTCACAGTGGAATTTGGACAAGGATTACCGTGACCAAAACAACAGCTGTGGTGGTGTGCTTATGTTAATTTATCTAATTAGATGTAAATAAAAGACTATCCACTGAGTGAGACTGCAGTTAAACTTAAAAGGTCAGGCTGTGCTAAAACTGATCGGGAGACAAACTCAGCCACAGTGTTCTTTCCCTTCCTTGGGAGTGCCAGAGGTTGGAAATGGTCCATGGCAGTGCCACTTGCTGCTGCATATTTAATCCATTGCCACTTCCTCTTCCTCTGTACCTGTGTCTGACAATTTCCATTAGCCATGGCTGCGGTTGCTGTTTTAACTGCATAACAGCTTTCAGTTTCAGTCACAGTGATGTCATAAATCAAAGAAGGAACCCAGATTCAACAGCCATGCAGAAATGCTTGCTTCAGAAGAAGCTCACAGCAGAAATCAGTTATTGCACCTTCCAAGGAGCCTGAGCTGTTCTATACAATCTCCTTCTTTGCCCTTCAGGTTGCCACCCCCCCCCCCCCGGAGAGTTAAGGATGGAGCCTGTGGAGGACAGGAGGACCCAAGGGGGATACAATTAGGGTGACCATAATGTCTGAAGGCCAGCCAGGGACATCTGGGGGGGGGGAGGTAGGGGTGTGCGCGCGCGAAGCGCGTGCGCCGTCGGAAACAGGAAGTGATGTCACTTCCGGTGATGTCATGCCACCGCCGGAAGCAGGAAGTGACACCACTTCCTGTGACATCATTTCCCCGCGTCACCTGCCGGAAACGGGAAGTGACATCACTTCCTCTGACATCACTTCCCCCAAATGACATCATTTCCCCCAAATGCCACTGCCGGAAACAGGAAGTGACTTCACAGCACTTCCTGTGACGTCCCCAAAAATCCCCCAAATATCACCGCCGGAAACAATTTTGTTCTCAAATCCTGTATATACTTCATCAGTATATGGGATAAGGCACTTTCTCAACTGTGCTGCATAATGCAGCCTATTTATTTTGTCCTGTTTGCTCTGTTGGCTCTATCTGCGCCACCTTCATCACTTTCGGGGTGTGGATCCCCCAGTGGGGTGGTCTCCCGACTCCCTCCGCCGGCTGTTTCTGATAGCCCTGCGCCCCCTCTTTCATTTGATATGTGTCCCGTGCAGGTGCCACCCTCCCGCCGGGAGATGCCGCAAAATGAGCCCCCTTGAGGCTTATGGCGGCAGGGCTCGGGGGAAGCGAGCTAGACTGCTGTTCTTTTGAGGGGTTATAGAGTGTTTCGAGCCCGTCCCTGTGGCATCGGTCTCATCGTTGCGGGACCCAGGGGGCCGGCGCAGCGGCCCGCCGAAGCAGCCTGTCACTAATAACACAGGTCGAGATGCAGGACAGGAACCCGGAAGTGACCGACAGGCTGCTTCAGCAGGCCGCTGCGCCGGCCCCCTGGGCCCTACAACGATGGGACCGATGCCACAGGGACGGGCTCGAAACACTCTATAACCCCTCAAAAGAACAGCAGTCTAGCTCGCTTCCCCCGAGCCCTGCCGCCATAAGCCTCAAGGGGGCTCATTTTGCGGCATCTCCCGGCGGGAGGGTGGCACCCGCACGGGACACATATCAAATGAAAGAGGGGGCGCAGGGCTATCAGAAACAGCCGGCGGAGAGAGTCGGGAGACCACCCCACTGGGGGATCCGCACCCCGAAAGTGATGAAGGTGGCGCAGATAGAGCCAACAGAGCAAACAGGACAAAATAAATAGGCTGCATTATGCAGCACAGTTGAGAAAGTGCCTTATCCCATATACTGATGAAGTAAATACAGGATCTGAGAACAAAATTGCACCAGAAGACACAAACACAAAGCTCCCTTACACTGAATCAGTGCTTGGGTCCACCAAAGTCAGTATTGTCCACTCCAGTCACAAACACAAAGCTCCCTTACACTGAATCAGTGCTTGGGTCCACCAAAGTCAGTATTGTCACATAAGAACATAAGAGAAGCCATGTTGGATCAGGCCAATGGCCCATCCAGTCCAACACTCTGCGTCACATAAGAACATAACAGAAGCCCTGTTGGATCAGGCCAGTGGCCCATCCAGTCCAACACTCTGCATCACATAAGAACATAAGAGAAGCCCTGTTGGATCAGGCCAGTGGCCCATCCAGTCCAACACTGTGCGTCACATAAGAACATAAGAGAAGCCCTGTTGGATCAGGCCAGTGGCCCATCCAGTCCAACACTGTGCGTCACATAAGAACATAAGAGAAGCCCTGTTGGATCAGGCCAGTGGCCCATCCAGTCCAACACTCTGCGTCACATAAGAACATAACAGAAGCCCTGTTGGATCAGGCCAGTGGCCCATCCAGTCCAACACTCTGCGTCACATAAGAACATAAGAGAAGCCCTGTTGGATCAGGCCAGTGGCCCATCCAGTCCAACACTCTGCGTCACATAAGAACATAAGAGAAGCCCTGTTGGATCAGGCCAGTGGCCCATCCAGTCCAACACTCTGCGTCACATAAGAACATAACAGAAGCCCTGTTGGATCAGGCCTGTGGCCCCTCCAGTCCAACACTCTGTGTCACATAAAAATATAAGAGAAACCCTGTTGCATCAGGCCAGTGGCCCCTCCAGTCCAACACTCTGTGTCACATAAGAACATAAGAGAAGCCCTGTTGGATCAGGCCAGCGGCCCCTCCAGTCCAACACTCTGTGTCACATAAGAACATAAGGAGGGAGGGAAGGGAAGGGAAGGGAAGGGAGGAAGGGAGGGAGGGAGGGAGGAAGGAAGGAAGGAAGGAAGGAAGGAAGGAAGGAAGGAAGGAAGGAAGGAAGGGAGGGAGGGAGGAAGGAAGGAAGGGAGGGGGAGGGAGGGAGGGAAGGAAGGAAGGGGGGAGGGAGGGAGGGAAGGAAGGAAGAAAGGAAGGGAGGGAGGAGGGAGGGAAGGAAGGAAGGGAGGAGGGAGGGAAGGAAGGAAGGGAAGGAAGGAAGGAAGGAAGGAAGGAAGGAAGGGAGGGAGGGAGGGAGGGAGGAGGGAGGGAAGAAAGGAAGGCCGCCCCCCGCCCCCCCCCCGCGCTTTCGGCCCCCTTACCTGATTCCAGGGCGGCGGAGAGTCCAGCGGCGGCGGCGAGTCCTGCAGGCCTGCGGCGGCGGCCTCGCGGCGAGGGAGGGAGGGAGGGAGCTGCCGGCGCTGGTCTCTGGAGGCCTCCAGGGACCAGCGCCGGCTGCTCCGCGGCTTCCCTGCGGCCTCCGCTGGTCCCTGGAGGCCCTCCAGAGACTCTGGAGGGCCTCCAGGGACCAGCGGAGGCCGCGGGGAGGCCTTCGCTGGCCGGCGCTGGTCCCGGAAGGCCTTCCAGAGGCTCTGGAAGGCCTTCCGAGACCAGCGCCGGGTTCTCCGCGGCTTCCCCGCGGCCTCCGCTGGTCCCTGGAGGCCCTCCAGAGACTCTGGAGGGCCTCCAGGGACCAGCGGAGGCCGCGAGGAGGCCTTCGCTGGCCGGCGCTGGTCCCGGAAGGCCTTCCAGAGGCTCTGGAAGGCCTTCCGGGACCAGCGCCGGGTGCTCCGCGGCTTCCCCGCGGCCTCCGCTGGTCCCTGGAGGCCCTCCAGAGACTCTGGAGGGCCTCCAGGGACCAGCGGAGGCCACGGGGAGGCCTTCGCTGGCCGGCGCTGGTCCCGGAAGGCCTTCCAGAGCCTCTGGAAGGCCTTCCGGGACCAGTGCCGGGTGCTCCGCGGCTTCCCCGCGGCCTCCGCTGGTCCCTGGAGGCCCTCCAGAGCCTCCGCCACCGCCGCCGGGCCCCGCGCGCGGGCGGGGAAGGCGGCGAGTGAGGGAGGGAGCGTCCCTACGCGTGCGCAGGGGCCCTGCGCAGGCGCAGGGACGCTCCCTCCCTCACTCCCCGCCTTCCCCGCCGGCGCCCGCGGCCCACCACCTCCGGGGCTGGCTAAACCGGGACCTTTAATGGTCCCGGTATAGGCAGCCCGGGAGCCGGGATTGGGTGGCCAGAACCGGGAATGTCCCGGGAGACCGGGACGGTCTGGCCACCCTAGATACAATGCCATCGTATCCACCCTCCAAAGCATCCATTTTCTCCAGGGGGACTGATCTCTATAGACTGGAGATGAGATTTAATTCCAGGGGATCCCCAGGTCCTACCTGGAAGCTGGCATCTCTACTTGCCCTTCATGGGTGTGACAGCTTTGTGCAACAATGAGAAAACTATGTTGAGGTGATCAAATAAAGAATCAAGTTGGCTTACAGTGGAGGAGAACAGATCTCCCTCTAAATGTCTTTTTAGAAGACCACATAGATTGAGCCTTTTATTTATATTTATTCTCCTCATTTCTCTCCAGTGGCTTCCAACTTTGTACTTCCTGACTCCATTTTATTTATGTACTTATTTTTATTTATTAAAATATCTGTGTCCCGCCTTTCCTTGTGGTTCAAGGTGACTTCCACATCACAGTTGAAACATTACAGTAAAAAACAATAGATTAAAATCTTAGATAATCTCCTCCCCCCAAAAGATGCATGCAGTTTATAGACCCTATTTTCAGTCTTGATTAATAAAATGGCCTTGCAGAGTATATTGAAGATTTTTTACTGTGGCGCTCATTTCTTCCTGTTTCACAGGAAGCTCACAGCAGGGGAGTTGCAGTGGAAACATAATGGGTTGATGTATCCTCACAGCAACAGCAGTTCAGTGAAGATAGGTTAGGGTAAGAGAGAAAGAGAGTGACTGGCTAATGGTCACTCAGCAAACTGCCATGACAGAGTAGAAATCTGAACCTGGATCTTCCAGATCCTAGTGCAATACTCTAATCACTGCACCACACTGAATATCACAGAAGCCAAACAGAGCCGGATTAACAATTAGGCCAAATAGGCACTGGCCTGTGGGCCCCATGCCTTTGGGGCCCCGGGCTGGCTCCCCCCCATTTCCCCCCCTGCTTGCAGCCCTCCCAGCCTACATGAGCAGTCAGCAACTGAGCTGCTCTTTGCCTGACTTGCCTGGTGTGGCTGCTGCTGGTGTCATCACCAAATTTGCCTCTCTCTGCCTCTCCTCTGCAGCTTAGTAAAAGAGGCTTTTAAGAAGATGCCTGCAGGCTGCAGCAGGGGCTGTGGGCAGTGGGGCATGCACTCAGACTCTCAATTTGTGAGGGACCCCCCAAATTTTGACCGCCTAGGGGCCTCCACAGGGTTTAATCTGGCACTGAAGCCAAATACTCTTTTCTTACCACTCCAGAAAGTTTGTCAGCCATGTTGTTCTCCCTTGCTTTTTTGCCTAACAAACTTCAAGATAAAGTTTTTGTTTTAAAAACTACCTTGTGCTAACACCTTGATGATGTGGTTGCCTCATGACACGGTTTGGCTTTCAGCATGTAAGATTTTAGTTTACACTGTCATTTGATGGTGCATTTTCACTTCATGAAAGTGACACATAGTCATAAATGCATAAGAAAGTGGAAAACTGAAAAATGTAGACTGTTTTGTGCCCTCTTAAGCACTTGAAAGTTTCCCAGTATCTTTGCCTCCTTATCGTAAAGGAAACCAACCCTGGGGATTTGTTCTGGTATTTACCAATGTATAGGTAGAGCAGAAGGACAGCAAATAGCCACACTTGTGGACAATACTAATCCTGAAGCAATATCAAGATCCCAAAAGCACTTCTGGAGCTCTAGAAACTGCTCTCTTTTCAAGCCAGTTTGAACCTTTGCTTTGTTGGCCAAGGTCTGCCCAGTTCATCAACAGGACTTCAGGCACCTTCCATAATGTATCAAATACTATACCAAATACTAGCTTGATGGGCTGTTAACCACTGAGAAAGCATCATTTATTCAACAAGCTCTACCCAAACCTATAAAGAGAAGACTATCTTTCCTTAGCACAGCAGGATAATATGTTCTGTTCACAACCTGCTAAGCTAATGTATATAAATTATCTCAGGAACTTTACTGATGCTGGAAATGATTCAATTTGAAACCTTTAGCAATAGGCTCAGATCATGCAAATAATGAAATTTTTGTTTTGCTGTTCTCAGCCCCATCCTCCAGTAATGGCTCTGCAGGAATGATAAGATTCTTGCAGCAATGGGTAAATTAAGAAAGCAACCAATAATCTCAAAACCTGTAAAAATCACTGCTAAGGGAAAAACAAGTCATGACATTTTCCCATGAATTAAATCTGCCCATCCAACACAACAGAAGTCAGATGGCAGCATCTGGAAACTAAGTTTCTAAGCACCACAGCACAATTTGAATTGCAAATAGGGTTACCAGCCTAATGCTGGAAACTGGCAAGAAACTATGGGAATGAAGCCCTGGTGAAACCGCCTTGCACAATGCCATGATGTCTCTTCTGGCTGTGTAACCAGATATGTTGTTACCATGATGTCCTAAAACTCTGTGGTAAAACCCATGGAGATTGTGGAGTTTCCTGGAGCATCATGTGACATCAGTTTTAGGTTGCTAATCAGAAGTAACATTGTGGCATCATGCAGTGCTGTTTCCCCCTATCTCCCACTTGTTCCATTGATCACTACAGTGGGGGCTGGGGAGTACCAGCATGGGTTCCTCTGCTGGTATCAGGAATCTGGCAACTCTAACTAGGACCATTATGTGTGTTGGGGGCTTCATTTCCTTGAGCTGAAACAGCTCCTTAGGACTATTATTTGCTCCATCGGAGGAAACCACATGCAGGCTCCCAGCTAATAAATAACATCTCCCTGTATTGGGGGTCAGGAAATGGTACACAAGGGGATTCTGAGACCTTTTCCATACTTCAGTGTTGCTACTATTTCCTGCAGGGCTGGCGCATGGGAGTAGGCAAACTAGGCAAATGCGTAGGGTGCCATCTCCCAGTAGGGGTGGGGGGTAGAAGCCCCCTCCCCGCTCACACCTTCCCTGAGCCTCAGACTTGCTTCCCGTCCGCAGTGCCCTCCAAATTAGGCAAGCGCTGCGGAGGGGAAGTGCAGAGTGGGTTTTTTTGGCTTTAAGAGGTTGGGGGAGCTCCCCCAGCCCCTTAAAGCCAAGAAAAAATGATGCTACCAATCTGCAGTGCCCGCTGAACTCAGTGAGCGCTGCAGAGGAGAAGTGCCAAATGTCTTTTCTTGGCTTTAAGGGGTCAGGAGAGCTCCCCTGACCTCTTAAAGCCAAGAAAATGGCACTTCCAGTCTGCAGCACCTGCTGAACTTGGCGAGTGCTGTGGAGGGGAAGTGCTGAGTGTTTTTTCTTGGCTTTAAGGCATTGGGGGAGCTTCCCCAACCCTTTAAAGTCAAGAAAAAATGGTGCTTCCCATCTGCAGCGGCTGCTGAACTCTGAGAGTGCTGTGGAGGGGATGTGCTAAGCACCCAGTGTGATGACATCACCTCTGGGTGACATCATCACTCCGCGTGCAAAGTGCACACGTGAGAAATCTACTGGGGGTGTGTGCATTGGGGTTCTGCTTCGGGCGACAGAACCCCAGGCGCCAGGCCTGGTTTCCTGACAAGTTGAATCCCCAGACAATGCTTCAGCTTTGCAGCATCACTTCTGCAAAAGGCCATGTATTTCGGGGATTTTTTTTTCTTGAATTCAGATCCAACCCTCCCCTTGTGCTCCATGCTTCCTTTGAAAAGGGGTTGTGTGGCTATGTTGTCATGTACTTCATCAGTGATGGAACCTCCTTTTTTTGTGCATGTGCAGTAACATTGTAAAAAAAAAAAAAGGCTGGATGTATTGTGGGGAACAGCATGGTTGCTGCCGTTTCAAAGGTCTGCTGCTCCTCCTTAGTTGCCAACTAAGAAAATGGCTGGTGATCATCGAATTGGATACATCAATTCAGAACACTGTTATTCAATAATCATGAAACATACTAAATGTGTCCTGATGTGCTTCATCAGTGATGGCCCCCCCCTTTTGCATATGCAGTAATATTCTAATATAATATTGCACAAAAAATGAAAGCACAATAGGAGCTATAGAGGAAGAGAAGGGTATGTGTGAAGAAACAATACAAGTGTATGCTGTCAAAACCTACTCACCTCCAAAAAATGAAAAGAAAAGAACTTAATGGATAGATAATTGTGCGGAGAAGGCTACATGAAACCTTGCTGTCCATTTTGTCCCAATGTTACAACACTGCTATATTATAATGAAAAATCATGTTGGAACACAATATTATGCTTGAAAATTAGCAGGTTGGTCAAGGGACAACCTGAGGGGGGCAGGGGTGTGTGTGAATACACAACACTGATGACACAAAAGGGCATTGGGAAAAAAAATGAAATTGGGAATTCCTCATTGGAAAACTGTGAGTTCATATCTGAAGGAAAAGTTGTAGAAAATGTGAATTTGGAAAATGTGGGGCACTAAATTTGGATCTACTCTGAGGGAGGCAAAAAGTGGTATGGAAAGTTTTACAAACTTCAGTTATTTAAGAATGCTGATAAGGAGATTTGAACTTTTGTGGAAAAGGTCTGAAGCTTTTCTTTCCCTAGCTCCACAGTCCCCATCTAAATTTGGCCCCTGTGGCACTTGGCAACTTAATTCCCAGAAGCAACTGCTCGATTGTATGAGAGTCAGTTTGGGGGAAATCTAGATCCAACTTATGGAAGAAGTCATGTTGGCCTTTCTGGAGCTTGCAGCTAGAGGGTTTTTTTCTTCATTCTTCTCAAAGGTACGGACAGGCTCTTTGTGGCTATATTAAAATAAGGAAAGAATGACAGGCTTATTCAATGAACTTTATGGAATTTATTGATCCATCAGAGACTCAAAAGTGCAGCAGCTTCCAACTGTAGTAGTGAATAGTAACTTAAGTCTGATTCAGTGTGTTTTACTAAGACAGGGCTGGTTGGTAATGAGAGGGGGAGGCAGACAAATAGAAAGGTTCTTTGTTTTTTGCTGATCTGTCCTTTCCTGACTCCTAGAGGGATTTTATGGTATAGTGGAAGATAAGGGACACTGAGTTGGTTAGGGTTACCAAAACTTCTCCTCTGAGGAAGGATGGAGTAAAACCATAGAGTTCTGTCCTAGTCTGGAAGCAATGCTGTGCAATCAGTGTGGCACTATTTTTTACAAAAAAATTCTTCTGCTCTCCTCAGTGGTTCAATGCTCAACAGACAGGGAAACTGGGAGATGTGGTCTCCCTGCCTCTTGCCCAGCAGTGCTGGTGAGCTACAGCAAGGGGAAAATAGGGGGAAGATCAGTGGTGCAAGCAGAGGTGGAATTCTAGCAGGAGCTCATTTGCATACTAGGCCATACACCCCTTATGTAGCCACTCCTCCGGCTCTTTTTTGTAAGCTCTTGGAGGATTGGCTACATCAGGGGTGTGTGGCCAAATATGCAAAGGAGCTCCTGCTAGAATTCCACTCCTGGGTGCAGGCCACTTCCGGTGCAAACCCAGAAATGACATCATTGCATCAGAGGGATGGTCTAAGATTCCACTGACACTCTATGGTAAAAACAGAAGCCTGTATCAGATCATAGATCAAGCCCTGTGTTGGTACCCAGTGGGAGACAGTGGGAGAGTGGGATATGTAAATTGCCATGACTCTGAAGGCACAACATCACTTCTTGTATGAACCCTGATTGTGATAATGTCAGTTCTGAGATTGTGCCAGAAGTGATATTGTGCCATCAGCATAAGGGTGATTTGTATGTGCCTGCCCCACTATCTCCTGCTAGTTGTCAGCACTGGCCTGCCAAGTATTGATCTATGATGTGATCCTGGCTTCTGCGAGGGGGTATTTTTTAAAAAAGGAATCTACAACTAGGGTTGACAGATCTGGGTTGGGAAATACCTGAGGGTGGAGCCTGGAGAAGATGGGGTTTGGGGAGGAGAGGGACCTCAGCAGGGTACAATGCCATAGAGTCCACCCTGCAAAGCAGTCATTTTCTCCAGGGGAACTGATCTCAGATGAAAAAATTCCATCTATTTTTTTCTCTGCTCTCTTTTTTCTCACTGCCTGTACCACTGTTAAAATTTAGATTGTAAGCTTCTTGGGGCAGAGGCTTCACTTCAAGTTTTTCTGCTGTTTCTTATGCTGCAGGTACCATGTGAGCATAAGAGAAGCCATGTTGGATCAGGCCAATGGCCTATCCAGTCCAACATTCTGTGTCACACAGTGGCCAAAAAAAGCCAGGTGCCATTGCTCCAGGCACGTTGCACGATGACAGAGCTCTTTGGGGGCAGGGATACCCCTGGCAGCCTGCTCTATGGTGGCAGGTTGGGGGCCCCAAAATGGGAGAAACCCCACCCCCAGCAGGAGCTTGGTAGCCCTATCATTGTTCCCCCATTTGTGCATTTATAGTGCAGTAGTAATATTACTTTGGCATCTGCTAATGGGATGGTAGGCATCTTTAATTAAATCTGAAAGCAGAGGAAACATACACAAAGTACAATCTGCAAAAGATTTTTGTTTTGTTTTGTTTAAGAATGGTTACTTTTTTGGTTGGGATCTTGCCAGAAGAAGGTATAGGACCCACAGAAAGAGTCCCTCTCCCTGGCCTCATTTTGACTTCTCAGGCCATTCCTTTGCCTGCTTGCTTGGAAGAAAACTAAATCCAGTATTTTGCAAGCATGCATAAAATTTCAGCCTGCAACTTTTTATTAACAAAGCTGATTACAATTATGCATAGAAAACAAAATTACATACAAAACAGTGAGAGAGAAGCCATGGCTCACTGGAAAAGCCTCTGCTTTGCATGCAGATGGTCTCAGGTTCAATTCCCTGGAATCTCCAGTTGAAAGAATCTGGTAGCAGGTGATAAGAAAGACCTCTACCTGAGGCCCTGGTCAGCAGCTACCAGTCTGAGTAGACAATACTGACTTCGATGGACTGTTGGTCTGATTCAGCACAAGATAGCTTCATGTGTGTTCAGTGATATGAAGGGCTGTGTGAATAAAGGTGTGTGAAGGAGAGCTGGAGGCCACACCATTTTTCCGTAAGGAGAATCAAGTATGGCAGCACACAAACCTACTGAACCAAGGTAAGAGATTTTTTTTCATTTACATGTTATCCGTTAGGAAAGTGATTACTGTGCTTCTATTAGCATTGCAAGGCTCAAGCTTGGGGACAAAATTAGTGAGTTTGCTCTGGCTCCACCTACTGTTTGTAGCCCTGGCCTCCACCCTCTAGGCCCAGAGAGAGAGAGAGAGGATATTGGATTTATACCCCGCCCTTCACTACCTGAAGGAGTCTCAGAATGGCTTACAGTCTCCTTTCCCTCCTCCTCCCCACAACAGACACCCTGGGAGGTAGGTAGAAATGAGAGAGCTCAAACAAAAATTGCTCTTGAAAGGAAGAGCTCTGTGAGAACTTGTGACTGACTCCAGGTCACTTCAGCAGGTGCATATGGAGGAGTGGGGAATCAAACCTGGTTCTCCCAGATAAGAGTCCATACACTTAACCACTACACCAAGCTGGCACTCTTGAGTTGGATACCACTGCCACTGAAGGGAAGAGAGAGAGAGAGGGGAAAGAAGGAAAAAATATGCTCCTGAGCAGATCAAGTCGGACCATTTTGATATAAAGGCAAGAGAAGTGCTAATGGTTTCAGTGTAACCAGGCTTCATATAGTATTTCCCCAAATGATTAGTTACCAGTTTGAACTTCATGCATATCTGGTACTAAATGGTGCAAACCTTATGAACATGCGTGGTTGGCTTTTGTAATAAAATGCTAGCCTGAATGCCTGTCTTGTCCAGATCACTGAATTGCTGTGTATAGTTTTGCAAAGGAACCAAGACATATTTTGTCCTCTTCTAGCTAAATGCTATGCTTTAAACTGCCGAACATTTTAAAGATATTTTAGTCTTCATGCATTGCCGAAGCAGCCAGCTTTCCATACAACTTTCATCATGTGAAAGAGTTGGACAGGAAAATTCTCTTGGCCCACGCTAGGAATCTTCATCATGAGGTATTCATTTGTTCCACAAATAATGGTTTTGAAAGATATTTGTCCGCCCTACATGTTTTCCAAGTCGCTTCTTTCAACAAAACCTGAAACAAATTTATTCCTTCATTCAGAAAAAAATGGTTTGATGGGAATGGGTAGCTAATGTATTCCTTGTTTATTCATAGAAAATTTTGATAAATATTTTTGAACTTTAAAATGTAGTCCACACAAATGTCTTCCCCCACCACTCTCCCTCTCTCTGTAAAAGTTCACACCCTTGGATGACAGCTTCACGCTTTGTGCAGCAGGATTATTATCGTGCCGGCTTCATGATCAAGTGATGCACACTGAAATATTTGAATGCCTGTATAAACACGTAGTGTGTTGGGGAGCCTGGTAGGTTTCCCAACTTTCAGGTGAGCCCTGGAGATCTCCTGTTGTTATAACTGACCAGCCCCCCTAAAGAAAATGGCTGCTTTGGAGGGGAGCAGTTCTCTGCTGATGTTTCTCCCCCTGCTGCACCCTCAAAATCTCTAGGTATTTCCCAACCCAGAGCTGTCAGCCTTAAATTAATACCTCTCCTCCAGGTGTCCACTTCAAATGCTGCGGTGTCTGCACAAGACATAGTCTGGACACGCTAGAACAATCTGTTTTATAAAGCATAAAATGATCCTGAGAATTCAGTCTTTGACAATGCCTGATCTTGATTTAATTATAACTATTGCTGGTCACAGAAAATATGAGTATGCAAATCAGTGGGCTTTTTTAGAGAAGAAAGATGCCTGAGGTAATGCAGCACAGAAAACCTGAAAGCAGTAAAAATTAAAAAAAAAACTTTCAGAGTCTCTTGCAGCACTTGTCTCAAAAGCAGTGTGAGTGTCCAACTCAAGCTGTAGACTGTGTACATTTAAATTATGTGTTTTGCCCTTGAGTTGGTATTGGGTATGTGTTTTTTTCTTTTAAATATAGTGCACAGTCTGTTTTTGCACAGACTTCATGGGGCCATATCACAGCCTGCTTAATATGTTAACATTGTATGTAAATTATACTTTACACTGTGAAACATTTTTATCATGTATGCTCATTCTGTTGACAGATTAATTTGCTGAGGAAAATTGAGTTCTGGCAAAATCAAAGTTTTTGATGACAAGCAGTCAATTCTGATTATGCTTTCTGCCAGGAAAGCTGGTCAAAACAATAGAACACAATATTTAGTTGTCATATACACGAATGTTTGGCTTTGGCTTGAGACAGAAATTTTCTATCTTGTGTTAGACCGCTGCTTTATGAGGGGGGTGGTCTGGTAAAGCTAAAGGTCTTTACATGTAGTATAGAGCTAGAAGGACCAGGGAATACACATCCAATGAGGCACAGCAACAGTTTTAATTATAAGTGAAACCACATGTCTAATATGACAAAAAAAGTTACTGTTCATACTTAGAAGTTTCTAATACACTGTTGTTGAAGAAATGGTTTGAAGTGAATGACTCGGATCCACTGAAGCTTTTCCACAGACATATTTCCACCTGCTGAACATGAGTTTTCACTTTCCCTACCTTCTGCAGCCCCAAAGAGCCCCTGAACTGTTATTCTGGGGGAATGGAATAGGGTTGCCAGCTCTGGGTTAGGAAATTCTTGGAGATTGGGGCTGGGGAGGCTGGGGAAGGGGGGTTGGGGAGTGGAGGGATCTCAGAGGGGTGTAATGCCACCTTCCAAAACAACCTTTTTTTCCCTGGGTAATTGATCTCTGTTTGCTGGAAACCAGTTGTAATTTTGAGAGATCTCCAGTCACCACCTGGAGAGTGGCAAACAAAGGAAACATTTTGAGGGGACATTTTGAGTTGCACTGGGAGGGCTAAAGTTTTGCTCTCTGGATGGAAACACATCAGTGGACATACTCTGCTGGATCTAAGGAAATATCTGTACGGAACCACAAATTTGACATTTATTTATTTATTCCCCACCTTTCTCACCAGTGAGCTGACTCAAAGCAGCTTACATAATTCTCCTCTCCTCTGTTTTATCCTCACAACAACCCTGTGAAGCAGGTTAGGCTGAGAGGGTGTGACTGGCCAAAGCTCACCCAGCAGGCTTCCAGGGCCAAGGGGAGATTTGAACCTGGGTTTCTCAAATGCTAGTCTGACACTTTAATTACACTACACCATGGTTGTGTTAGCTTTAGGGCAGTTGTGTTATTCATGTATACAGGTTCATTTTAAGATACCATTGGGGTGTCATAGTCCACCCCAAACTCAGGGCTTTTTTTGAGCAAGAATGCACAGGAACACAGTTCCGGCTGGTGTCAGGGGTGTGTGGCCTAATATGCAAATAAGTCCCTGATAGGCGTTTTGTACAAAAAAAGCCCTGTGCAAAATAATGGTGACATCTGGGGGTGTAGCCTAACATGCAAATAAGTCCTGCTGAGCTTTTTCTGCAAAACAAGCCCTGCAAAAACCTATCACTTCTCAGTGCACTGAATTGTTTTAATTTGTGCAGTTCCTTGATCTGCCTTTTATCTGAGAGGGGTAAATCCCCCCCCCCTCAAGGTGTTCTCCATTTTTTATAAGTATCCCTGCGGGCAGGAAATAATGCTGCAGGAAGCAACTAAACACTCTTACAAAGCATGCTTCAGTGTGTTACTGAGCTGGGAAAACAGTGGTTCAAAATGGCATTTGGATGCTGTGCAGCTGACTTGCGCAGTGTTACTTGCAGCAGCTTCTAATTAGTGGAAGATGACCTTGCAGTTCTGTCTTGGTAGTGGAGGGACATGATTGAGCTTAGTACAAAAGCACCTTATTGAGCATCTTGTCACATCTCTCTCTCTTAAAGTTTAGTGCTGCCCTTTCTAGGCCAGGGGCCAGACCACATCCATTTATACAAACCCCAAATTAATCTTAAAAACAAACTCCATATCCTTTCACGAGATGGTTCTGTGCATTATTGGTTTTTTCTTGTTTCTTGTTTTTTTTGGTTGAAAGCGGAGAGGGTTAGTTGGAGGGTTTGTTGGAGGAAATGAATTTCCTTGCACATTTCTTTGAGTCACTTTTGACTGTTTGGTTAGGTTAGATGAAGTTTTATTCTTCACTTTATTTCTGCAAACAAGTTAAAGCTGCTTTCATTTCTTTAAATTGTCACCATTGCAGTCTTCAGTAAATTATAGCATATTGCTATGGATAAAATATTACCATATTCACCTTCCGTATTTGTGCAGAGGGACTCTCTAGCATCTGCTGTGGTTCTTCAGATTTCTCTCTGATATTCTGACGAGTCTTTAACAATCCCAGTTGCCTAAGGATGTGAAGCAGATGACTTTTTGGCAGGTGGTGCCAGGAGGTGGTGGTGAGAGTGCTTTGCCACCACATTTAAGGGCTTTAAATTCCTAGATGGCTCACTGTATTCGAAGTCCAGCTTCCTTATTGGTAGCTGCTAAGCAAGAGCTGCCTCCTTTTCTCATTAGCTGGAAGTATTTCTTTCACTGGAAAAGAATGTGCTGTGGTTCCTGCAGAGCATTTGAGCATCTAAAACGTAGCATTTGCATGAGAGATCTGGGAGATGTATTGGTGGGGAAAAGAAGAATGTGAGACAGCAGAAAATTGAAACACATCTGATCAGAATTAAAAGAAGGGATCAGTAACAATTTTGATTGCTAAGGCATCAAGTGCAAATGTGTCTCATTCATCTTCAAGAAATTTTCAGATACTCCATGTCATTGTTCCTATGTATAAACACAACAGAAGGAGAACACAGAATAACCAAATATTACAATAAGAAAATACTGTTCTGGGATGCTATGGAAATCTCAAAATTATATTCATAACATGAACTCACAAATATATTTCAGAATAACAAATAACACAATGTCCAAATACCAAACTCCATACTGGTAGTGAATAGCTGTGATAGCAAACAAGGAAACCTCCTGAGTAAATAAAGTCTGAAAAAGAAAGTCCTGGCAAGGCCGTGTGAGAAGCTTATAAAGCAGAAGGTCTGTTCCAGAACAAAGGATTGCAAATCCAAATGAAGGCAACGCGGCTTCTGGATAAAATCCAACGTTTCAGGATTGATCCTTTCTTCAGGAAATAAATTCACTTCAAAAATGAAGGTCACATTCATTGAGGTCCCATTCAAATAATTCCAACAGGCACAGCTCTCAGCATCTCAAATTACGGGTAAAACCTCTCCTGGTCCAGTTGTCCCTATGTATTCAGATAATACTACCTTTAGATACCTTTAGATACTCTGTTTTTGGTTGTGGCCCGCTTCTGTGACACAAGGCTTCTGCCATTTGGCAAGGATGTGTAATACAGCCTTGTATAGGACTAAAGAATGTTCAGATTTGGCATTTGTTTGTAGGGTGCTGTAATTGTCACATGATCAATTCTAGCCTATTTGGCATTTGGAGACTTTATCAAGCCTGGTTTGTATTTCAAGAATTCTGTCTTTTGCTTGTAGTTGAATATCATTGTCTGCCTCTCCTGGTCTTAAATCCAGAGACCAAATGCTCTGTTCTGGAGGTGTGTAGATGATGCTTGTAATACATATTTAATGTAATGTTCCTAATTTGTTATTTGAAGTGGTTCCATATTATTTGCAAAAGATTTAAGATAAGATATTGGATTTATATCCCGCCCTCCACTCCGAAGAGTCTGAGCAGCTCACAATCTCCTTTACCTTCCTCCCCCACAACAGACACCCTGTGAGGTGGGTGGGGCTGGAGAGGGCTCTCACAGCAGCTGCCCTTTTAAGGACAACCTCTGCCAGAGCTATGGCTGACCGAAGGCCATGCTAGCAGGTGCAAGTGGAGGAGTGGGGAATCAAACCCGGTTCTCCCAGATAAGAGTCCGCACACTTAACCACTACACCAAACTGGCTCTCCTGGTAGTTATGCTGGTAGTTATGCTTTAGGAACATTGTAAAATGTGGTCAACCTGCCATTCAGATGGTGTATGGATTTTGGATCAGGCTATATATGAGGTTATGAGAGAAGCATCAGGTTGCAAAAATATTGTTACACTGGTAATATATATAATCAATCCAAAAACAACTTTGCTGCCTGGTGCTTTTTTCACAATCACAGCTTTTCTCTGATTTGTGTGCTAGTCTAATGATTAGATATAAGGTACCCCATGGGTGGTGGACAGTGGTGGGAGGGAAGAGACAGCCCAAGAAGGCCCAAGCCACCCTAAGTAGGTAGCTTTTGCTCATGCAGGCATCATTCATATTCTTTCATCTGGTCTACATTAAACCTATCCCGTTTTTTCTTTACTTACCAATTCCCTTGAAAAGAAGATGACACTGAATGTAAGATGACTCCTTTAAAATGTTATACGCACAAAAACATGTATTGTTTGGATACACCCGTAATAAGTTGGCCCTTTTTATTGATGGTACCCCTGTGGAAAAAAAATCTAGTCTTACGTTTGAATAGATATTGTACTGGTCAATTGTTTTGCTGTTGCTCTAAATAGCTTAGATTGCATTCTAGTTCTGAGCCATTGAAAATGCATATAATTGAATGAAACAAATGAGGAATGCCTGGTGCTTCACCAATAGTCTTTTATTACAGATGGGCAGATTTCAGATTTCACAGCATTATCCATAGAGTTTAGCCTTGCCAGGTTGACTGCTATAGCAGATAACCTCCCATGCCCTGCCCCCCTGCTGCTCAGTGGAGCAAAATGGTGGTGGTGGTGGTGGGGCTGGTAGAGCATTGCACAATGCTGTGACATGACTTCCATGTACATGACCAGAAGTGGTGTTGCACAACACTGTGTGTGTCCTTCCAAGGACTGGCAACCCTAATGCAGTGTAATGTGACAGAAGGTATCTAATTATGAGTGATACATGCATGGGGCATGTTACTGTGTGTTGGCACCATAAGAAATAACTGAGACCAAGGCCTGAAGTTTTAAACAACCAACATGCATGTTTCACATGAAAAACAAAAGCCTGGAGGGAGACATGATTATGCTTTTCAAGGGCTGTCACATGAAAAAGGGAAAAGTTGAAAGCTAAGCTGAGTCTTTGCACAGCGGAATTCTGTTGTTTGGCTGCTGGAGGAATAAGGTCAAACTTAAGCTTGTTACTAAGAAAAGAAATAGAAATTCTTTATTGTGGGAGAATTCCGAACTAGATAGGAAAGGCAGAGTAAAGGCTTCTATTTGTCTATGTAAGCTAGTATGGAGAGTGATTTTAGAATATATGGCCAGCCCTCGTGGAAAGAGATAACAAAGAGAGAGAAGGGAAGCGACTGGAAGGAAGAAACCTCCGAGAGTAACATTAAAGGTGGGCATGAACCAATCCATTTGTGCATGGATCAGGCTGATTTGTGGTTCATTCTGAATTGGTTTGTTTGCTTGTGCCGTGCCTAAACTGGAAAACAACCCCCCTTTTTTACCTTGGTGCTTTGTTTGGTTCATTTTTGTGGTTCGTTTTCCCAGGCAGCCTGATGCCAATTCAGTGAATTCCTAGGCAATGCTGGGGGTGGACTTCTGGGAGCCCTAGAAACATCCATAGTAGTTGTCCATAGCTTGCTTGGCAGCTCTGGGAGCCAATCACAGAGCTCCCATTCTGCTGTATGGGAGCAGACACCTTGACAGTGCTGCTTCTGCCTTGCAGCATAAAGAGAGAAGAGTTAGTTGTCAAAAGCTGAGCTATCCTAGGGGCATCTGTTTTGGGGGCCAAAACATGGAGATACCAAATCCAATATTTGCCAAACTTTGAGGGTGGATGGAGGAGAACCTGCTGAAGACCCCCGGTGAGTTTTAAATTTCCTTAACAAAATGAAACAATAAACCATGAACTGATTCAGGCAACCATATGAATCACAAAATGAAACGAATCTCCCACTCGGACAATCACACAAACCATGGACCACCATTTTTGTGTTCAGTGCCCAGTAGCATTCTGGGTAACAAAGGGACAGCAGCAGGAGTGGAAAGGTCCTGGAGCACCCTGTCTACCCCATACTAACTCTCTACTGCCTTCCCCTGAGACTCTGAAGTCTGTGCTAACATTAAGTGACATTGTATGTTCTTTCCAACAAAAGTGTTGCTTGTTGCCTCAGAGGGCAGGGTTAGAACTAATAGGCATAAGTTATAAGAGGTCAGATTCAGTTTGAAGATTAAGAGAAACTTCCAAATGGTAAAAGCAAAGGGTCAATGGACCCAATTCCTGAAGATAAGTTCTTCTTTCAGTGGATGTTTTTAGGCAGAGGCTGGATAGCCTTCTGTTGGGAATGCTGTAGCTTTGGATTTTCTGCGCTGAGGAGATGGTGTTCTGGGTGGCCTATAAGGCCCTGTCCAACCCTTTGAATGTATAGGTCTTTGTGTATTTCACAATGCTATGCAGGGGTTGTTTTGTAGAAAAATAGGTGTTCGAGCTCATCCAGGGATTGTTATGCGGCTGCAATACTATTCAGTGGACAAGGAGGCGGAACTCTCAGAAGGAGGAGGTGGAACTCTCAGAAAGGTTCAGGAGCTGTGCTCCTGTGAGCTCCCACTGAATCTGAGGCCTGATGCTATGTGTTCTACCCTTGAGACTTCATAGGACTGAGGTCTTAATAACAATGACCAGTTTAAATCTGATCTCAGAGTTAATTTACTGTTAATTATCATTTGCGTTATAGATGGACTCTTTCCTTACAAAATCATATTGTGACTTGTGACTGAAAGTTATATAAAAAAGAAAAGATAGCACTTCCTCAAAAGTCCAAGTAGAAAGGCTTTGATGTACATATTTTCAGTATTGTGGTGTATTTCTGGAATTCAGGGTGCTGCATGTTGCCAAGGACAGCAGAAATAGTTTCTCAAAACTATCAACAACATGAGTAAAAACAAGGAAAAACAGTCAAGCCTTTTCTATTCTTGGAAGAGTGGTTTGGTTATTGCTTTCATATTGTGTAAAAGGCATTCACACATCATAACAATCGCCAGCTTGCTATCATTTAAAGTGTGTTGATCCTGATTCTCTGTTACTTTATAATTCACATTAGCTTTTTGCTATAGCAGACCTGCAATTTCTATCCTTACTTTCTTCTTTGTGATATAAGCTGAACAGCTAATACACATGAAGGTCAGAAGCAAGGAAGGGACTGTAAAGTTGTAAATTGTACGCACTGATCCATCCTTTTACTCTTAATGAATCATTGCATCCACCATGTAAGGGAACTCAAAGTGGACAGACATCCATAACATGGTTACTGAAGACCTAGTGTGTCCAATAAGCTTTTAGCAAAGTGAAGTTTTTATACTTCACCCAATTACGATCTCATGAGTTGGATCTCAGGTATCATTTTTGTGGATGCAAGGGCTTCAGTTCACGGAGCGTGACTACCCACTTCCCCTAGGAGCCCAAAATGTCCTTCCCCGTTTTGTTTTTCAGTGAGAGAGAAAATTTTGGACTCCTACTAGGGTGGGATGGGAAAATCACTGTTCATGAGTAAAAGCCCTTTTGCCTGTGGAAGTGTTAGCTGGGATCCAAGCCTAAGTATATATGTTTTCCATGATAATATCCCTACAATATACTAGATAGATTTCAGTGCACACCTGTTTTCTAATCATATCATGGCACTCTAAAAGTCTTTTTGTCCGTCACACTGAGATCAGGCAAAGCTTTGCTATAAACAGCTAAAACTTCTTATATGCTAGGGATTCCAGCCTCCAGGTGGAGCCTGGGAATCCCCTGGATTTAGAGCTGGTCTCCAGATTAGAGAGATCTGTTCCCTGGGAGGAAATGGCTGCTTTGGAGCATGAACTCTGTGGACCCTGTCCTTCCTAGGCTCCATCCCTAATCTTCAGGAGTTTCCCAACCTGGATCTTGCAACCCTACCCCCTTCCCCCCAACAGTGGGCAGAGGGACCTGGCAAATCTACTGCATGCTCATTTCTGATTCTGCATAATGTGGCTAAGTACCACTTGAAAAGCAATTCCATATATTGGGAATATGTGTATATTTAATTGTGATGCCCGTAGGTTGTGAGCCCTTGGCTACTGCAACTGTTCAGCATTGCGTAAATGCAGTGAAATGTGCATAATGACAATATGAGGACTTGCAAATAATTGGTTTACTTTTGACTGCTAAGACTTGAGTTTAATGGGGAGCAAATGACAACCTGAGTTTTTCTTTTATTTTCTACCTAATGCCAAATTTGTACAGTAAAGATACTTCTATAAACAGGGCTTTATTGAGAAGGAATGCACAGGAATGCAGTTCTGGCTGGCTTGGTGTCAGGGGGTGTGGCCTGATATGCAAATGAGTGCCTGCTGGGCTTTTTCTACAAAAAAGCCCTGAGTGAAACAATGGTGACATCAGGGATATGGCCTAAGAAGCAAATGAGTTCCTGCTGAGCTTTTTCTACAAAAAACACGTATGTAAATATTACATTATGAAAAAATTCCATTTGGCAATGTAAATGCTTAAAGGTAACTTTTTTTTTTTTTGCTGTATGTTTGGTGCATTTCTTGGAGAAAAAAATTGCAGAGCATGTGTTTGCAGTGTAGATAGCTTGTGCATATTTCCATAGAAACCACCCTTTTTCAAGTTCCAAATCTGTCGATATTAAGCAGATGACTTTTGAAATGATAAAGCTTTGGGACATATGTTTAATTACCAAAATACAGAAACAGGAGAACTAGTTGTATTAAGCATGCCAAAAAACAGCCTGAAGCATGCTTCTGCTGTTACCCCTGCCAACACTGAGCAGAAGATAAATAGTTAAGATTTACGGTGGTTCCTGAAAGTTAATGTGATTAAAAAAAAAGTTTGTAGTCATTTTAGTAGAGTAGCTACATTATATGATTACAGGGAAACTGCTGCCATTCCCCACTGCCAAATCCCTAGCACAGATGAAAAATTACACAGATATATATTTTAATCATTATTTATTAAGCCTTTGGTACAAATTAGACACTGAACAAAAGATACAAACCATTCCCTGTCCACAGGTTTATTGAGTAATTAGGATTTCCAGGTCAGTCGTGTGATTTTGGGGAAAGATGATGTGACTTAACTTTAGAATATAGTGAGTGTTGTTAATTCTTGGTAAGCTTTTCAGATACTTCTTCCACACACGAACATCAGGACCAGGGCTGAAAAATTAACATTATGCATGCCCACATATATCTTGGACCCCCTTGCCATATCCTAAACTGATTTTAAAAATCAATAGCCATTTTCCAGCTGGAATAAAACAGGGTCATTTTTGTTGTTTTCTTTTAAGAAACTCAAGTCCAAAGCTGCTTTGGGCATAAGGAATTAGCTGTATGTTTGTTTATCTAAGTATATTAAACTTACTTTTTCTGAGTTTTTTTGGGGGGGGGGGAGGTCAGGAGTCTTTTCCCACTCTCCATTTTAATTTTAAAATACCTACACAAGTGCCATCAGTCACAACACATGGTGACCAGCACTGACACTAAGGTGCTGGTGCTAGGCCACATCCTCAGCCAAGGCGCCCCTGTCCACCCACGACACACTCTGCCCCCCCACCTGCCACCACATCATGTTTGCCACCCCACTGGGAATGGCCAAGTGGCTCCTCTCTTGCTGCCAGCCTCCCTCTCTCCCTCGGCAGCAGTGAGTAGAGGCTCCTCCAGCTGCCGAAGCAGCCAAGACAGCCAGGAAGAGAAGAAGGCGACGACATTGGATTTATATTCCGCCCTCCACTCAAGAGTCTCAGAGTGGCTCACAATCTCCTTTATCTCCCCCCCCCCCCACAACAGGCACCCTGTGAGGTGGGTGGGGCTGAGAGGACTCTCACAGCAGCTGCCCTTTCAAGGACAACCTCTGCCAGCGCTATGGCTGACCCAAGGCCATGCCAGCAGGTGCAACTGGAGGAGTGGGGAATCAAACCTGGTTCTCCCAGATAAGAGTCCACACACTTAACCACTACACCAAAGAGGTGGAGTGGCTTTCTTCCTACTGTGCCAGCCTCTTGCTACCTGCTGTTTATATTTGTGAGCTTTCCTGGTACAGATGGGGAAGCTGTGCTGGCTGTTTGGGTCACCTGTGAAAAGAGAGTGGGGTGGGAAGAGGCACCTGGCGCCCCTGTAGGAAGTCTGCCTGACTTTCTGAGATGTGCCAGGCCTGATGGTGACCCCAGCAACAGGCTTTCAAGGCAAGTGAGAAGCAGATTTGGTTTGTCACTGCCTTTCTTTGGAAAGGCTGCCTTCTCAGTCTCCTATTCAAGTATACCCACTGCTTGGCTTCCAAGATCCAACAAGACTGGGCTATACTCCCATAATTTAAAAATAGTCTTGAAACAGATCAAAACAGGAGACTAAGATTTATCCAACCAGTGAAACTATGGTGTGTTATATGTCATAAGGCTTCTGAGTTATAGTGACCCTATGAATTGATGACCTCCAAAACGTCCTATTAGTAACAGTTTTGCTCAGATCTTGCAACCTGAAGGCCGTGGCTTCCTTGATTGAGTCAATCCTTTTTATGTTTGGTCTTCCTCTTTTCCAACTGTCTTCAACTTTTCCTGGTATTGTTGTCATTTCCAGTGAGTTCCACCACAGTACAATAATCTCAGTTTAATCATTTTAGCTTCTAGGGAAACTTGAGATGATCTAGAACCCACTTATTTGTCTTTGTATAGTGGTCCATTTTATCTGTAAAACTGCTCTCCAACTAACAGTAATAATGAGGAATAATGGTAATGCTAACTGGGAAGGCCTTGAAGGACATTGTCCTCCCCACTTTTGATGGAGTTCAGCTGACTTTTGCTGACTCAATTAAAAGCCTTGAGGTTAAACCAGATCCAGCTTTATTACTGTAGAAGCAAGTTAATGCACTTGCAAAAAAAGCTTCCTTCCAACTCAGCGAAGCCTGTAAAATGGCCTCATACTGTGATATGCTTGACCGGGCCACCTGGATCCATACCACAGTAACACTGAGACTAGACTACTGGCATGGACTATACATTGGTCTCCCCTCAAAATCGATTTGGAAACTCCAACTGATCTAGAATGCCATGGCTTGATTGTCAGCAGGAGCTAAACAGAGCATGCATGTTTCTCCCATTCTGCAACTCTCCATTGGGTACCCATTTGTTACCAAGCTCCATTTAAATTATTGGCTATCGCATACAAAACCCTTCATTGGTCTTAGTCCCTCTTATTTTTGGGACTGCCTATTTCTCTGAGCTTCATCACAACAACTCCACTCATGTCAGCAGGGGTCTCTGCAGGTGCCACCCTGCAAATGGGCAAAATCAACAACTGCCCATACACATGCTTTCTCTATTGTGGCTCCCACCTTGTGGAATGGCCTGTCTGAGGTCAGGAAAGCTCCCACTCTCCTAGCCTTCTGCAAACAATGCAAAAATTGAACTATTCAAGAGGGTTTTTCTACATAGGTAATAAGGCTGCATAAAACAAATGGTTTCATAAACCTACACAGATAAAATGGTCAGGACGTACGGACTTTTCTGCTATTCATAGCATATTGTAAATAGGATCCACACCATTCTTCCACCACAAGGTGGCTACTAACCAAACTATAAGCACCAGTCTTCCCTAAGGCCAGAAGACAGTCACAATCCAAATCAAGTGAGTTTAGCTTACATATGAGGAGGCGAACCCATTCAGGTTTTAAAAAATCTAACACTGACAGTGAGACTAGTGATGCCTTACTCTCTAGATTAATTGTAAGCCGTTATTTAATAACCATTAATCAGGCAAGATCTTCAAGAAGGGAAGTGGTGTATATATTACTCGTGATCATTGATATTCATATTATAACCAATACCAATTACCATATTATTTCTATAGTATTATGGTACTATGTTATCACAGATCTTTTTTTTCCTTGCTAGAATGAATTCACTACCACTTGCTGTTTTACATGGCTAAGAAAGGGGAGCTAGAGTTTGTATCTGTGATAGGCCTTGAGCATTTTTTGTGGTATTGGTTATAATTTGGATCTGAGAAGAAAATTTCTGGATCCTCATCTGTATAAGAAGTATGTTTGCTCTTCTAATTATCATTTAATGACTTTGTTAGTGGACCTGGATTTTAATATAACATTAGATAACATATACCGTCATCACCTGCGACTCCTTGAACGCTTTCATCAGCGCTGCCTTCGCACCATCCTCAACATCCACTGGAGTGACTTTGTGACCAACACTGAAGTCCTCAAGCGGGCGGAGGTTACAAGCATCGAGGCACTGCTGTTGAAGACGCAGCTGCGCTGGGCAGGGCATATTTCTAGGATGGAAAACCACCGCCTTCCCAAGATTGCTCTGTATGGCGAACTTTCCACCGGCCATCGAAATAGAGGGGCACCAAAGAAGAGGTACAAGGACTCCTTGAAGAAATCCCTTGGCACCTGTCGCATCAACCATCACCAGTGGTCTGACCTAGCCTCAGATCGCAAAGCATGGAGGGACACCATCCACCAGGCTGTCTCTTCCTTTGAGAACGCACGCATAGCTGGTCTTGAGGACAAAAGGAGATTGAGGAAGAATCGCACTGCTACAGCACCAACCCCAAATGAGACTTTTCCCTGCAGCCACTATGGCCGGATCTGCCTGTCCCGCATTGGTCTTGTCAGCCACCAGCGAGCCTGCAGCAGATGTGGACTACTGCACCCTTCTTAAATCTTCGTTCGCGAAGTCAAGCCGAGAGAGAGAGAGATAACATATAGCTGCTGCAATTAAATGTTTGTTTTTATGAATATTGAACAGTAAGACCTGTTATATTGTTGTCTTTCAATGGATGAACAGCCTATTGACTTTAAGACCTAGATGGGAATTTAATTTTTTTTTTTGGTAGCACTTAATATATTAACACTTACGCTAAGGTTTCCAGTTTTCTAATATCCTAATGCATTCGTTATTGAATATCCCATTTTGTTGATCTGACTCACTATGCATAATCCACCTTGCGTAAATAAAATGTAAATTTTAAATTAACAGTTGCCTCCTGAGTATTTAGCAAACTGATGAATCTGATAACAATTATACAAGTATTTCTATAGAATAGAATTTCCACAGAATGGAAACCAATGCAATCAACAAAAAAATAAAGATGTCAGTGATCAATAAACACAAAATAAACTATATTTGGGTGGCTTTGACAATTGAAACTAGTTTATGTACATTATATACAAATCTGAAACAAAATAAGTCTCTTCCACTGTATCACTATTCCCCACTCTGTATTGCTTCCAGGAACCAACAACTTGTCCATTGGGGTACACATAGGGATACATAATGCAAATAGCAGCCTCTTGGGGCCATTTTAGAGATAGTAGTGCCAGGATAAGATTTGAACCCCCCCCCCCCCTTCTCTTGCAGTATAGTACCAATCTGGGCCCTTGCCAACTAAATTTTCATAAACACTGGAAGCTCTGGATGCACAACTCTCAGATTGATTTCGCACTAACTTTGCTCCACGCAGGCTTCCCCTTTTCTCTGGAACAAGTTTAGCGATTTTGCACAAGTTGCTCTGCACCACCATTTTTCATTGCGGCAGCTCCTGATTTGATGTGCAGCAATGTAAACCTGTTTTTTTCAGGTTTATGTTGCTGTGCATCAAATTGGGGGTTGCCATAATGAAAAATGGTGGTGAGGAACAACTTGTGCAAAATCGCTAAGCTTGTTCCAGAGAAAAAGGGAAGCTTGCCGCGGAGCAAGGTTAGTGCAAAATCAGTCCCAGTGTTAGGGGTGCCAAGTCCAAGTCAAAAAATATCTTGGGACTTTGGGGGTGGAGCCAGGAGATCTTGGGTCAAGCCAGGAGCAAGGTTGTGACAAGCATCATTGAACTCCAAAGGGAGTTCTGGCAATCACATTTCAAGGGACCACACACCTTTTAAATGCCTTCCTTCCATTGGAAATAATGATGGATAGGGGCACCTTCTTTTGGGGCTCATAGAATTGGACCCCCTGGTCCAACCCTTTTGAAACTTGGAGGGTACTTTGAGGAGAGGCACTGAATGCTATGCTGAAAATTTGGTGCCTCTTCCTAAAAAAACAGCTTCCCCCAGAAACCCACAGATCAATTTTCCATTATTCCCTAAGGGAATTGTTCTCCATAGGGAATAATCAAGTGACCAGCAGACATTTCCCTCTCCCTCCCCTGCTTTCTGATGACCCTGAAGCGGGGGGAGGGCCTCCAAACTGGGGGATCCCCTGCCCTTACCTGGGAATTGGCAACCCTACTCAGTGTTCCATCTGTTGTGGCTGGGGTTGCTTACCTCCAGTGTGGGCCTGGTATTCTTCAAGAGTTTTAACTGATATCCAGATTTCAGAAATCAGTTTCCCTGAATGAAATGGCCATTTCAGAGGGCAGAGTTTATGGCACCACTTCCCTGTTGAGCTCCCTTCCTTCCCCAAACCCTTCCCTCCCCAGCACAGCCCCTGAAATCTCAAAAATTCCTGAACTGAAGCTAGCAACCCTACTTAATGTGACCAATTTCTGAGGGAAGTTTTATACTACACAGGAAAGTGTGCTTAGTACTATAGTATAGTATTTCCTGTTTTGGGGCTGTCAGCACATATTTGGTTTCTTTCTTGGTACAGCAACATGGGAGAAAACAGATCTAAATAAGTGGAATCTGTTGCAGCCCATAAACCATAATTATGATGGTAAATTTCAACAGTGAAGTCATAGCATGAAAAATTCTTGTCATAGCATGATTTGTGTCACTGAAGATGGTTGGTAGCAGAGGAAACCACTTCAAGTATCACTGGAGACAGATGGAATTGGTATGTGAGTGGCTCCCCTCCACTGGAATTAAAATAAATTGCAACTGACAACTCTGCAAAAAAAAAAAGTCTGTCTGCAAAATTTTCACTTGCTAATATAGCTTTCTTTGGTAAACTCTGGGGGTATGAAATTGTCTGCTGTTTAAACTAGAAATAGGGAGCTGTTAAGAGAATGTTCTCTGTTACCCCAACTTCAGAGGTCCCGCCATGACCTTTCTAATATCCATTTTGTGCCCTGATAATCAGCATGTTGCATGGAAATGTCCGGAAATCAGCCAAGAAATGCTTGACCTGGTAATCTGGGGGTGCTGCTTTTTCCTTCATCAGAATGCGCATTAAAACAGAGATCTATATGAAAATGCTGTTCATGGAGGTGCATCTGTTTGGAACAATGTGGAAGATGCTCTGATAAAAGGCCAGAGCTTTATTCAGACTTGATTTTTCATACTTGCATGTTGTGTACTAGTTTCTTTTTATTACTGTAACTTAGGGCTCCCCAAGCATGGTGACTGTGGATGCCATGGCATCTGCCAGCACCTTCCCTGGCATTCACCAAGTGTTTTTAGAAAGTGAGTGGGATCAGGTGGGGCTTTCTGGGTTTTTGATGTTTATGGTATAGTGCCAACAGTGGCTTTATTTAGAGCACTTAATCTGTGCAAATAGTGGAGTGAAGTTCTAAAAACACAGTGGAATTTGACTCTGACTAAACATGATGGAGCTGCATGGCAAAAATGCTTAATGCACCTAATTGGAACATCTGTTGAAATCATCCAATCTTCCCAATTTTAATGCACTGTTATAGTTCAGGAGGAAGTTGATAATGACATAATTACATCAAATTTTGTTCATTTTTCTAACATCATTTTATGTTTCTGCCAGAATCTGACCAGAATCTTTGTTCTACTGTACAGTCATGCCAGGTCCAACTCAGGAAATACCTGGGGACTTTGGGGGTGGAGCCAGGAGACTTTCCCATTCCCTAAAAAATAAAAAAATACAGCAATGCAGTTTCCCTGAATACAGTCTTCATTTCTTCATCCTCTTTTTTGCCTTGAAAGGGTTCCCCAGCAGCTGCACTTCCACTAAATGAAAGTAAATGCACACACACTTTCACTCACAAAGCAGCCAAAATAAACATGGTTTGCATGCGCACACTTCTGTGATCTCACTGGGGCAGTTTACTCACTGAAGTTGCTGAATGTAACCATTTTTCATTTCATTTCATTTCATTTTATTTGATTTATATCCCGCCCTACCCCACCAAGGCGGGCTCAGGGTGGCTTACAACATAAAAATACCATCTGCTGTATGTCAACCAACTTCTTACATCTTATAATATAGTGGGTTCAATGGGTTGAAGAGGCGAATGAGTAGTGAACATCATCTCTTTATTAGGTACAACATTAGGTAGGCTGCACTTCAAGACCAAGGAACTGGGCCAACAGGACCAACTATATACAACTCAGGGTTCCTGTGCAAGCACATTATTGGATCATTCAATCCAGCAGGGGGCTTATGATTGGTGCAGGGCAGCAGGTATTTGGATCCTGCTGCCCATTGTTCCCTAGTTCCCAAGTTCTGTTCTAATGGCTCCAATGAGCCAGGCAGGAACACCCTATTCAGTCTTCACTTTAGTCCACATACACAACACATCTTATTTGGATTACATTTATGCACAACGTCATACTTAAAATAAGCATACATCATTGGATGGCTGATCCAATTAGTAGCAAGTTTTTTAGAGGCCAGAGTTCTAGTGGTTAACTCCACTGGCTTTGATCCTTCCTTGTTGGTCTGTTAAAATGGGAACTTAACTTTCCTCTTATATCCTGAAAGCTTCTCTGTGGTCATCTCTCACACGCCCTTCCTTTGCCCTTTTATGGTAGTTGACTATTGTGCTTGCTTATTTCTCAAACCTTCAACTTTAGCTAGATTCACAGATGCATAGTCAATACGTATGATTATTTAGGACAGACACCACCCTATCCTTTGCTAAGACAATGTATTCTGTTGTTCTAGGCACACTGATTAATTTTTTTTTTTAATTACAACATCTTACCCTGAGCTTCAGCTACCTTATCTACCTTAGGAGGAGGAAGGATTTGGGCAGCTGCTATTGCATGGGCTCCAGTGATGTAAAGAGGAAGTATTTTCACTTTGTTTGCAGGATTCATGGTACAAACACACTCTGGAATCCTTAGGGTCTCATCTCTATCCTCTGCCTCCTTGTTCACCTTTGTCACAGTGAAAGGGGGTTCAGGTGCACTTGCATAAACTGAACTGGCACCTTGCTGAGACGGGGCAGCTGCCCTTGCTCCCAAAGCAGTAGGTGTGTGGAGATTTGTACCAGCTAGACTCCCACACACAAGACAAAGCTGGGAATGTACACAGTTCACTCTCCAAGCTACATGAGTGAGGAGAAAGGAATGTGTAGAAGAGACACACAGCACAGAAAAGCTTTTCACAGGCAGTTATACATGTGAGAGGAAGGGACTGAAGACCATACTGGGCTGCCATCATAGAAACAGTTAGCTGGAAGCAAGTCCTGTTGATTGAAGTACAGCTTAGAGTCAAATAAACAATAACACACATAGGATCTGGCTGCAAAGCCAAGCCAGCAAGGTGAAGACCTCTTCACTAGACCCAGTTAGAGTATCTCCCCCTGCCAAAGTTCCATCCATCATTCTTGTCACCTCTTGCCTGGTGCTGGCAGCTTCTGTCTTCATGCTTCTATTGTCCAAGTAAACAGAAAAGGCTCCTGAATTCCTTTTGGGGAAGGGAGAACTAGAGAAGTATCCAGGGCTTTAAAAAGTGATGAAGATGCTATAAGAGAGTGTAGTTACCTCAGTTCCTAGTCAGGCTTGAGGGTGGGTACTTTGTTCTTATTAAAGGAACAGGGTGAGGGGCATCTCACGTAGCCAAATAGAGAACCAGAGCTTCCTTCCAGAGGGCCCCCTTCTAAGTCCCCCATCCATCCTGACCTCTCAACATTGATTAATGTGCTTCCAGAGGCAATGAAGGGAGGGATGGAGGCTGGGGAGAGGGCTTGGACCATCATACAGCTGATGCCTGCCCCCTCCAGCCTGCCCCCTCCTGCCTCTCTACCTTGAGCCATGGCAGCAGCAGCAGCTGGGTTGGAGGTTGCCCCAGTCTCCATTCCTCATACTCATTCCCTTTGGTGGTGGGTATGTGGCGATGAGCGCAAGAGATTGTGGTGGTGATGAGGCTTTAATCCAGCTGCTGATGTGTAACTCCAGTGATAATGAGGGATGAAGTTTGAGAGGATGGGGAACAGCAAACATTTGTATGGCAATGAGAGGGGAGGGCCCCCTAGCTTCTATTCTTCATTGCCATTGCCTCAGGTGGTAGATGAGCAGCAGTGAGTGTGAGAGATGGTGGTGGGGGAACCTCCAACCCAACTGCTGCTACTGTGTGACTTTAGTGGTAGTGAGGGATGAAGTCTGAGGGGGTGGAGAACAGCAAACAGCTGAGTGGCAGTGGGAAGGGAGGGCTCCCAAGCCTCCATTCCTTGGAATCCATACCTTTGCAGCCAGCTAGCCTCCTGTCCCTCACTAGGCCAGAAAGGCAACCAGGGCTGCTTGCTAGGTAAAAGGGTTGGCTGGTGTGGGACCCAGCCAGTGCAGGGCCTGTGGCTGAGGCCCCAGTTGCCTCATGGTTAAGGCCACCCCTGTTGGCTACTACACTTCAGCAGCAACAGTGATATAGGTCAGTTCACTAGTTGCTGTCACAGACCCTGCCAGGACTGAGCTAGGTGACTGCAGGGCTTTGCTGAACTTCTGGGCCATTTTATTTTCCTGGCCGGCCCCTGAATTGCTCTGATTTAGTCCTCTGGGAATATATACACAGCTAAGGAACAAAAGACTTTGCTAATACTCTTCATTATAGTACTATGACAAATAAAGGATAAATTAATTTATTTGGACGTGTACTATTCATACTTTAAATAATGCTTTATTAAGAGTAATCTCTACCAGGGGTGTCAAACATGCTGCCCGGGGGCCGAATCAGGCCCCTGGAGGGCTCCTATCAGGCCCCCAAGCAATTGGCTCTTGTCTGCTTCCTTCTCTCTCTCTCTCTCTTGCTTCCTTCTGCATCTCAGCTTGCTTTGCAAGGCTTGCTCAATGACACAAGAGCTACAGAGCAAAACCTCAATTTTCTCCATTGGTTGAGGCTCTTCTCCCTCCTGGTCCACTGAGGAGGGAGGGAAAGAGCCAGAGCTTCCTTTGCCTAGTTCCCTGGATCCCACAGGAGAAATACAAAGAAAGCACCTTTAAGACCAACAAGTGCTAATGTTTAAAGCATGTTTTAAGTTTTTTTTTTTTTAAATTTAGTTGTGTTTGTCTGTGTCCTTTAAAAGATATATATCTCTGCTACCCAATCTTAAATAGGCGCACACATGGCCCGGCCCAACATAGCCTGGCCCAGCCTGACAAGGTCTCATTTATGTCAGATCTGGCCCTCATAACAAATTTATTTATTTATTTATTATTACCTTAAATTTCTATCTCACCCTCTCCACAAGCGGACTTAGGGCAGCTAACAGTCGGTTCAGACGTTTATATTTATAATTTAAAACCAATAAAATACAGTTACAATTAAAACCATCCCATGGTGCTGTACCACTTCAATATAGGTGGGTTTGACATCCCTGCTCTACACATTCAGTTTATGGATAAGTGGTGTGTGTGTATGAGAAAATGGTAAAAATGCACAACATTTAAAATGAAATTGTCAAAATACACTAGAGATGTATTAAGGAAATGTTTTCAGAACAATTTATGGTAGGACATGCAATGTTCCAGTTCTTATATTCTTTGTAAAAATGAGGTAATTAAATTAAATTTGAAAGATGATAGTGAAAGGGGGACACTTTAAAATATAGCTTTGCAATAATGAGAGCTGAGGTTATGAAAGAAATATGTGTAGCTTTTAGCAGCACTTTCTTGTGAAGCTGAATTACTTTTATTCCTGAACCTATGCCAAACATGCAAATGCTTTCTGTTCGGGATAGTTTCCCTAAAGGGATTTTGACAACTGTTGGTGTGCGTCCTTGTCACGTAATCATACTTACTACACATTGTTAGAATTGGACCAGTTTTGCTGAACATGGTATTCTTGTGATTAGAACCTACTTAAATCACCACACAGACAGATGGACCTTTACCGTGAAAAAAATCACAGACAAATCAGTCCCCCACATGGTGTCACTTCATAGATGCAATAAACGAACCCACTTGAAACAATATTAGAGTAGGATCAGATATTCAGTCCCCATCCAAATAAAAACAATGGGGCTCAGGTTTCTGCCTGCAGCTTTCCATTGTGTTTAGTTAAAATGAGAATGGGCTGGAGTGAGAGTGTTTTTGACTTTTCCCTTCCCGGTTGACAATGTCTAAAACTGATCATGTCTATTTTCTACAAATGCCCAATCACATAGAGTTGCCATGCCAAATCAATCGGACGTGGTATCATCATATGGCATCTTATCCCTGTATGCATATTTGGATGGTACCTCCCCCTGCTTTTTGGTGTGATATTCTGTATGATTTAACTACAAAAGTGAAAATATCCATGTCAAAGAAGGGATATCTTTTCCTGTGACTCCCCTGCCTAGGCTAGTTCTGGAATGTGTTCCATCAACTGTGTAGATAGATTTCTGATAAATGTCAGCTTGAATTGCATGACTTCAAAATAATTCAGAAATATTTCTTATAAATATATACCCAGATCCCATGATAAGCTGTTGCCAGGTTTTAAATATGCTGGAATTAATACTTGGTCTAAAGAAATCATAAGTTTCGTTTTGCAGCTTTGGTTCATGCTGTCAGACGTTTCGTAACCCAGAGCAACACTGTGGCAGTGGGAGGTAGAAATAAGGATTTATAGATGATCCAGGAATGACAGAATGAGAATTAAAGTGCATTGAAGTAAGTAGATTCAGAAGGGCGTGACTGGTTAGGCTTGCTCTGTTGCTCTTTTTTTGAAAAAACAAACAAACTAATAAGTATGTATTTTCTATGTACAGTAGAATTTCTGTGTGTCCTGTATTTCCCATGTGCTCCCATGTAAATTGCAAATGTCTGAGTAGTACTGATTTACTCAGCCATTTTTATTTATTGATTTCCTGTTATGCCTCTACCTGTGGCACTTCTCAAGCCATTCTCATTATATGAGGCCACTTACACATGCATTGTTTGCCCTGGATTAGAAACTATTAAGTAGGGCTTTTACCCACTTCCTCATAGCATTGTGGTAGTTCCATGTACCTTCTTGATTTCCCCCCTCATTCCTGCTCCCTTTCCCAAACCTGCAATGCTGGGGTGGCACCCATGGGCAAGTAGGGTTGCCAAGTCGAATTTAAGAAATATCTGGGGACTTTGGGGGTGGAGCCAGGAGACTTTGGGGAAGGAGCCAGGAGACATTGGGGTGGAGCCAAGATCAAGGCTGTGACAAGCATAACTGAACTCCAAAGGGAGTTCTGGCCATCACATTTAAGGGGACGGCACACCTTTTCAATGCCTTTCTTCCATAGGAAATAATGAAGGATAGGGGCACCTTCTTTTGGGGCTCATAGAATTGGACCCCCCTGGTCCAATCGTTTTGAAACTTGGGGGATATTTTGGGGAGAAGCACTAGATGCTGTACTGAAAATTTGGTGCCTCTACCTCAAAAAACAGCCCCCCCAGAGCCCCAGATACCTGCGGATCAATTCTCCATGATTTTCTATGGTAATAAATCTCCATAGGGAATAATAGAGTTCCCAGCAGATATTTCCCTCCCCTGCCCCCTCTTTCTGACGACCCTGAAGCGGGGGGAGGGCCTCCAAACCGGGGATCCCCTGCCCCCACCTGGGGATTGGCAACCCTATGGGCAAGTCTGAGTCTTCCTGGCCTCACTTACACTGGTGACCTTTTCTCTGGCCTAATAACACATAGTGGCCACAGTGGGCTTTTTTGTTTTTAATCATCAGTTGGCATGTCATACAGCTTTATTTTATAATATAACAATTCATTTTAAAAGTAACTCTGTAGCCTGGAGGGGAGGTTGCATGTTATAGTCCAATCTTGTCAGATCTTGGAAACTAAGGCAGGTCAGTACTTGGAAGGGAGACCACTCTGCCGAGGAAGGCAATGGCAAACCACCTCTGCTTCTCACTTGCCTTCAAAGCCCCTTGCTGGGGTTGCCATAAGTCAGCTGTGACTTGGCAGCACTTTACACACACGTCTCTAGCCCTTTTTGTAGAGATATGGTTTCCCTCTTATACTACAGTAACAAAAGGGGCTACAGATTTTTTTTTAAAAATGAAAGCTGGAAATTATAATGTTATAACGATTTGTCTAATGCAAGTAAAAAGAATCCCCCCTCAGTGTGTGCATGGGGGAAAGGCCACTTTGGAAAACTAGGATAGGGAAAATGTGGGGCAGTGTGGGAGCCCTATAACTGCTGCATTGTAAAAGCAATCACAGAAGCAACATGGAAACCACACATGCCTGTACCTGTGAGGGAAACAGCTAAGACAGTGTTATCATAAATGCAGTGTTCTTGACCTCATCTTGGTAAGAAAAGTACCTAATACAGTCAAGAATCCAAACATGTTTTCAAATGAACAGTTCATTTTATTTATTTATTTATTAATTTACATTAGACTTTTATCCCACCCTCTCCGCAAGGGGACTCAGGGCAGCTTACAACAGTCGTTTACACGATTTAAAACAATAAGTCAGTAAAATCTATAAAACATTAATACAATTAAAATTTAAAAACTATTTGTTGTTTTGGGGGTGAGGGAGGACAAAGAAGAATGAAAAGTTTCAGGTCATTTCTGTCTCCAGTGGTGGCATACAGTAGGCAAGATTTTCATTTCAGCAAACAATGAAAATAATAGTCTATGGCTAAATAGTGAGTGTCACCTTTCTTATTGCAGAGTGAGAATAAAAGTTCAGAGCACTTAGTTGACCAAACAATCCAAAATAATCTTAAATACTAGGTGTTAAAACCTAGGCTGTTGCGGGGTTTTTTCTTGGACAAACATAGAAGCCAGTTAACTAGGGAGGGTAAACATTTATGTTCTTAAACTGCTGAATAAAAAAGCTGACCCATCTCCTTTTTTAATAAATTAAAGTGGTGTCTGCTAAAGGCTGTAATTCCTTCTGCAGAAGGCTGTCTACTCGTGTTTCCCAGGCAAGGCTGTCTGCGCTTATCTCATTCTTGGCATTGTCCCATTTTCAACTAAGACGTGGCAGTAAAGTATTCTGAGGCAGAGCCAAAGAGAGATTGTTGTAGGAAAAAATGTTTCTTGCATGTTAAGCTGAACTCTATAAGCTGCTAAGGCTAACACGTTTGTTCTGGAAGTTTAAGGGATGAGGGTATGCAGTGAAGGGGTTTCAGTTTGCTGGGTTTCATAAACAAAGAAAACCAAGGTGACTTCAATGATATAAACTCCATAGGAGCCAGTCAGCTGGACTGCAACTAGGCCTCAGAATTTGCATTGTGATTATAATCTAGGCTTGCTGGTCCCCAGGTCCAGGTAGAAGATCTCCTGTTTTTTCAGGCTCCTCCCCGCCGTTCTCCAGTTGGATGGCGGGGGGAAGCCCCACTCCAACAGCCACCATGTGCCTTCAAATCTCAGCAGGAAAGCTGCAAGGGGGTGGTGAGTAGACAGAGCCATGCTGCTCTCAGTCCCTGTTTGGAGGAAAACTCCACATCCTAGGCTGTTCTTTCATTTTCCTATTAGTCTGAAGAATTTGATTGAAATACAGCAGATGGATATATTCAGCAACATAAGTAAATTGCCCCAGTGAGATCACAAAAGTGTGTGCTTGCTAACTTTATTTTGGCTGCTTTGTGAGTGTGTGTATGATCACTTTCATTTAGCGGAAGTTTAGCTGCTGGGGGACAAGAAAATGACTGTATTCAGGGGAACTGCACTGCTGTATTTTTATATATTTTAGGGAATAGGAGTCTCCTGGCTCCACCTCCAATGTCCCCAGATATTTTCTGAATTGGACCTGGCAACCTTATTATAATCTAGTATGATTAATAAAACTGGGTATCCTGAGAGAGGTCCAGGGCTTTTTTTTTTTTAGGAAAAGCCCAGCTGGAACTCATTTGCATATTAGGTCACACCCTGACATCACAATTGTTTCAAATAAGAATCGTTTGTGGGAAAAGCCTGGAGGAACTTATTTGCATATTAGGCCACACCCCTGACACCAAGTCAGCCAGAGCTGTGTTCCTGTGCATTCTTGCTCAAAAAAAGCCCTGGAGAGGTCATTTTTGTCATGGAAGAAATAGAAACTGCTAGAAATAAAAGTTTCCAAATCCAAAAAAGATCTTTATCTCTGAGCCAAAAACCACTGATAGATTGTAATGATCTATTAATTAAACAGATTTTAAAAATGGGATTTTAGAGCAAGGTACTTTCCTGTGAAATAGTATTAAACTTGCTGAGTTTTCCAGTTCAAAGTCCCATGGTACTTGACATCTTAAAATATTATTCCAGGGCTGTTTTGACCTTTGAGAGTGGTCTTATCAGGGCCTGACCTGGGAGCAGGCTTTGGACTAGAATGACTCACCCAGGCCCACTGCTTGCTACTGTTTAATGACAGCCATCCCACAAAGGCAAGTATGGTATAGTGGTTAGATTTTCAGACTAGGATGTGGGAGACTGATGTTCAAATCCTCATTCTTCTGCGGTGCTTATTGGGTGATGCTAGGCCAGTCACTCAGCCTAATCTACCTCACAGGGTTGTTGTGAGGATAAAATGAATGAGAGGATGATGATGTAATCTGCTTTGTGTCTCCACTGGGGAGAACAGTTGTGTATAAATGAAGCAAATAAACAATAAATGTAGCTGGGGGCAGACAAAACGTAGATTGGTTGGTTGGTGGGAAAGAATGAATTAGGGAGAAGTGAGGATATAAGGGTTGCTAGGGGAGGGAAAGAGGAAATACTGTGGGGAGAGGATACAGAGAAAAATCACATGCCCTCCACAAGTGCTTGTGGGTTTCCTACTGCACAACTGGGCTGAGCCATGTAGCTGGAACTGTGCAGTTTTTTTTAAAGTTAGGTTGGCTGGTGGGTGGGAAGGTTAGAAGGAAGAAGGAAAAGGTGAAAGGAGATGGGGGCTTTCAGCAAAGAGAAAGAAGAAATAGTGGGGAAGGAGGAATTGAGATGCCAACGGCAAACCCTTGCATGTTCCCACTTGTTTCATAATTGTTGTCATGCTTCAAAACAGTTTTGTCACTGGTTGATGCTGTAATGCTTTTTGTATAGCTAAATGTATAGTAACTCTATTTAGTTAAACAACAACACTTTCTCATTAAAGAAACAAGGAGTTTTTAATGCCTGTGCTTAACTTGTCTTTGTGGCAGTTAGGGAATAAATTATTCCAGTTCCTTGAGAGGAGATTGCTGTAATGTTTGTCTAAACAATCAACTGTGTTGGAAAGCCAGAACACAGGTTCCAAATGAGAAGACCATCAGTGGAAAAAGAATACTTCAAAGTGTTAGAATTATTCCTCAACTGTGTGGGTTTGATTACATATGATCAAAGACCCGCATGAAATACAGAGAAGGGAAGTCAGTGCTCTAGAATAATTGATCATTCAAATTCACCCGTTTTATTTCCAGAAATGAAACTGATCTTCCCAAGGAGGAATTTCCATCACTTAAAGGGATGCCACACTAAAAACATTTCCCCTCTCACATCTGTTGTTTTACTGAATTTTTTGGAGGGGCACTTAGGTTTCCACTTTGAACTTTGTGAGATGAAATATATTGTAAAGTGAGTTCAGTCAGCTCTTAAGTAAGCAGCAGCAGAAGAAACAGTCACAAACTGCACAGGCAACTTCACTCAATATATACATTGTGGCTGAGTTAAATATCCCCCTTTAGTCAGTGGCAATCCCTCCTATTGGTCTTTCCAGGTTCATTCATTTGCATTTCCTGGAAGAAATGCCTCATGTCTTGATTTGCTGTTTTTAAGAGAACAGCCAATCGGGATGCTGGCAGCAGGATCCTGGAGAGTAATGGAAGCATGCTTCAAGCTCAGTCCTACTAACCGTGAACAGTGAGCACAGCAAATACATAACAAAATAGATACCTTCCATCTCTGTGCTCATGATCAGGACTATACAGCACATACATGCATGTGCTTACTCACTAGGTTGCCAAGTCCAATTCAAGAAATATCTGGGGACTTTGGGGGTGGAGCCAGGAGACATTGGGGTGGAATCAGGAGTAAGGTTGTGATAAGCATAATTGAATTCCAAAGGGAATTCCGGCCATCACATTTAAAGGAGCCGCACATCTTTTAAATGCCTTCCCTCCAGTGGAAATAATGACAGACGGGGCACCTTCTTTTGAGGCTCAAAGAATTGGACTCCTGGTCCAATCTTTTTGAAACTTGGAGGGTGTTTTGAGGAGAGGTACCGGATGCTATGCTGGAAATTTGATGCCTCTACCTCAAAAAACAGCCTGTCCAGAGCCTAAGTTACTTGTGGATTAATTCTCCATTATACCCTATGGGAATCGATCTCCACAGGGAATAATGGAGTGCCCAACAGACATTTCCCTCTCTCCCTTGCTTTCTGATGACCCTGAAGTGGGGGGAGGACCTCCCAACCAGGGGATCCCCTGCCTCCAACTGGGGATTGTGTAACTGACAAGGAGCAATGTGGATAATGGAGCAGGAAAGAGGCTCAAAAAAACCTCCATGAAAACCAGCCTCCAAAAGCAATAATAAATGAATTACTTCAATAAATATCAAAGGAGTTTGTTTCAATACAGATTCAAAGCATAATATATAAAGAGAACCCACAAACCCACACCCAAAGTCACTCAAAAGCAAATTAATGTCCAAAAATTCTTAGCAAGAGGGTGCAGGCAGTAATTCCATTGGTAAAGTTGTCCACAAAGAACAGAGCTCCAAAGATTTCTTCCGTACAGCAAGACACAGTAAAGAGAACGCGACGCGGTAGTACTTGATCCCACGTTTCGCAAAGGCTTCTACAAGCTGTACATACAGTATGTCACAGAAGTGAGTACGCCCCCTCACATTTTGTAAATGTTTAAGTATATCTTTTTATGTGACAACACTGAAGAAATGACACTTGGCTACAATATAAAGTAGTGAGTCTACAGCTTGTATAACAGTGTAAATGTGCTGTCCCCTCAAAATTATGAACATATGAAACTGCCTTATACTGAATCAGACCCTCGGTCCATCAAAGTCAGTATTGTCTACTCAGACTGGCAGTGGCTCTCCAGGGTCTCAAGCTGAGGTTTTTCATGCCTATTTGCCTGGACCCTTTTTAGTTGGAGATGCTGGGGATTGAACCTGGGACCTTCTGCTGACCAAGCAGATGCTCTACCACTGAGCCACCATCCCTCCCTTACAAAACAAACACCTTTGATATTTATTGAAGTAATTCATTTATTATTGGTTTTGGAGGCTGGTTTTAATGAAGGTTTTTTTTACTCTCTTTCCTGCTCCAACTGGGGATTGGCAACCCTATTACCCACCCACAGGCACAACCTTCTTGTGCTCTTCTGCTACTATATATCCAGTAAAATCACGGGATTGTATTGCCCTAATACAGGGGTAGGCTTCCCAACCCTCCCGCCCTGGCGGGGGACCCCAGGGTTTCCACCCTCTTCCCCCGCTCCCCAAAAAAACGGAAGCGGGGGGAGGGGGGAAACGGTGCCTGGGAGCATGGTGAGCCGCCCGATCCTGGGCGCCGCGACGCTGCCACCCCCTCCCCGCCCACCGCAGCTGCTCCTCCGAGATGGGCCCAGGCTGAGCCCATCTCGGAGGAGCAGCCAAGAGGCGGCAGCAGCGCAGGGGAGGGCGAGGCAGGCCAGGAGCATGGCGAGCCGTGAATCCGGGCCCTTCTAGGACCCGGACTTGCGGCTCGCCACGCCCCCGGCCCGCCTCCACCCCCCCTCCGCTTCCACCCCAGAGGCACTGCTGCCGCCTCTTCTCCGCTCGCCGTGGCTGCTCCTCTGAGATGGGCTCAGCAAAAAAGCAAAAAAACCAGCGATATTTCCTCCCCCACCCCGTTTTCAGTGCAGAATTGCCAGCCTGTATAATATTTTGTACAGCTATGTCATAGTACTTCAAAAATCTACTTAATCTGTTGGACCAAATGTGAAAGGGGATAAAAATGGGAAATGATACTTCTGCTATGCTATGAAGTTTTTATTTGTTGATCTTAGAAGCAGATCTTTAGGGGTTCACACACAAACACTAAATGATGCACTTTCAATCCACTTTCAAGGCACTTTCCAACTGGATTTTGCTGTGTGAAATGGCAAAATCCACTTTCAGTTTCTGAAGCAGATTGAAACTGCATTGCTTAGCATATGTGACCACACCCTAAGAGGATCTAGCTGAACATGTCTTGAGGTAAATGCCTTTTTTCTATCCAGCCATCGCATAAAATTAATTAAGTCGTGTTAGTTTAAAGAACAACCTTCAGAAGGGCATTCAATGTTGATTGAAGACTGCAGTTGATAGAGAATCTGTAGTCTGTGCCAATGCTTAGTCATTGTCCCTGTTCACAAAAGAATCACACCTGGATTATAATTTGAATTTGTCCAGCTCTGTCTGACTTTTGATTATGGTTCTATATTGAACTCTGATATTTCAGATATAAGTGAAACTTACTACTTTTATCCTAAGAATGTACTAATGAAGCAGAATAATTTTAATGTTGCGTGTGGTCAAAAGATGGAATTTATTCTTTTTCTCTAGCTCAGCAAATGTGAAAAGAGGCTCTGGTACACTGAGTAGTTACACAATGATTCACTGGTAAACAGCGCAAATAACAATAATAGTAACATTAAACTGTTAATTGTAATTCCAGTTTAAGTATATAAGCTCTTAGGTTTTGAGGATAACAAGTTCTGGAGAACTTGCAAGACTTTGATAAAACCATTTTTCTTTTAATTAATTAATTTATTTTGTACATTTATAGTCCGCCCTTTCCCATAAGGGCTCAGGGCGGATTCCAACATGCTAAAACAGTAAAATCAACAATAAAAATCAGAATAGTTAAAACAATTAAGCCAATAAATTAAAATTAATTATTTAAGATGGAATGGATGGTTTGAGCACATGGGGCATAATTATCATGGGCAATCTTAGGTTGCCCTAAGATGTCAACAGTATTGACTCCAGTTGAAATAGCAGTGATTGCTGGGAGGCCAGCTGGATGGTATAATAGGAGGAGGACATCTGCTTGCCTCAACCATAGACCTGGCGGAACAGCTACATTTTGCAGGACATCCAGAATGGTAACAAATCTGAAAGGGCCTGAATCTCTATAGAAGAAGATATTGGATTTATATCCTGCTCTCCACTCCAAAGAATCTCAGAGCAGTTCACAATCTCCTTTACCTTCCTCCCCCACAACAGACACCTTGTGAGGTGGGTGGGGCTGGAGAGGGCTCTCACAGCTGCTGCCCTTTCAAGGACAACCTCTGCCAGAGCTATGGCTGACCCAAGGCCATGCTAGCAGGTGCAAGTGGAGGACTGGGGAATCAAACCCGGTTCTCCCAGATAAGAGTCCGCACACTTAACCACTACACCAAACTGGTTCTCCAGGGATAGGGAGCTGATTCCACCAGGTCGGGGGCAGGGCCGAAAAAGCCATGGCCCTGGTCAAGGCTAGCCGGACGTCCTTTGGGCCAGGGATGGTCAGAAGATGTTGGCTGATTGTAATGGCCGGGGCTCATATAGGGAGAGATGGTCCCGCAGGTATGCTGGTCCCAGGCCTCGCAAGGTTTTAAACGTCAATACTAAAACCTTGAAGCGGATCCAGTACTAAATTGGTAGCCAGTGGAGAGTGTGCAGCTTCGGCCAACTGCTTGCCTATACAGGCAATTCAGTTAGCAATCGTGCTGCTGCATTCTGCACCAGCTGGAGTTTCCGGATCAGTCTCAAGGGCAAGCCTGCGTAGAGCGAGTTACAGTAGTCCAGCCTGGAAGTGACTGTTGCACGGATCACTGTAGCTAAGTCCTGAGGAGCCAGATAGGGTGCTGCCAAAGATGGTGAAAAGCAGATCGTGCAGCAACTGTTACCTGGGCCTCCATAGAAAGGGTGAGATCCAGTATCACACCCAGACTCCTCACCTTCTGAGCTGGCACAAGAGGTGTGCCATCCAGGGTGGGAAGCCGGATGCCCAATCTTGGCCCCTCGCGACTCATGTACAGGACCTCCATCTTAGTTGGATTAAGCTTCAGCCGGCTCAGCTGTAGCCAACTGGCCACTGCTTCCAGTGCCCTGGTCAGATGGTCTGGGGCAGAGTCTGACTGGCTGTTCATCATCAGATAGAGCTGGGTGTCATCTGCATACTGGTGACAACTCAGGCCAAAACCTCTGGCAATCTGGGCAAGGGGGCGCATGTAGATGTTAAATATCATTAGCAAGAGAATAGCTCCCCACGGTGCACCACATTCTAGCGGCTAATGCAGGGAGTACTGTGTACAGTGATGTTGCACAATTGTTTTCTCTTCTTGCTAATCTGACAGCATCTAAGCAAGAAATTCAGCAAGGTGTTGAACTGTTGATGGAAGCATACCCAGAAGTATTTCTTTTTAAATTGGCTTCAAGTGCATCTAATATTTTAATAGATTTTATCCTAAACTTATCTCTTGAAGAAAGTGCATCTAGGGATCAAGTGCATTTCTGTCATTTCTTTGCTGTTCCTTTACTCTTTGTCGCCTTGTTTTGTAGTTAACATTTGGCAAGGTGGCTTTTACTTGCTTCTCAAGCTCATCAAAATCTTCTCTAATTTTCCTTCAAAAATCCATAAGTGAACTGTACAAACTTGGACAAGAACTCAATAACAGGTCTGATTTCTGAAGAGCTTTGCTGACCTTGTGAAAATGACCTAGCACCCGTGTCCAAAAATGCAGCATAAACACAAATTCCACTTCTTCCATTTTCTGCAAAAGATTGTTAGTTTGAAGCCTCGTCTCCCCATTAACGTCAGAGTACAAATGACTGAGGGCATCAGTGATAGCACTGTAACTTTCCAAAACAGCTTCTGTGGCCTTTGCGTGTGCATCCCACCTAGTGTCTGACAAATATTTAGGCACTTTAGATTGAGGTGGCAAAAATGATTTTAGAACTGCCCATCTCTTTGTGGAGGATGAAAAGAAGGTATAAATTTCATTGATAATGCCAAAACAGTTCACTGCATCAAGGCAGCAATTCACAGCTGAACCGCCCACCAGATTTAAAGAGTGACCTGCGCATGGAATAAATCTTGCAAATTTTTTTTCAATAATTTTTTGCTGCATACCGTTGTACTTACCAGTCATGTTGGCAGTGTTGTCAGAAGACTGCCTGTGACATTTTCAAAAGTCAATTTCAAGCTCAGTAGTAAAATAGTTGAACACTAAATCAGCCATGCTTTCTCCTGAGTGGTCTTTTAGCTCAAGGAAAGTTAAAAATCTCTCAGTTGGCAAGCCATCTTCAGGTGATACATATCTGATAATTAAAGTCAACTGATCGGTATGTGAAATGTCAGGAGTGGAATCTACTGAAAAGCTGAAATATCCAGCCTTTCTCACATCAGCCAGAATTGCAGCCTTAACTTTTTTTGCCGTGAGTTGAATAATTTCTTCACATATAGTTTTTGACAAATAAGAGGGATTGCCTGATCCAGAATGTCCATACCAATTGATATGAGCAAGTAAAAATGGATTAAATTTTGCTTCTAGTTCTAAAAGACCAAGATCATTGCCATTATTTGGAGATCCAAAGTGTTCATTGTTTCCTCTGAATGGTAAGCCTCGTTCTACGAGAGTGCATATTACAGCAATAATTCTCTCCATGACACTGCTGTTCTGCTGTTATTTGTTCCTCAAGCTTGGAAGTAGGTGCCGTTCTTGAGGGGCAGTGAGACCCCTCTGACTGACTCCTGGAGTTTGGAGATGAATACTCCTAACTTTGGGTTTCTCTTGGAGGGTTGGCATATGCACATGTTTGGGCTTTTTCCCTCCCAGGACCCTTCTTAAGGCATGTAGTGGGCAGAGCAGGGGAGACTTTATGGTAAGAGCACCAGACTGGGGTTTTAAACAAAGAACAAAGATTTTATTGACTGTTAACAATTAACAGGATTTTAAATAAAAAAAGGCACTTTAAATCAAACACAGAAAGGAAAATACCACCGGGTACAAATTTATTTATTTATTTATTTTTGCTGATTTCTAGTCCGCCCTTTCCCAGGTTGGGCTCAGGGCAGATTACAACATAATAAATAATTAAAATCACATCATAAAACAAATCTAAACAGTTAGACCATTAAAATAAATTAAAATAAGGCAGCGTCAGTGTACAGATATGTGCATCCTTCACAGGTTGAACACAGGATGCGGTCAGTGCAGGTCAGTGCGGGGAGGCCAATTAGCTGGTGTGAGGATGCCTGCCCACCCGCCCACCTCAGCCAAAAGCCTGGCAGAACAGCTCCGTTTTACAGGCCCTCCAGATTAGCAATAAATCCGGAAGGGCCTGAATCTCCTTGAGAAGCTGATTCCACCAGGTTGGGGCCAGGGCCAAAAAGGCCCAGGCCCTGGTCGAGGAAAGCTGGATATCCTTTGGGCCAGGGATGGCCAGAAGATGTTGACTGGCCGATCGTAGAAGCCTCCGGCATGACAATAAGAAAAAATGCATTTCCACTGTCCCTGAACTGATCCCTATACTTATTTTCCCTTGGGATGAGGTTTAGTTACCAACCTGCAGCCTGGCCTCCTGCCTTCTACAGGTAGTTCTGGATCCCTCCAAGGATCCCTTCCCACTGCTGCCTTCCCTGATCCCCAAGGCCTCTCTCTGCCTGTGGGCAATCTGCAGCAAGAGCCTCCTGGCCTCTCTGAGGGTTGCAGGACCCCCCTCCCAGACTGGCTGGAGCATTTATATTGTCTGACTCCACCTCGGCTTTCCTGCACTTTTTGGCCATAGAGGCATCTGGGATTTGTAGGCGTGCCCTGGAGTTTTGCCCTACTTCCCAGGGTGGGTGGCCATTTTAACTAAACTAAACAGCCTAAACTAAAGCAAACACAAGATGGAGTCTATTCTGTCACATCCAGCAAGCCAACCCTATAGCACAACATCATTTTCCAATCTAAACATTTTCAAAAGTTTATAAACTCCCAAAATTGCCAAAAGGATTCAAAATGATTTTCTCCAAGACACACACAATTAGGAGGCTTGAAAATGATGCAAAAACATAGGTTAATAATTAACTATAATTTCTCATCTAATAATTCCAGCAGCAGCGAACACCAAGTTCCCATCCAACAATCAATAATAGCCATTTAAAAGAGCCAACTGACAAAAATGTTGTATAAAATAAATATGTAAAACTTTGATTAGCTTCTGCAATGGCTTTAGAACAATTAATCTACTATTAATGTATGAAGCAGTATTGTTTGGATTTATTGGCATGACAATTGACACCATCAATAATTCTTTTTCATATTCAAGAAGTTCTGAGAAAGGGGTTGCAGGTGCATGCTGCAGGCAACAACAGAGCTCTGTGAAATATGAAAGATAGACTTCCCTTCCTGGGAGGGGTGAGGCCAGTGCCAGTCACATATGCTTGCTCTGTTCAAGCCAAGGGGGAGGGAAGAAATGGAAGGGACTTGGGAGAGCTTGCTTGCCAGGTCTATCTGCCCCATCTGGTCCCCCACTTGCACTCTCCCACTGATTAAAGTGCAGCATATACCATTACTGACCTGACTCTTGAGCTGGGGAGGGCTGTGCAGCTGGTTGTTGTTGATTCTGGGCTGCTGGCTCTGGAGTCCTAGAGTTTGTACTCTGAATAGTGGCACCAGGGACCTAGAAGGGGCAGGGCTTGTCAGTCCATTCCCTGCACAGTCTCATCAGGGCTGGCCTTAAGGCAATTTGGCCAAATTGGGCCCTGTGGGCTGCTCCTAAGGGAGCCCCCACATCAGGGCAATCTAGATGGATTTTATTTATATCTCTAAGATTCCGCAGACTGGCTGTGAACTGTGGTCCTACAAACATTTTTCCATTTGGGTCCTAGAGTTTCAAATTGGGCCCTACTGGCTGGCCCTGAGTCTCATAGTTGCTGGGCCCAGGTTGCCTTGCCCTCGCATGAAGTCTTGGGCTTGCAATTTTGGGAGAGGGGAGACTGCCCGATGTGGGGGCAGGGCTGTGGAGGCCCCCTAGATTTAGAGGCCCTAGGCTTCAGCCTACTTAGCCTATACATAAATCCGGCACTGCACAGGGGACTACCTTTACCTTTTTAGCTGAACTTTCAGTATATTGACCCTCAGCTAGCTTGGTACTCTCATCATGCATCTTGTTGAGGGGATCCTATGTCTTATCTGGCACTGCGTTATTGGGCATCAGGTAGCATGCTCACACGCAACCTGTTCTGTGTCTGCTTCTGGGTTTTGTTCAAGATCCTGGTTCTAACCTATGCATCTCTTCGCATATCCGAAGGATCAGTTCTACCTTTTATAAGCCTATGTACCTGTTAAGAGCTGGACATCTATATTAGCATTGCCTCCATTTTAAAAAGTAAAAATGGTGGCTTTTCTATGGCTGTTCCTGTACTTTGGAAATTAGGAAAGCACTATAACTCCAGGCCTTTCACAAAGGATGAGAAATCCAAGGGACCATTTTCCATCAGACATTTGGTTTATGTGGCTGTTGTATCATGTGGATATTGGGCCTAACTTGTATTAGTTCAGTTATACCCTGTTCAGGATTTTTTAAAAATTGAGCGTTTAGGATTTTCTTTACTATTTCATTACTTCGGTCTTTGTAAAAGTAGTATATAAATACAAATGTTAAATATTTTAAATAAAATAAATAAACAGTTAGGAATGGGATTTATAATTTATATATTCTAAGGAGGAGGTCTTGATTTGATGAGATCCAGAATACAGTGCAAAGTGTTTTCAATCTTCCTATCCAAAGTACAATTCAAAAATACTTTGATGACTTTTTAGGCCCAAATTACATTGCTTAGGACCTATAATTGGATATTTCCATGTGTAGTTTATGTTAGAAGCAATTATACAGTGAAGGACCCGGGCCTGAAAATGGAGGATAGGGAAGGGGAGATAAATTAACTCTTTCTCTACTTAATATTGTCCCATTCCAAGCTGCTATTATCTCTGGTAAATTTCCCTTTGTGAGATCTTTGTAAAATATACTTGTGAGAAAGGGATTAATGTATTCGATGCACCTGATCCAATAAATAACAGATTTTGGGAACTGGACTGTTTTGTATGTTAGTGACATAGACACTGGCATATAGGTTCTTTCTGGATTGCCGTGTTTTATGGACCTTTGCCCTGCCTGCATCATCAGTTAGGGTGTCACACACAGAAGAAAGTCAACCCAGTGTTGAACTCTTCTTTTGCTGAATCTATTACTCACTGGATTTTTCTGAAAAATCATCACTTACTGCTGGCCTGGGACAGACAGTTGCTTCACGTATTCTAAGTGTGGGAGCCAAACAGGGAAGATTGATTTAGAATGCTAAGAATACTTAGTATGTAGTATGGGCATACATACAGCACTAAAACAAGTTAAATGATAAGTTTCATTTGCTGAATTCCACAGCTTTTGACACATTTTCCGCAATGCTAGTCCTACCTATCACATTTCTGTTCTTGTTCATCATGAAGACCCCCTCCACTTTACATAGTATGTTAAGTGCTGCTGATTTATAATTTTATGTCTTCTGGTTTTAAGATGTTCATTTATTTGATCAGTTTCCTTGCATAATTTTTCTATCAGATGAAAGCCCAGTATAATGCATAAAACTACTATCTCCAGCTGTGCTTCGGTTTCAGCAAAGCTGCTCCATTATGTACTGTCCAACCACAACCTGGAACCCAATAATGAGTTAATTCTTTGTGCTATCAGATGTGGATATCCCAATTCATTCTATTCTGAATTCTTTCTAATTACCCAGATGACAAACAGTTCTGGATAACAGCCTTCACTTGGCACTTTGAAACCTAACAATCTTTGTTTCCAGCTGGTGTTTTTGACCTTTTCAACTGGAATGAGAAATGCACAATCTCTTAGAATGAATTGCAGTAAAAAATTTGCTTCTGTGACTATCCATCCCTTATTTTGCAATAATATAATTGAAGGGACTGGATTTTTTTTTTAAAAAAACACACACACAACGTAAGTATAAGGTTTCTGACCTTTTAAAAAAGAGCTTCTTTTTAATTGATAGCGGAAACTCAAACCACTTGTTGGAAAAATCCATAAAATATAGATTAAACTCCTGGAAATAATATGGCAAATGAGCTTTATTCTCAAGGCATCTATATTTGTAGACAACATAATTTGATTTTGAACAAATGGATTTGTTTTAATCCTTTTGCACAAATTCAAGCATTGGAGTTTTTTGCATAGCCTTCTGTGGAGAGTTCTTTGTGCTGTGCTGATCTTCCCAAACAACATATGCACATATGGGTTTAACCCCCCCCAAGTATTTTTATGGTTCTGCTTGGCATACTTTTTACATCTGAAATAATGACTATGGGATGTAAGACTCTATGAGAGAGTACAAGATTATATTTTAAAAGAATGTCATAATTTATGCAAGGTCATAGGTACAGTTAGGGATTTAAATCTAGGAGTTTTTATTTCCTGAGGTGAATTAACAACCCAGTTTCAAGTAACTAGAATTGTTGCAAGTCTCAAAGAATCACTTCAGAACTGGGGCCAACACTTTTTCTTAAGAGCTGTTTATTTTGCCCCAGTATGGTTTATGCCATTCTCTTCCTTAAAAAAAAAATCAAATTGTTCCCCACTAATGTCTGTCATAGGACTTGCTTCATTTCTGTCTCAGATTTCTTTAGACAACATTTCTCAGGCATGTCTGATCAAAGTGGTTGTCTGAAATTTTCCAGAACGCTGACTGTTCCCTGTTTTTTTGGATAAGACAAATCAGTTTTAACAGTGTCCAGTCTTTTGGCAAACTGCTAGTCCAATGATGACTCATGTACTTTAGCTTTCCAAAGTTCTCAACAGATCCAGGTGGGCAGCTGTGTTTGTCTGAAGCAGCAGAACAAAGTTTGAGTTCAGTGGCACCTTGAAGACCAATGAAGTTTTATTCAAGGTGTGAGCTTTTATGTGGGTCACACCTTGTATAGATATGTATCTGAGGAAGTGTACATGCACAAGAAATCTCATACTTTGAATAAAACTTTGATGGTCTTAGATATCACTGGATTCAAAGTTCTCAACAGTCTGCCTGTATTAGAAAATGCTAGGACGCACTACTTCTCACTGCCTTTCCTGACTACTATTTTTTCTTTTTCTTCACTTTTTATACATGCGCTTTACATTTTACTGTGGTCTAATGGAACAAGAGACAAGAATGATGAGTCAGTGGATCTCAACAACAAATTCACAAATGCTGACCTCCAGATCTCTTGATGTGGAGGACTCGTCACAGTTATGTTCTTTTTTTATATTCACTGATACTAGGTTTGCTCTTCTCTTCTTTTCCATTCCGCTTTTTTGTGCATGTGGATCTGCTGTACTGTGCAACCATTGCATACATACAATAGCTCTTTTCACATTCACTGGGTTTCCTATTGTCTGATGAAGTGTACTTCTAGCACACGAAAGCTTAGATTCCGAATAAAACTTTGTTGGTCTTAAAGGTGCTACTTGACTCCTGCTTTGTTCTACTGCTTCATACCAACATGACTGCCCACCTAGGTTTTTTTTACTTTAGGATGACTTGTGGTAGACATCCAAGTACTAGATGGGTGAAAAAAGTGTTCTGATGCAAAATGGTATTTTTTTTAACATGTGTTGGATTCTTTACTGACAAAAGTAAAACTTGGTGTATCAGAGAAGCATTGCAACCATCACTTTCATTGGTTTCAATGGGAAAACACATTTCCAGGCATCATGGGCTGCCTCCCTGTCACTGCATAGGTCAAGCCTCTGGTTTCTATTCTTGCCTTCACTGCTCTGCTTGTCTGTCAACTTATATAAGCAGTGTTTTCTTCTGTCCCCTCTACATCAAGCAGGCTCCCCTCTAGATCTGCTTATTATAGAGTGGGGCAAGTCATAGCTTCTTCACCACTACTTGCTCTGTCTTACAGCTAATACAAGCAAAGCAGTTTCCATGCATTTTCCTAGTTTAGTATGTCTACAATGCTAGGTAATGTAAATAACTCAGCCAGGACTCATGGCTATATAGAAAGAAAAAGCCCTCTCCATACCAGTGAGATGATGTAATGGTTGATAGCAGGGCTTTTTTTGGTAGAAACCCTCTGCAGGAACTCATCTGCATATTGGGCCACACCCCCTGATGCCAAGACAACTGGAACTGTGTTCCTGTGCATTACTGCTAAAAAAAAAAAGTCCTGTGGATAATATATAATGCATAGATATATATAATGTATATATCATGCAGGCAGCCTTAACTGTCACAGAGATTCAGGTGGGTAGCCATGTTGGTCTGAAACAGCAGAACAACCTTTGAGTCCAGAGGCACCTTTAAGACCAACAGAGTTTTATTCAAGGTATAAGCTTTCATGTGCACGCACATTTCTTCCAGATACAATGAAATGAAAGTTACAAGTCCATACATATAGGGCTTTTTTGGTAGAAAAAGCCAAGCAGTAACTCGTTTGCATATTAAACCACACCCCTGATGTCACCATTGTTTCACACGGGGCTTTTTAAATAAAAAATCCCAGCAGAAACTCATTTGCATATTAGGTCACACCCCCTGGTGCCAAGCCAGCCAGAACTGCATTCCGGTGCATTCCTGCTCAAAAAAAGCCCTGGGTGATAGAAAGTAGAAATGCTGAGCATAAAAACATCAGTCAGCACGATCCTTACGAGTGGGAATGTATCCAGTTGGATAGTCTTTCTAGTACCATATATGTTCCCTAAACATTCCACCTCCCACTTCCTGGAAAATGAAAACCAGACAGCAAACTACCAGAATAATTATTAAATCAAAAGGCTTCTACCTGCTCTTCAGTGTTGTAGATAATTTTGATCAGCAAAGGAACCTTCCCAATAAATGGATAGGACTGGATCTTCATGAGTAAATTTCCAACTGTTCAAATTTCAACACATTTAGCCTTGTTCAACATGCTCAAAGCTCAGCCAACCAAATCTTTAAAAAGTCTTCCCATGGTAGACAAAATACTAGTATGAATCAGATCTGACCTGCTTGGACTTCTATCTCTGAGAACATTCTGCTTTCACAGAATTCAGCCAACATGGCATTTATCAGATTTTGCCCACTATTTACATAATCTTTAATTCTGTGTTCTTTTTGTTGAAAAGTCATCATCTGCATGTATAGCTGTTAATCTTGCATAGTCCATCTGCTTATTTATATTTCAGAACATATTGCCTGAGGAGGAAAATAATCCTTTGTTTTTGCTTGCAAGTGTCAAAAAGAGTTTGATTATTACATTATAACTGAGGCTGAGGCTTAAAAGTTTAGATGGAGCTTTCTAAATCTGACTAGGTGGCTGTGTTCTAAAGCAGGAAAGAAAGAACAGGAAACCAGTTCGACAGGATAAAAAATGATTGCTTAGCTAATTCCTAGAGTAGACTGAAACTGTGCTATTCTGTGTTTCAGTGGTTCTGATTGTTTTCTGATTTCTGCATGTGCCCAGGTGGAAATGGCTGTCATATCTCATCTCCTAATGTAAACATTCTGTGCTTTTGTGCTCAGTTTCTTTGATAGTTAGCCTTTACGATCAACAGTAAAAAGGGGTAGAAATTGGCAACATACATTTATTTATGCTGGCTTTGTTCATTGGAATTAACTTCTCAACTATCCACTAAACATCTGTGAACTAAGACAGATCAGCCTCTTGAATTTCTTACATCCCGTTCACTGCTTAACTCTCCATAGCCTGACAAAGCTTTCTGCTGAATCTTCCCCATCTTTCCCTTTTTAAAAACCTTGATGATAGGCAATTGCTCCTTATTTATTTTGGCCATGATATTTTTATGCTATGTTTTTGCCTACTGTTTCCCTGAGGGCTCCTCAGGAAAATAAGCGCTTGCAACTTGGCATATCATATTGGCAATAGTGCTTGAATAATAATAATTTTTAAAAGTCCAGATATTTCTTTGGTGACATATCGCCACGTGTCTGTGAGAAGACAGAGGGGGAAGAGGGAAACCCTGGAAACACAAGAACTGAAAGGATGTTTATGTTCCCCTTTGATGCTGATGAGACAGACAAAATATCCATTATCAATTATCCCTGCTCCCCACTCAGCAGCAGCTTGAAACCAGGTATAAACAGAATTTCCAAGGAAAGCAAGAGAAAACACAACAGGCTCAGAATGTACCCTTCCCATTGCCTGGAGCTTGATGCTGCAGCTGTGCAGTATTTTTGCATCAAAGTTGCTGGCAACAAACCATCCCTTCAGAAATTTGATCTCTTTCTCTTCGTTTTGGTAGAGCCAGTTTCCATCTTACATTTTCAACCATGAAACATGTACTGTGTGTAGTGCTGGAACAGATGAATATCATCTTCGCTGCAAATGGAATGGGTGATGGTGGTGGGACCTCTCCCCCCTTTTAACCATTCTCTTGAAACATTCTCTTGTCATAAATGATTATCAGTTTGTGTGTATGAAGGATGTTGCCTATGTCAAAGGCTAACATAAATGATTACTTTGTGTTTTCTTGTTATGCTCTTTTCCTTGTGTGATTTTCACCATTCAGCATGGGTTCATTGGTCATATGTGGTCCAGGTGAACCTGTTGGAGTTTGCAAGTTCTCTCCCTGAAGTCATGGAAAAATTTACATATTTGTTTATGCATGCTAGTGTCTTCGCTAGTTTAAGTTTAAAGACCAAGAGCCTGCCAGAGCAAGGTGACAATATGCATAATTAATTAGGTTTGGGATTCTCCAATAGATCTGAAGATGTCCCATGGGTGGAAACTGGAAGACTGCTGTTTTGAGATGTTGACCTTTTTAGATTGTATGGGAGTCAGCGACATGCAGGGTCTCTGCCTGCTTACATCGCATCCCCTTTCAGTCTGACCAGTTTGCCATGGGGCCTTGGTATGGAACTGTTCTGTGTTGAATCTTTTTTTTCCTCCTCAGTATCCAAACTGCCTGTTCAGACTGTTCTCAATTAGCTTGCCTCATGCCCTCCACACCTTCAAGCCCTTTCCTTGATCTTCTGGCTTCAGAGTATATGCTACCACTGGCCTTACTTTTTCAGCTCTAGTTATGTTTATGTCTTCTGGCATAACACTGAAAAACTACCTCTGTTGCGGATGCTCCTTGAGACTGAAAATGTTGCTAGGGAGAAAAGAGTAGGAGAAATGTTCAGACCTCAGTTGTAGACACCAGATAGATAGAATGGCAGCAACAGGGGTATTTGCAGTTGCCTAGGCTGCCAACATTGCTTCTCATTGGTTTTCTGCTTTTGACCACTGAACACATGCAAGCTATCTGTTTAGGAAGAAGAAAGAGGAGGAGGAGGAGAAGATTGAATTTATACCCTGCCCTTCACTTGGAGTCTCAGAGCAGTTTACAATCTCCTTTCCCTTCCCCTCCCCACAACAGACATCCTGTAAAGTAGGTGGAGCTGAGAAAGCTATTTCGAGAACTGTTCTTTCAAGAGCTGTCACTGGCCCAGGGTCACTCAACAGGTGCATAGGGAGAAGTGGCGAATCAAACCTGGTTCTCCCAGATTAGAATCTGCATACTTAACTGCTACATGAAAATGGCTTACCAAACTAGAGGAAGGCTGAGTGAAATAAGAGATGCTTCTAACAACCAACATTTTTCATTTGCCATCATGGAGCTGTTACTCTACACCAGATTGATCTAGAAAAAATTTAAAATCAATTATTTTCCAATATCCTTTTATTTATTTATCAGTTTGTGTTTTGCCCTGTGCTTGAGGCAGCATATTACCATATAAACATAAAAACAATAATGTATCATTACTTTTTAAAATAGACTGCTAGTAGGACACCACACGGTATGCTAAGTTGGCATCCTTTCATGCCATTGACTGACAAACACCTCACTGGACAATTGCAAAGCCCATGGTCTCTGAGAAGAACTGCTGACTAGGACCAGGCCTCAGATTCAGTGGGAGCTCACAGGAGCAGAGCTCCTGAACCTTTCTGAGAGTTCTGCCTCCTCCATCTGAGAGTTCCACCTCCTTGTCCATTGAATAGTATGTGCAGCTGCATAGCAATCCCTGGATGAGCTCCACCACCTATTTTTCTCCAAAATGACCCTTGACTAGGTCTAATATCTACCTCAGCCAGGCTGCCTCCCCCATATTTAGACCAATGGGGACACAACAAGCAGAGGAATTCGACAAGGTCATATACAAGCATTCTTGAAACGTTGATAGCAAGATAAGACTTGCACATCAGAAGGTATAAATGTGTGACATTTAATATAACAATGTAGCATTTTTCAGTGGTAGAAAAATGGAAGATTGAACATAACTTTTTCATACTCCTTAGTGAGACCTATGTTGATAGACCCCATAAATGTACTAGTTACACCTGATTAATACTGAAGGTTTTGCAAGGACTGGATTAGTTTTCATTGCATTGGCACATTACAAAATTTGGTATTAAAGTTTAGGTGAGACTAGCTAGTAAACGTGGAATCCATGGTCACTTATAGATAAATTAACGTCTTGGAAATGGGTATGATTATAAGATACAGTTCTCATGTGAAATTGAAACAACAGAACAAAAACAAGTAGGCAGTGACAGTTACTTGCTAGTGTCCTTTCAAGCCAATTGATGTATTTCTTAATTAGAAGGCTGCCTCTTGGGCTAGAGAATAATTAGGTAATGAAACAGAGAGAGAGCAAAGAAATGGGTTAAGTTATTTAAAAGATTATGTTCTCATTACTGGAAACTGTAGACACTTCTGAAAATTGCATAATTTCAGATAGTCACATATGAAATTATTATTTGGAGGGTTTTTTAGTTTACCTTCTTTAATATATACCCTTGATTAGCCACAAGAAAATGAAACTGTTCATGGACTTGGTGAAAGGTTGTCACCTTGAGAAAATGGGAATACTGTCCATTATATATTATGGTGCCACTCTATGGTATCATAGAGTTTTACTGCAAATCCTAGAGTGTTTCTGGTGTGATACGGTGGTAAAAAGGTAAAGGTAGTCTCCTGTGCAATCACTAGTCATTTCCGACTCTGGGGTGACATTGCATTACAACATTTTCATGGCAGACTTTTTATGGGGTGGTTTGCCATTGCCTTCCCCAGTCATCTACACTTTCCCCCCAGCAAGCTGGTACTCATTTTACCGACCTTGGATGGATGGAAGGCTGAGTCAACCTTGAGCCGGTTACCTGAACCCAGCTTCTGCAGGTGGTACCATAGAGTTTTATTACAAGTCCTAGAGCATCCCTACCGTAATGTCTCCAGAGTGTTGACATCACTTCTGGGTGATGTCATTGCACCGGAGATGTTGCGCATTGACAGAGCTCTTTCGGGGCAGGGATCAAGTCCCCGACAGCAGCGGTGGAGAAGAAGAAGAAGATATAGGATTTATATTCTGCCCTATACCCAATCTCAGAGTCTCAGAGCAGTCACAATCTCTTTACCTCCCCCTCCCCACAACAGACACCCTGTGAGGTAGGTGGGGCTGAGAGAGCTCTTACAGCAGCTGCCCTTTCAAGGACAGCTCCTATGAGAGCTATGGCTGACCCAAGGCCATTCCAGCAGTTGCAAGTGGAGGAGTGGGGAATCAAACCCGGTTCTCCCAGATAAAAGTCCACATGCTTAACCGCTACACCAAACTGACTTGACAACCCTATACCATTATAAAAAATGGTAATTTAATAATCATTAGGAATTTTTAAAATTTAGAGGCCCCTATTAGAGGCTAATACATAAATCCAGCTCTCCTACTTCTAAGAAAAACTGTTTTGATTCATCCTGAGCTACAGACTGCTATCAGGTTTAAGTAAGTGCACTTAACTTCCTCAGGAGTATACTCATAATTGTAGACCTTTTGGCTTGATACATGTACAAGATACTTTGAATAGTAAGAAGAGGGTGTTGTGGTCTGTTGAATTGATGATCTCAGTTTAAAGATGTTCTTTGGATTCAGCAACGATTTAAAGTTAAATTGCCAATTGTATAACAGACTAAACTGGTCCAATTGAAACTGCTGTGATGGTATTATGACAGATGAAAATAGCAACGATATAGCCAATCTATAGCCTTTCCTTTGACTCATCTAGAGGTACAGCATTATGCCTGTTATGTCTGTTATTCTCTATAGCCAATTCAGTAGTAAATGTATATATTAAAATTACTTAGATGGTTCAGTTAAAGTTTCTGTTTTATCAGGTTTTTGGTTTCTTCTTTTTGAAGATTAACATTTTGTACTTAAAATGTATGATACATCAAGCTTTCTGTCAATCTGATCAAGATCATGTATACTTTCCCAGATGGTTGCTTTGAAATGGATGTGTATCATATACTGTAGTATTGGATTCTGGAAAAAAAATGCTACTGTTCTAGACAAAAAAGAGCAAATGGAGATGTGGGATTTAAAACTCAGCTAAAAGCTCCTCACAGTTAATCAGCTCTGTGTGTGTGTGTGTGTGTGTGTGTGCGTGCGTGTGTAAAGTATTTAACTAAATCCATTCTTTCTCTCCAACTCGTCCCCTGCTTGGCAACTGATTGGAGCTGTGAAAGACCTCGTTCATTCTGTAAGAATCATGGGGTAGCTGTGACCATGTCATCTTCTTTTCTGTTCATGCTTTTCTGGATCAACCAGCACATTAAGGTTGTACTCCTAAGAACACTTCCCTGAGAGTAACCCCCATTGAATAAAATGGGACTTACTTTGGAGTAGATCTGTGTAGGCTTGCTCCCTAAAGCAAGTAATGTTGCTTTCCTTTTATGAATATTTTATATTGCACCTGAAAGCAAATAAGAATAATCAAAATATATGTCCTCAGAGACATAAATTTATTTGTCATTATGCACAATATAGAAAGTAATGTTAAACATGTAAATTCACTATTGTATATTTGGGTTCCCATGCTTTAAATTATCTGGTAGACCCAAATAATGTTCTATCACAAGAATTCTTTTCTTTTATGTTTCTTGCGGCTTAAGAACAAATAAATCCCCAACCTGATAATTTACACTTTATGGCTGGAAGCTTAGAGTTAATTTAAGCTGCTCTAGCAAAGCTGTCATCTGAGTGTTAGGAAAACTTCTCAGTTATATTTGGAAAGAACGGAAAAGATGAAGGCACTTTAGTCTGTCAGTGTATGATCATTCACCTGCCCCTTCTCTGGTTCATACTATTTTAGTGAAGCATTCTATTTTCTTTTCTACAAGTCTTTATCTGGCAAATGTCTGCCTGAACAAACCTAGCCTTCAACAAAGGATGCATCTAGTGTGGTCTGGTGTGGAGGGTCCACATGTGTCCAGGCACTCTGGAGGATGTTAGGAGCAGCCCTATAAGTCTGTGTCAGCCCAGCCTCCCATGACAGCTGTGACAAGACGTGTATATCAATATTTCTGCTATCTCAGTGATTATTGGGGATGGGCACAGACAGAAAAATTGTGTTTGATCTGGGGCTTATGAACCAAGCAGCCCTGACCAAACCCTGGACAGAACCCCTGGGCCCCAAACCCCACCCAAACAGAACCAGTTCAGGTAGCATCAGGCCCAAGCCCTGATGTGCCCATGTTACCTGGAAGCAACACATGTTCTGAGTAGTTTGCATCACTTCCAGAAAATGTAAACATGCTGGGGGCAGGGCATGATACCATCCAAAACTGGTGGGCACACTGTCATGCTAAACACAATCCTGAGCCCACCTGAAAAGCTCAAGGTGAGTAACCAGAGAAGGCACCTTCTCCAGATCTCAGCTTGCAAGCCTTGAACTGGGCCAAGTCTGGGCCAGATTGTCTTGGCTTTTGGGCCTGTTCCCATCCCTGAATAGCTCATGCTACTCAGATCAAAGGTTTGCTCAATTTGTTAATTTTACTATTCTGTCATTGTACCATTTTACATTCTAAACCACTGCCTACCAGATAATTTTATTTCACTGTCATTGGTTCTTAAATCTGTACCATGTTGCATTCTGGGCCACTGCCTACCAGCTATGTATGGCTCTACTCAGCTATGTATGGCTTTGCTCACTGTGCTGGATTCCTCATTTGATGAAGTGTGCTTAAGAGCACACGAAAAGCTTACGTTCTAAATAAAAATTGGTTGGTCTTAAAAGTGCAACTTGACTCCTGCTTTGTTCAACTGCTTCAGACCAACACGGCTGCCCACTTGGACCCATCCCTAGTGATTACTGTGAATAGATTCAACTCATACAAAACTTCTTATTTCTTTATATCAACCGATTAGTCCTGGGTTGTCTTAAAAATCTAGAGAACAAAAACTCACCTCTGATTACATTGGGGTACAAGCTTTTAAATTGCATGCCCCCTACTCTGGTTTATGATTTAAAAGGGGGGGGGCTGTTTGCAGTTTCTGAGAGCGTACGTGCTGGCCAGAGCCTTTCTTATTGCTTGTTTGGACACAGGAACAAATAGAACACTATGGGATCAAATGGATTTGGGGACACATTAAAGTAATAAATGAGAGGTTTAGTATGATTTGTATAAAGAAACAAAACTCTAAATGCAGGATAATGCTCTCCTTGTATTCCAAGAGATAACCTTAGGAATTCAAAGCATTTTCACTTGCTTGAACCATTTGGTATTTTGCTCAGAGGTAGCTGGTGGTATGAAATCATCAAAATAGACATAGTTTGGGTATAAGACATCTATCAGTTTCATGAAACCTGAGGCAAGTAACTTAATTCTAGGTGCTGAATATGATCAAGCACTTAAACTGATGCTTTAATATGAACTTTCTTTTAAATTATCAGTGCAGTACTCAGTTCTTATTTGGGTTGAATGTTAAAGTTTTGCAAACGAGTACCATATATAAATCTTTTGTGACAGGGTTTCTCAAATTTCCTCAGCTTTTCTCTGATCTTTCTCAAATCTGGTGTGTTCTGAACTTTTGGAAAAGATTCCAGAAAGCCTGATGGGTGCTGTCTGACTGGGTTCAGATCTGTCACAGACTGCAGTTTGTGATACTTCACCCACTGATATTTGTGATAACTGGAGTCAGAATTTCCATGTGAGGCAAAATTGGTCAAACTTTTATTAAAGTCTTCCTCATTAACCATTCTCATTCACCCCACCCCCCTCCATTTCATCTTTGCCTTGCCTGTTATCAAACCTTTGCACATTTGAAATAATGCTTTGCCAGTAATTGATTCCCTGTCACAATTTGATCTGGTTTTGGTTGGTTTCCTTGAATGCTGTTAATTATTTCAAAGATGCTTACATGGCTTAATGGGGGGAGGAAGCAACACAGAAGCAACACAGAGTCACTACTTGGAAGGCAGACCACCAGGAAAGACTCTGCCGAGGAGGCAATGGCAAAGCACCTTTGCTTATCACTTGTCTTGGAAGCTCCTTACCAGAGTCACCATAAATCAGACATGAATTGACAGTACCTCTCTCCCCTCCCCCCTTCCCCCTCTCTCTCACACCCACCCACCCACTCCGTAATGCCTAACAATCCACTCCCATTTAGACATGGCATTCTTTTTTTTTTTTGCTCAACTCCCTTGTGGGAAACATGTTAGAATTTCTTGTGAGGGATGACCAGTGTTGGTTATTCTTAAACAGCTTAGGGACCCACTGACTCTGGGGAATCCTAAGGAATAAATTATTGTTTAATAATGGAGCACTGGGGTCATAGGACTGGGTTGGAAAAGGAACTGAAAACTTCATTGAAAAAGTGGGACATGAAATTGCTGGAGACTTGCTGTTTTCCGTTATCTAATGCTATCATTTGAGGTTCTGATTCATTAAAAGGTAAAGGTAGTCCCCTATGCAAGCCCCAGTTGTTTCCGACTCTGGGGTGACGTCGCATCACAACGTTTTCACAGCAGACTTTTTACAGGGTGGTTTGCCACTGCCTTCCCCAGTCATCTGCACTATCTCCCAGCAAGCTGGGTACTCATTTTACCAACCTCAGAAGGATGGAAGGCTGAGTCAACCTTGAGCTGGCTACCTGAACCCAGCTTCTGCCGGGATCGAACTCAGGTCATGAGCAGAGAGCTCAGACTGCAGTACTGCAGCTTTGCCACCATTCATTCATTACCAAAGCACAAATGCACCCTCCAGAGTGTCTTCTACCAATTAACAGCTCCATTTTCAATGACTGATAGCTTTGGGCAGGAGTAAGAAATCACTTTGAGATCCTGATTTTATGCTTGCAGTGCTGCTCATATTAATAAGGTTCATATAAAGCAATGATGATGGGACTTCATAATTGGCCATGAAGCTTCATTATTACTTATCTCTGGAGAAACTTTTAGCCTGCTGGTAATTAATGTTTAAATGGATTATTGTACCTAGTGGCTGGGAGTTGGCAAGCCTCTTCTGAATTCTTTATGCCTGTTGAGTGCCTTGGCAACCAATCTCAGTAATATTGCCTTTAGAAGTTTGGGGATTTCCACCACCCTTCTGCCCCTCCCTGCATTATTTATTTTACTTGCATGAGGTACATGTCTATTTCATTTATATGGTGTCTTTTTAAAGAGCTGGAAAACCCAGGTGCTTGGTTTCTCTAAACCAGTACAATTTGCCCTGCAGGAGCTAAATAAAGTTGCTTTTTAAGACCAGGCCATTATTAAAATCACTTGCACATTGTTTTTGAACTGTTCCATTCAGGTTGATATGCCTATAACCGTATTAGGTACATTTTGCAGGACTTTTTTTTTGGTAGAAAAAGCCTAGCAGGAACTCATTTGCATGTTAGGCCACACCCCTTGACACCAAGCCAGCTGGGACTGTGTTCCTGCTAAAAAAAAGAAGAAGAAGCCCTGATGTTCAGTATTTCACTAGCATTAAAAAGGCTTGGAAGGATGTAATCCTGATTAGGATGGCACTTTTGGCCATAGGTTTTATGAGGCCTCCACAGTTGCTACATAGTTTAGAAGATTTTTCATTACAACTGTATTGCCACTTGCTCCGTGTTGCTTCCTTTTTTCTTAAACCTTGGTGATATGTAATCAAGCATAACTTTATTGTAAAGATTGTGTTGTTTCCATGTTGATCACCTTCTGCTGTTATTACGATGGATAGCTGGATATGTCCATCATCTTAAAAACCTATTAATTTAAATCATAATTTTGTTGCTCTTATATGAGCAACTGGTCCAATCTTAAATTGGCAAGAGTAGTTGAGTGGATAGAATACATATATTAAGGTTGAATAAAAATACAGGATTCATACGGAGACATTCATCCACTGATGTAGAAATGGTCAAGCTTTCATTTTAACATAGTCAGAATGTTAAAGTGCCTCAGCATACACCCAGTGCTATGTATAATGCATGGTCTGCTTTGAGAGAGAATTCTATGAAAAAATTTAAATTGCTAAATGAAGATTTAGAAAGGTGGCTTTAAGTAGTACATATAACAAATAGGATACTCTTCCTAGCCATTGTTATGACAATCTTTTACATGAGATTATGTTTAAAAATAAAAAAAGAGTTTCAAATAGGTTTGAGGTTTATTTCAATTAAAGGCTGTACCAGTGTTCCCTCTAAGCTGAGTTAGAGTGAGCAAGCTCACATTTTTTTTGCTTCCAGCTCTTACATTTTTGTCTCAACACAGGGAAAATGGCCCCAGAGCAAACTGATTTATGCAGCTCACAACTTTAATGCCAGTAACTCGCAAAGTAGAATTTTTGCTCACAAGACTCCAGAGCTTAGAGGGAACATGATAAAGGACGTTCAGCTATGATAAAGGAAGTTCAGATACTGTAGGTATTTTGGAAAACCTTATTTGCGTTATTGTATGCTTGTTTTGCAGTCTTTCAGCAATTATATTTTCAGTGGAAATCATCTGTTTTTGCATTGTCTTGTTTTATTCAAATACTTCCTGTGATTTAATTCAGTTTCTTTTAAAATCTTTTGAGAAGTCCACATACTTGAATGGGAATTGGATCAGGTGACACTTTTTGACACAGTGATTGAAGTTACCCACACAAACATATAACAGTGTATAGATAGGGTCAAGGATAGTTGTGACTGGAATAATGACTCCTTTGTTTAAGACTCCCTATGTGCCCCTGCAAAGGGCAGCAACTGGCAGAAGACATCCTGCATCATTTTTCATCCCCCCCATCCTCAATAGCCTCTGTGCATAAGTACTGGCCAAGTTTGGCAGCCCTATCTTGAGAGGAAGAGCTCTGTGAGAACTTGTGACTGACTCAAGGTCACATTAGCAGGTGCATTTGGAGAAGTGGGGAATCAAACCCAATTCTCCTAGATAAGAGTCCATGCACTTAACCACTATATACCAAACAAGCAGGGTTTTTGTTGTAGAAAATGCCCATCAGGAACTCATTTGCATATTAGGCAACACCCCCTGATGGCACCATTATTTCACATAGGGCTTTTTTGTAGAAAGGAACTCATTTGCATGTTAGGCTGCACCCCCTGACACCAAGCCAGCCAGAACTCCATTCCTGTGCGTTCCTGCTAAAAAAAAAAAAAGCCCTGCAAACAAGTATTACAAAACCTTAATACCTGATTCATCCCTTCCTGATCAAATCACCCTAATCAATGGGTGATTCTTGCAGCTGAGTAGCCTTTTCTTGCAGCTTAGTAGCAAACATTAGCATTCTTACATTCTTGTCAAAAATCGTGTCAAGAGATATTAACAGTTCCTGTTTATACAAGGAAACCCATCCACAGATGCAAATATGACAACATCTTTGTCCCTTCCTGGGAATGCCATTCAGCATTCCCCCAGCACATTGTTCCATTTCTAGGTAATTCCATCAGTACATTGTCAACATGTTCCCAGGTACCATTTTTGCTTATATCAGGGCAAACATTCCCCCATTGCGGTGTGTCTGACCTGGGCGCCTAATGACAGTTCACCCCCAACTTCGTTTGGGTCACTTCCATCTTCACAACCCCTGCTCCATTGACTTCTGGACCTCTGAATGGTAAATATATTTTCCTCAAATCCCTGCTTTAATTCCCTCTCCCACCTATATTTCTGCTACCTTGTGTGCTTGTTTCTAGTGTGCATTTGTTTTCTGTATGTCCGCCTTATTTTAATATTTCCTCTTTCAATAAAACAAGGTTTCTTGGTTAAGCAACAGTCTGGTTCATTTTGAGAGTTCTCTAAGGGAAAAATCCTAGTATAAAATTTATGGAATGATCTTACTGTTGCTTCTTCTTGCTAGATCAATAGGGTCTCCTTTAAGAGCCAATATTCCCTCAAATATTAGGAGACCACCCCTATGAGTAACATTCTGCAGTTTGTCCAATCCACCATGGTATCTTTGTACATCATTAAAAAATTAATTTACTGTAAGTATTTCATAGCTAGTGTATCTAACCAGTAGAATCTTCCAGGACAATTACATTGACTAAGAATCAAACATTCAGAAAAATTGGTTGGATCCTACAGAGGACTTCCTCTGAAGGAAGGAGTGCAGGAGTTCGCTGATTCCCCGCTCCTGCTACAGATCTATGCCCTCCCAACTTTTCCAGGGGGAGGACTGACCTTGGAAGCAGCATTTTGGAGATGCTTTGGGCTGCAGTGGGGGTGGTGGTAAGGTGAGGAATTTGTTTAGTGTTGACTGAAATCCTTCAGTCAGCTGAAATGTTCAGTGGTGGTATCTATGCCAATTAGAAAACCTCTTATTGTATTTGTAAACATAAAAATAAATCTCTTATTTGTTGCCAACTTTTTTTTCACATTTATCTCCACATGTATGAAAACCTGTGTCTATATACACAGACACAGAGATAATTTACATTGAAGATTCAGATTCAGTTTTATTACAGTCTGCAACCAGATCTAACGCTAAAACAAAACATTCTTTTACATTTAAGTATTTATTGTATATTTAGCTAGCAGCATTCCAGAGAGCTCAGACTTTTGTGGCTGTACAGTCAAGTCCTGGGGCAACCATGAGGCAGTATATTTCCTACCTATTCTTTCTAGGAAGATGTATAAAAGGTCCCAAATAATACACCATCTTCAAATTATCTGCTCTTGGAATGGTGTCTTACCAACTTTAGACAATATATTATGCCATCCCCTAAAATGAGTACAGACCTTCAGCAAAATTAACTTCTATAGCTGGAAAATCTTGTTTGTTGTAAGGAGACATTTCCAGTGGTCTGATCCTTCTAAACAACATTCTATGGTATCCTGCCTGAATGTTTATATCTGTTATACACCTATGGCTCATGTCTGCAGAGACAAATTTCATGAATGACTGGACTATTGCTCGCTTCCCCGTGCAGCTTGTTAGATAACCAGTCCTAACCAGGTCTGCTCAGAATCCTCATTTATTCAATGGGAGTTACTCCCAGGAAAGTGTCCTTAGACACATTTAAGGAGAGATGATAACTAAGATAACTTTTAAAAAGAGAAGATAATTAAGGGGTTGGAAATACAGAACAGAGAGACATAATAGTGTCTGAAGTGCTAGAGGACATTGCTATCTGCAACTGCTAATAAGAATAAAACAAGATATTGTGTGGGGAGGCTCAAGGGATAAAGTCTGTGAACAACAATGACACAATAAGGACAGTGTGGGGGTGTATGATTAAATATTAAGCTACATATGGGAGGCTGGGCACCTGGGCAGCAAGAGCAAGGAAGAGCAATCAGTGAGATGGATGAGCAATTATGAGGACACTTCATAGGATAGCGCTTGGGTAACAGACTCTTAGAATGGACCTGAAAGTGTGGGTGGGGGGTGGGGAGTACAAGGACAATTACTTATAAATATATATTCAGTAAAAAGTAAATCGGTTTGCCCATTGGGGACCCATCTTGGGAACCTGCCGTGGGGACCCTATTTGGATGGAAAGGCAGCATTAAAATGTTTTCAATAAACAAATAAACCCTTTCTCACAAACTGGGTTTGCAGAATACCAGAAAGATTCTTGAACAGCATGGCTCTGGTACATTGGACTCTGAGTCTTGTTAACTGGTGAATTCCATGATTTCTGGATAAAGAGAGGAGCACATCTAGTAGAAAAAATGGCAGCTACTAAATATGGATGGATCATCAGCAGGCATCAGACCGATCCATGAAGTGTGTCCAAGTTTTGTGTCTACTTGCTTTCTGGTTGCATTTGCCTCTGTAATACATTTTACTTTTATATGAATGATAAATTGTTATGTCTAATCAGCAAAATGGTTTGATCAAAATATTCTCTTTAAAGTTCATAAATACAATTAATTTTGGCAGTATTTATGTAATTATCAAGAGAAACCTCATTAGCTGCAATCCTTGCTGTTGAATATGGTATAAGATAACAATGTTAGGAATGTTCTGTGAATTTTTGGCATTAGCAATGCATCCTTGGTATTTAAGGTGGTCTGAACTCCCATCTCTTTCTTTTGTCTAAAATAGAAGGTAGGCTAAGAGCCAGTTTGGTGTAGCGGTTAAGTGCATGGACTCTTATCTGGGAGAACCGGGTTTGATTCCTCACTCCTCCACTTGCACCTGCTGGAATGGCCTTGGGTTAGCCATAGCTCTGGCAGAGATTGTCCTTGAAATGGCAGCTGCTGTGAGAGCCTTCTCAGAGCTACCCACCTCACAGGGTGTCTGTTGTGGGGGGAGAAGATATAGGAGATTGTAAGCCACTCTGAGTCTCTGATTCAGGGAGAAGGGTGGGGTATAAATCTGCAATTCTTCTTCTTCAAATGTTTTGATGACTACGTTGTTTTACTCAGAATAATCAACTCCAAATCGGAGAGGACAAATGAGGCTCTTCACAAGCCTGTACTCGTGAACTGAACACTTCGCACTGCAGGGAACATAATATCATGGTGAAGAGTGCATCTATCTTTTAATTTCCACTGAAACTATGGACGTAAGCATGGCCTGAGAAATTCTCAAGGAAAGCTTGCATAACTAAAAGGAGGCCTCGTTGGAATTCAACCAATTCTAAAATTACAGTATATAAATAGACACTCAGTTTCCATGTGTGTGAAATCAAGGTCAGTGGCATTTCTTTTTTATAATTATTTGAAAACTCATACTTAGCATTTGTCACATTAATACATGTATAATATGTATCTGGCTGTCTGCAGAGCGAAGGTTCTCTACAAAGACTTCATAACCTTCATGATATTTATTTGGCACTTAGTGTTGCAATTGTTGATGCTAAAGACCTGTAGTGTCCTTTGTCAAGGCAGATTGATCTATGGTCAGATTGCAGCCTATGTACAGTTATAAGAGTAAGATCCACTCTGTGGATTTAGTTCTGAAAAATATGCATAATATCGCCTGCTAAGTGTGCTGTGGATCATAATCAACTGGAAGCTAAGCATATAACCTTTCTTCCTTTAGTTGTTTTCCATGCACAGAAAGGACATAAGATAGAATTTAGTCATGTGATGTTTGAAAGATTGATTCAAGGACAGCATAGGTCTAATTTTATTTATTCAGGCTCATTCCCCAGGACATATTGAACTATTCTAAAATGTGCATCTATTCAAGCAGCTGGTATAGGTCATGCTGTCAGGGGACGTACGCAGTGCTTGTTGGCATAGTGATCTGCCCCATGCTTTTTTGTCACTTTACCTTCCTCTGATCCACCTTTGACTATATTGCAACATGTGGACAAGCTTTTCTTAATATATTTTCAAGAAAAGAATATTTACATTTATAGGAAGTATGACTGCTCATCCTACGTACATGCTAGGATTTAGAGAGATGCATCCCTCCATCCATTTTGGCAATGGAAGGCTTATTCTGTAGTCCAAAGATATGAACCTGCTGATGATCCCTGGACCAAAGGGTGTCTGGTTGTGGCTGTCTTCTACCAGAGTCAGGGCCTTTTCAGCCCTGGCCCCAGGGTGATGGAACGCTCTTCCAGATGAGATTTGGGCCTTCTGAATTTCATGCAGTTCTGCAGGGCCTGTAAAACAGAGCTGTTCTGCCATGCCTACGCTTGAGGGCAGCAAGTGGCCTCCCCCTCTACTCTCCTTTCTTTCTCCCCTTTCCTCTCTAACAGATAAATTTTAAGATAGTTACCCTCCCCCCCCCCAGGATTTTATGCCATTGAATAGTTTAAAATGTTGCAGTATTTTGTCTTATTTATCATACGTGGAATTGCTAATATCTATTTTAATTGTATAATATTTTTATATAGCGTTACCTACCCTAAGTCTTGCTTGCAAGGGAGGGTGGGCTATAAATTGAATAAAACAAACAAATAAATAAAAGGAGGAGAGTATTTCCATTGATTTCTACTCCTGACTCTCATTTTTCTCTCTATGCTATCCATGAGGGTTCACTGAGCCGCAGACAAAAAGCAGGGGAAAAGATTTTTATTTATTTATACCTGCCTTTTTTCCAATGGGGATCCAAAGTGGCTTATATCATTATCCATCCTTTCGTTTTATCCTCACAACAACTCTGTGAGGTAGGTTAGGCTGAGAGTGTGTGACTGGTCACCCAGCAAGCTTCCATGACGAAATAGGGCTGCCAAGCCCCCGGTCCGGGCGGGGGTTCCCCTGTCTGGGATGTTCCCAACCTGCTGGCCCATATTGAGTTGGCAGGGGGAACCTCCCCTGACGTCATCAGCGCAATGATGTCACCCGGAAGTGATGTCATTGTGCCAGCAATGTCATGCAGTGGCCAATCTAGGCGTTTCCGGGAATAGGTACCATAGAGTTTTCCCCTCCCAAATGGCTAGAGTGTCCTGGAAAATGCCTTGAGCGGCCATGAGCAACATTTCTGGTGTGATGACATAACTTCCAGGTGACATCATCATGTCTCGTGTGCGAAAGTCCCCCACTGGAGAGCTCTGGAGACTTGGCAACCCTATGGCCAAATGAGGATTCAAGTCTGAGTCTCTCATATCCTAGTCTGGGCACTCTAACCCTTACACTATGTGGTAGAATATAGTAGGTAGGAACTTTCCCACTGCACACAAGCTCTGCTCCATCTGCCAATCTCATAGGATGCAAATCAGCGTATGATGTGCTTTTGGACAGCCAATTGTAATTTTTTTGTGGCTCTTGGTGAAAGCTTTAAAAGGGTTCTTCATGAGTCTTTGTCCTGTGCTGTGGGAAGGAGGTGAGATACAACCAAGGTCTTGCTAATAGAGTTTGACTTTCCAATGTTGGCAAATTCTTATGTGTTTAAAATTTTGTATTTCATTTGAGATTATTTGAAAACAGCACAAAATACTGTTAGTATGCACAGAGACGAGTCTTCTGTGCCAGTTTCTTCTCAAAACATGACCTCTGGGGCATATAAAAGAAGAAGGAATAACAAGCAGATTCCCAGAGGAGGGCATGCAGTGTACCATTGTGAAGACTGAATTTGCAGCTCTCTGTGAGATGTGCTGGTTACAATGTGGTATTAGCTTTCATAAATGAAATGTCTGCAGAACCACATGAAGAATAGAATGCCAAATGTCTGGTTTGTCCCAAAGCTGTTTTTGATATCTTTAATATAATGCAGTATCTAATAGACACATGCACAGCAATGAATAAAAGTTATATTCCAAAGATTAGAGCTATTTTCCTTCTAACAAAGCTATGCATGTGCTTATATATTCAAGAGAATTTTCCACATTCCAATTGTCAAAGCCTCTATGTTGTTCAAAGACAGCAAAATTAAGTAATGTACAGCTATATTTAAGGCTGAGACAAAATTTCCCTGATAAGAACCTGAGAGACAATAGTATGGCTCTGCTTAGTAATCATTTCTACATCCAACATAGCTGGATGTGCAAAAATACTCTCTCATGCATGTATAGTTACGTTAACAGTTACATTGCATAGGAGTTCCAGCAATGCAGTTGCCAAGATATTACTGAGAATTTCAGATAAAGATTATTTAGTGTTGGCTTAAATTCTTCCAGGAGGCCAAAGTACCACTGAGGACTCAGAACCATTGAATCTCTCTCTCTTTTTCTCTCTTTCTCTCTCATCAAGTTGCAAGCAACTTTTGGTGACCACTTGTGGAGTTTTCAAGACAAGAGATGAAGAGGGGGTTTGCCATTGCTTTCCTGTGCATAGCAGCTCTTGCATAGTTTCTCATCCAAGTTCTAAACATGACTAACTGTGCTTAGCTTCCAGACTCTGACAAACCTGGACTAGTCTGGACTATAAACAAGATTAAGGTTGAGGTGCCATAAAAGGGAGAGAACCTTTTAAATAAATGTCAGTTTTTCTAGACAGTCCTCCCCCCAAACCCCGCATGCTCCAGTCATTAGTCTCCAGAGTAGTTTTCACAAACAAAAGTTCAGTGCAGGTACTCAAGTATTAGTTGCCTTACTTTCATACTTTAGTTATAGAGAACCATAGATATTTGTATATTCAAACCACTGTCATCTTATCACTTTAATAGTTTGCTATTGTTCTATTATGTTTTCTTCTAGAATGCTTCAGATATATCATCATACCTTTCTCTCTGAATTTAAATTTCTACCCTTAATACTGATTGCCCTGTTGTAACATGTTTTTCTAGTGGGCTTGTCTTTGTAATGTGTTAGGGTTGCTGTCTGCCTTACAAACTAATACATGAAACCTAGCTAGGGTTGCCAAGTCCAATTCAAGAAATATCTGGGGACTTTGGGGATGGAGCCAGGAGACTTTGGGGGTGGAGCCAGGAGCCATGGGGGTGGAGCCAGGAGCAAGGTTGTGGCAAGCATAATTGAACTCCAAAGGGATTTACAGCCATCACATTTAAAGGGACTGCACACCTTTTAAATGCCTTTCCTCCATTGGAAATAATGAAGGACCGGGGCACCTTCTTTGAGACTCATAGAATTGGACCCCCGGTCCAAACTTTTTGAAACTTGAAGGGTTTTTTGAGGAGAGTCATTGGATGCTATGCTGCAAATTTGATGCCTCTTCCTCAAACAACAGCCCCCCCCCGAGCCCCAGATACCTGCAGATCAGTTATTGATTATACCCTATGGCAGGGTTTCCCAAACTTTTTTTTCCCGTGGTCCTGTTATTTTTACACTTCTCCTTCATGGCCCACTAAAATTTGGGGGTGGAGCCAGGAGGCTTTGGGGATGGAGCTGGGAGACAGGAATTATGTCATTTCCTGTGGTGTCAAGGACCAAGTGATGTCACTTCTGGGGGACACTGAACCAAAACTCCACCTTTTCTTGTGATGTCACTTTCAGGGCACTCCCTCAAACCTGCCTCTTTTCGGAAGTAAATTCATTTTCAGAAAAATCTTTCTGAAACTCATGCTGAGCCAAAATGGGGGTGGAAAGTGGGCGGTCCTCTCTTTTCACCCCCACACCTGCATGTACCTATCTGTTTGTGTATTCTTCTCTAGCTTGCAAGCACTCTTAATGCCCATGTTCAATTGCCTGCACCACCTACACATCCCTTCCTCAACAGCACTGATCAGTGTATGCAGTTGGGAGTTCTGTTGCCATTGCCATTAGGAATGCCAGCACTGTGTACCACCCACACTGGGCCCTGGCAGTTGCTCTACCTCAAAATATGCTGACACATTTAGTAGGCCCTTCCTTCAGCTGCTACTACTGGAACCCTGCCTCAAGCTACAACCAAGTTCGCTTGGTTTCAAGAAAATCTTTTGTCAGCTATTTTCCATAGTTTTCTTTGGTTGAAACACTGGGAAATTGCTAAGATACTTAGCCAGCGAACTACTTTCATCCTTTTTAATATCTACAGGAGGAGTTTAATTTTGGTGTCAGATAGCTGTTAAAAGCAGGACCAGTAAAATGGTGCCAAGTTCATAGTACCATCTCTTCCAGTGCTGTTGAGATATACTGCAGTAATCTCCGATAATCTCTTTCTGCCCCACACCTCTTACTCTCACTCACTCACACAGAAATCTTATAGAAGGCCACCTGGCTACAACTGGGGGTGCCAACTTTTCATTGGCAGAGCTCCTATGTCTGCAACAACAGTATGATGAACAGAAAAGTTTCATCCAGTAAAAATGGAAGGAAAGAAAGCAAAAGGGAAAAAATGAAATGAAAGGAAAGGAAAGGAAAAGAAAAGTAAAGAAAGACATGGAAAGAAAGAACATAAACATAAGAGGAGCCATGTTGGATCAGGGCAGTGGACTTTCCAGTCCAAAATTCCCTCATACAATGCCCAAAAAACACCAGAATTTCCACCAGTGGGGTCAGGGCACTAGAAGCCCTCCCACTATTGCTTCACCCCCAGCACCAAGAATACAGACAGAGCATCACTTGCAGGGAAAGAAAGAAAGGAGGGGCAGCCAAAGAAAGAAAAAGCCTTCCTCACCATCAGATGACCCCAGCCAGCAAAATGCCCAGGGGTCATTTGGTAAAAAAAACAGCTACTGGAATGTCCACTCCCCGCCCCTCCCAGCTGAAAAACACACACACACCCTTCTTTGCCACCCAGGCCTCCTGCGGAAATCTCCCGAAAAGAACATACTGCAAGGCACATGAAAGCTCATACCTTAAAGAACACTTCATGGGTCTAAAGTGCCAATGGATGCCAGCTTTTCTCTCAAACACTGGGAGGAGAGGCAGCCCAGCTCCCCTCTGCACAACACAGAGACAGGGCGGGGCTAGCTTTGCTGGGGTGGGGCTAGCTTTGGCTTTTCTTGTGATCCGGTAGTGAGGCTTTCATGGCCCGGTAGCGGGTCACGACCCTGCAAATGGGAAATACTGCCCTATGGGAATCAATCTCCATAGGGAATAATGAAGTGCCCAACAGATGTTTCCCTCCCCCTTCCACTTTCTGATGACCCTGAAGCAGAGGGAGGGCCTCCAAACTGGGGGATTCCCTGCCCCCACCTGGGGATTGGCAATCCTAAACCTAACAGAAGTACCGTGTAATGTTTTCTATGTTTTAATTTCTGTGTTTTAAATTGTTTTTACTGTTTTACTGTTTTATTGTATGTTTATATTCATGCATATGCATGACCATGTGAGCCGCCCTGAGTGCTCTTTTTTGAATAAATTTCTTTCTCTGGGAGACAATAATGTTACAGCATTACTAGGGACTTAGATAAGTTTGTGTTGTTTAAGCACCCCCCAATATTGTTTAACATGTTTTTAAATAAACATTTTTAGGTGGGTGGAACAAATAGGAAGCAATGTGAATAAAAGCAAGCAAACAATTCCAGCTCCTAAATTGAACCTTTGTCCTCTAGTCAGGTTTTCTATATTACCATTCTCCACAGGGAACTTTTACTGTAACTAAATGCATACCTATCAATAGACTGATGCATTTACATTAGTTGCACTGTTTCTGGTTATCGAACAATCTTTTCCTTCAACAAGGCATAACAATACATAAAAGCACACTCAGCTATAGGATTTGTTATCTCAAAAGAACTTTTGTAGGGGCAGAGGTTGTGAACTTTTGTAACTTTGCATCTTCTCCATGAAATGCATCTGACAATAACCTCCTCAATAAAGGGTAAGATCTTTAATACTGGAATAGCTGACTCTGTTATGCTAAGGATAGCTGTCTCCATGCATCTGCCTCCTGACAGCCTCATCTAGCCATCCATAGAGAGGAGAGAGCTCTGTTACATGAAACTGGAATTTTCTGTTCTGCGAGGGGAAAAAAGACATTTGGAAATAATTTTTTCCTCAATTTGAACTGAAATAAAAAGCTGAAAATTTCAAAATATTTAATAAACCAACTGCTTCTGAAATGTCTTCAATTAGAAATGTCAACAAGAAAAATGTCAGCATTTTAAATCAATATTCAAAATGTTTTATGAGCGGTTTTTGAAGTTCTGGAAAAATCCTACTGAGTTCTAGAATGATTTGGTTTTTAATTGTTATGCTTTTTTAATTTTAAAATTTTCAGCAAGGACCACCAGCATTTCTTTTAAGTTTGATTTGATTTATCCAATTTATAAAATATATACTTTCCAGATGAGAAATGTAGTTTTTTTTAAATTCAGTTTTTAACATCAAACAAAAACAAACCATTTATACAATTCAGTAGTTAGCGTTTGTGCCTTGTAGTGGTAAAGTATATAGCAAAGTAAGTTTAAATTGTAAACAGAAATAAAATAACAGTAATACGAATAGCTTTCCTTCCAAATTGCATACATCAAATTATATCTCAATGCATTTCCGTTGGTTACTCTTATCCTTTACTATAAATACCATTTGTTAATAATATTTGGGATTTCACCTTGTGATGTTAAATATTCGAGTATAGGGAACCATATCGCTACAAAATTGGTAAATCTGAGTTTATTTGTAGCAAGTTGTAGATTATTTATTTTGCACATAATGTAAATTTGCCAAATTTTTTTGTGCCAGAGTTCCAATGTAGGTTTGCATTTATCTTTCCAAAGTTTAGCTATTGTAACTTTGGCTACGTAGACTAAGAAGGCAATTGTTTTTTTTTTACCAAGAGTGGATATGACTCATTTGAGTACAAGTTTAATAAAAGTGTATCAGGAGAGATCTCAATTAGATATTCGGTGATGAGTTGAATTTGCTGTATCACTGCTAGCCAAAATGGATGTATCAGAGGACAATATAGCCAACTATGAAGATATGATCCTTCTTCATAAGAACATAAGAGAAGCCATGTTGGATCAGGTCAATGGCCCATCCAGTCCAACACTCTGTGTCACACAGTGGCCCAAAAAAATTATACACACACACACACACACACACACACACTGTGGCTAATAGCCACTGATGGACCTCTGCTCCATATTTTTATCTAACCCCCTCTTGAAGCTGGCTATGCTTGTAGCCGCCACCACCTCTTGTGGTAGTGAATTCCACATGTTAATCACCCTTTGGGTGAAGAAGTAATTCCTTTTATCTGTTTTAACCCGACTGCTCAGCAATTTCATCGAATGCCCACGAGTTCTTGTATTGTGAGAAAGGGAGAAAAGTACTTCTTTCTCTACTTTCTCCATCCCATGCATAATCGTGTAAACCTCTATCATGTCACCCTGCAGTCGACGTTTCTCCAAGCTAAAGGGAAAGTGTTCCAACACTTTAATCATTCTAGTTACCCTTTTCTGGACTTTTTCCAATGCTATAATATCCTTTTTTTATGTGCGGTGACCAGAATTGTACACAGTTTTCCAAATGAGACCGCATCATCGATTTATATTGGGGCATTATGATATTGGCTGATTTGTTTTGAATTCCCTTCCTAATAATTCCCAGCATGGTGTTGGCCTTTTTTATTGCAATCGCACACTGTCTTGACATTTTCAGTGAGTTATCTACCATGATCCCAAGATCTCTCTCTTGGTCAGTCTCTGCCAGTTCACACCCCATTAACTTGTATTTGTAGCTGGGATTTTTGGCCCCAATGTGCATTACTTTGCACTTGGCCACACTGAACCTCATCTGCCATGTTGACGCCCACTCACCGAGCCTCAACAGATCCCTTTGGAGTGCCTCACAATCCTCTCTGGTTCTCACCACCCTGAACAATTTAGTGTCATCTGCAAACTTGGCCACTTCACTGCTTACTCCCAACTCCAAATAATTTATGAACAAGTTAAAGAGCATGGGACCCAGTAATGAGCCCTGCGTAGGCTTCCCAACCCTCCCACCCTGGCGGGGGACCCCAGGATTTCCACCCTCTTCCCCTGCTCCCCAAAAAAATGGAAACGGGAGGAGAGGAGGGAAACGGCACCAGGGAGCGGGCGAGGCCGCCGTGCCACACTGCTGCCGCCCCTTCCCCGCCCACCGCAGTTGCTCCTCCGAGATGGGCCCAGGTTGAGCCCATCTTGGAGGAGCAGCCAAGAGGCGGCAGCAGCGCAGGGGAGGGCGAGGCAGGCCAGGAGCACGGCGAGCCACAAATCTGGGCCGTTCTAGGACCCGGACTTGCGGCTCGCCACGCCCCCAGCCCGCCTCCACCCCCCTCTGCTTCCACCCCAGAGGCGGAGCGGGCGAGGCCGCCACGCCGCTGCCGCCTCTTCTCTGCTCGCCGTGGCTGCTCCTCCGAGATGGGCTCAGGCTGAGCCCATCTCGGAGGAGCAGCCACGGCGAGCGGAGAAGAGGCTGCTGTGCTGCTGCTGCCTCTTCTCTGCTCGCCGTGGCTGCTCCTCCGAGATGGGCTCAGGCTGAGCCCATCTCAGAGAAGCAGCCACGGCGAGCAGAGAAGAGGCGGCAGCTGCGGGGCAGCTCGCCACGCTTCCCGGCGCCATTTCCCCCCTCCCTTTAGCTCCACCCCAGTGTCTCCTGGCTCCACCCCCAAAGTCTCCTGGCTCCACCCCCAAAGTCCCCAGATATTTCTGGGGTTGGACTTGGCAACCCTAGCCCTGCGGCACCCCACTGCTTACTGTCCTCCACAGCGAAGACTGCCCATTTATATTCACTCTCTGCTTCCTATTAATTAGCCAGTTTTTGATCCACAAGAGGACCTGTCCTTTTACTCCATGACTCTCGAGCTTACTAAGGAGCCTTTGATGAGGAACTTTATCATCGCATTGTTTCCAGCATTTTGGCAATAAGTTTGGTATGAAATGTGATAGCTGGAGTGGTGTAGAATATCAGAAGGTCATAATTTTTAGAGTTGTCTAATTTCCGAGACAGATGATAGAGTTTCATAATTATTTCAAATCTGATCCCAGAGTTCTGAATTTAATGTTGATTCGCATACTCGTTGCCATTTAAGTTGATAAGATAATATCTGTGTATCCCTAGTGCTAAGTATGGCTTGGTAAGATTGTGATAGAAGACCTTTATAATTCGAAGCAGAATTTTGTATGACTTTCTCGAAATGGGTTAATAGTTGTTGGATTATATTATTACGTTTGATTGTTTCAGAAAGATTTTTAATTTGAAAATATGTCAGCCAATTGATTTTAAATTTTAGTTTCATTTCCAATCTATTTTTGTCCATAAATCTTTTTTTATAAATTAAATCATTAAAAGTATCTATACCTGCCTACACCACTGATTATAGTGAGAGTAATTTAGAGCAGGGGAATACCAAGTCTGACCCATAAAGGATGTGAATCTTGAGGTTTGTGGGAGGAGTGTATTTTTCAGTTTTTCCCATATATCTAGTGAAGCTCTTAAAAATATATTATGTTTTGAATTTGGTGGTCTTGCATTAACTGATTGCCAAATTACATCTTTTGCCATATATAGAGCAGAGTAAGCTGACATTATATTTACCCAGTCCAGGATGTTGTTTTTTCTGAGGATAATTAATTTTTTTTGTTAAATGGAATGCTTTATAGTAGTCTACTAATGACGGTTACTCCATTCCACCTTTGTCTATTTTTCGATACAGTGTGGTTTGTTGAATCCCATGTCTTTTTTGAGCCCATAAGAAATTGTTTAATGGCTTTTGCCAAACATTAAGGTAATTTTTGCTATATATATAGCAATTGTATGAAATAAAAATATAATTTTCGGCAAAATAAATGAGTTAATTAAGTGGAACCGATCTGTCCAAGTAAAAAATTTATTTCCCCATTTTTGAATTTGCATCTCAAAATCTTTATGCTATTTGATATGGTTTTCTTTTAATAAATCAGTAAAATTTTGAGTTATTTGTATTCCTAAATAGGATAATTGTTTGGTGCCCATTGGAATTGAAACTTTCTTTGTATGGTTTCTTGCAAAGTTTGTTTAAAATTGACAGGCATTAGTCTAGATTTTTCTTGATTTATTTGAAGTCCCACAACTTCACTATATCCCTGTAAAACCTGTTGTAAGGAGGTAATTGATTGTAAAGGAGAGGATAAAAACAGAAGCATGTCGTCAGCAAATAACGTAAGTTTGTACTGCATGTTACCAATTGTGATGCCAGAAATAGAGACTGACTGCCGAATTTGTTGAGCTAAAGGTTCTATGGATAAAGCAAATAGCAAGGGTGAAAGTGGGCAGTCTTGCCTTGTGCCTTTTTCTAAGATCATAGTTTTAGAATGTTGATTATTAATTTTTACATAAGCTTGTGGTTTATTGTAGTTTGTATTAATAGCGGTTAGAAAATTTGTTCCACAGCCCATTTTTTGCAAAAGTGTTTTTTAGAAATGATATGTTTACCGTATCAAATGCTTTAGCTATATCTAAAGATAGGAGGGCTGAGGGGATTTTATGTTCTTTGATATAGTGCATAATATTTAAAACTTTGCATGTATTGTCTGCAAGGTCTCTGCCCCTAATGAAACCTACTTGATCTTTAGCTATATAATTGTTTACAATACCATTAAGCCTATTAGCTAAAGATGCTGTAAATATTTCTAAATCAACGTTTAAAAGGAAATTGGTCCAAAGGAGGATGGGAGAGTAGTATCTTTTTGAGGTTTAAGTATTACTATAATAGCTGCCTTTTTCCAGGAAAGGGGCATTGTGCCTGTCAATAGTATATTATTACAAACGTTTAAGAGAGGGTCTATTAGATCAATGGCAAAAGCTTTATAAAAGTTAGTAGTAAACCCATCTGGTCCAGGGGCCTTGTTTATTTTGAGTGATTTGATAGTTGTTAAAATTTCTTGTTTTGTGAATGGCCTATCTAGATGTTCTTTATGTTCTTGCGTTAATAAAGTAGGATGGTATCTTTCAAAGTAACTATCGATTTATAATTGGAGGATATCATTTTTAGAATATAGTTCCTTATAGTACTGATAAAATGTTTAACATATTTGATCTGTTTTTGTCACAATTTTGCCCATTTTATTTTTAATCGCGTATAAACATCTATTGGATTTATGTTGTTTGATACGCTTGGCTAGATTTTTGAGTATATTTGGTGAGTTGTTCTACATTTCTTGTTTTAAGAACAGTAGACTCTTGAATTTGCTGTGATTCTTATATTTCAAGTTGTCTTCTTTTAGCTAATAATTTTTTATAGATATCTTGCCACCAGTTTGTTTATGTTTTGATTCTAGAAATTGAATAGATTGTATAAGGGCCTGTCTTAATTGTTCTTTTTGTTTGTTTATGTAGGCTGAATGAGAGATTATTTTGCTTCTAAGGACTGGTTTCAAGGCATCCCATACGATGGCAGGCGTGATTTCTTCAGAAGCATTTTCTTTAAAGTACAAATTGATTTGTTTTGCTAATTCATTTTTAAATTGTGTATCAGCTAATAAAGTTGAATTAAAAGTCCAATTTAGTCTCCGGGGTGTTTCTTTTCCAAATTCTATTATAGTTTCTATCCATGCATGATCGTCCATAATTTGTAGCCAATTTGTGCAGAGTTTAAATATGGGATTAACCCTTTAGATATTAATATATAATCAATTCTTGTGTATATGTTATGTCTTGATGAATAGAATGTGTAGCCTTTTTCTTTGGGGTGCAATAATCTCCAAGAGTCTATCAAGCCATACTTAGTGAGTAATATGGATAATTTAGTATTGGTCTCGGATTTAGATTTGTTTTTTCCAGGCTTATATGTTTAATTTAATTGGAGGCTTGCTATATAATTGAGATCTCCCCCTAGTATCAATTCTTCTTCTGTAAACTTCTAATTTCAGAAAAGTGTCTTCTAAGAAAGATAATTGTTCTGTATTGGGGGCTGTAGATTGAGCCTAGGATTACCGTTTTCTCATTCAAGCTTCCCTTTATAAAGAGGAATCTATCCCTTGAGTGTGTTAGCATATCTTTGAAAATAAAGTGTATATTTTTTGACAGCAATATCGCAACCCCTCTTGCTTCTGATGAGCCACCTGCTTGGTATTGGTACGCAAACCAATTTTTTTTTAATAGAGGTCTACCCATATATCTGAGATGCATTTCTTGGATAAATAAAATATCGGGATGAAGTTTCATTAAGTTTATATAAACTCTTTTGTTTTTGATGGCATTGTTTAACCCTCTAACATTAAGAGAATGGATTTTAGATTGGTATCCCATCTTGATTACTAATTACTTAGAAACACAAGTTATATAGTGTATAGCAATTAAGAGAGGAGAAGGAAAAGTAGATAAAAAGAAAAAAGAATTTATAGAAAGAGCAAAGAAAAGACAAAGAAAAGAAAGTAAAAAAAGAGAGTGAAAGAGATAGGAAGGGTAGATATATTTAAGCTTTTACTAGTGTAACAATATAGTTGCCTTTAATGAACTATTTTACCGCATTTTTTCTATACTGATGAAATATATACAATACATTCACCACTACTCTGTATCCCTATAAATTTCTATCTACTCAATATACTAATTTATCTAACTATTTCTAATCTAATTCTAATCTTATATTCTAATATCTACCTAAATTTATAAAAGAAAAAAGTTCTATAATTTCTAACTACTGTCCTAAACTCCTTAGCTAACTATATTTTTTCTAATACTATTATCCTTAAAATAATTTCTAAAAAAGCTGTGGCTTCTGACCCCTTGGTTCCTGTTAACTCACAGGAGAGTAAAACTTATACTTTACTACCAATAGTAGATCTATAACAATTCTGGGAGCTATTTGCTTTTTTTTTGTTTATAACTAAACTTTCTTCCCAATTCCTACTTTTAGAGTATTTAAAATCAAAATTCTAATTTTTTTAAAAATTATGGTTTATCAATATACACAAAGCTCAAATAGTTACTCAGTATAGGCAGTATTCTTTTCATGTTGCTGTTGTTTTAGAAGCTGAAGATACAAGAATCCTGCTGCTTTTATTTCTCGTGGAGTGGAGAATAAAAGTCTCTTCCTCTTGGCATTTTTCTTATCAGGTTCAGATTGTCCAAGTTTCTTTAAAAGATTCAAACCAGAGTCCACATCTGTTGCCTGGATTCTCATGTTGTTATGTAGAACTTAGCTGGGTAGCTGGGCCGATCCATTTATACTTTTGTTTTGCCTTCTGAAGTTGTAAGGTTATTGGTTTCATTTTTCTCCTTTTTGCTATAACGTCTGGAGGTAGGTCTGGGAATGCCTCTATTTTTAATTCGTTATATTGGAAAGTTTTCCTTATTCTTGCTTCTTGCAGAACTTTATTTTTCACTCTGAAGTCAAGAAAGGCAAGAACTATATCTCTCAGACCTTTCCATTTTGGATTGATAGGAGGTCCCAATCGATATGCTTTAGTAACAATGGGAACCAGATCTTCTTCAAGTTACAGTTCCTTTGCTAGCCATTGCACCATAAAGGATTGTAGATCAGTCATTTCTGGCATATTTTCTGGGAAACCACGAAACTTTATATTATTTTGTCTAAGGTCTGTTCCATCATCAATATTTTTGTAGACATTAAGTTGTGTTCTTTTTGTATAATTTGATTTTCCTCTTGGATGGTCTCAGCTAGAGTCATGGCTGTTTCAGAGTGATGATTTAATTTCGTTTAATTGTGCTTGCACAGGTTCAAAAAGAACCACAATTTTAGTTTATAGGCTGTTTTCTAGTTCTTTCAAGTCAGTTTTATTCACTGGCTGGGCTTCTTCCTCCTGCATTTCTGCATTCCCATCAGCCATTTTGTTTTGGGTTTCTTTTCCGCTCATGGTTTCTTTCTTTTGGGGATTTTTATTGAAAAAATCACTCACCAGCCGCAATTTCTGTGTCGTGCTGTTCCTGATCACCTGTTTCTCGGCTCCGGTAAGTCTTTTGGCCATTAGAGCTTTGCATGGCTGTTAAATTGTTGATTTTTGTCAGATTCGGGAAGCACGATTGTTTTAGGTGTCCATTTAGCAGTCGCGACGCCATGCCCCCCCAGAAATATAGTTTTGATTAATTATATTTTAAGTACAAAGGCTTCAGATAATTATTTTTAGATATATAACAACTATTCTAGAAAGTTGCTTTGGATTCACTTCAGTGAAGATATTTTAAAATTATATACAAGGAATAGCTGGGATTGCTTTCTCTTTTCCTTCCCTTGGCAGTCTCTGTAGCTTCTTCCCTTTCTATGCTTCTTTCACTCCCTTCCTCCTATGACCAGCCTAACTACTTTTTATCTGTCCCCCTTCAGCTTTTCCTCAATCCCTCTCCAGAATCCTCCCCCTTTTCTTCCACCCACCAAAGTACCTTCCCCACTCCCCTTCAGCTCCTCCTCCTCTCTATTTTACAAGGGCGGTGGTGGATAAAAACTCAGCTCCCAGCTGATCCTTCAGTTGGCTTCAGACCAACATGCAACTGCAAACTTGTTGGGCAGCTGTTTGAGTTGCGCTGTGCAATCTCAATATGTCCCTGATTGGCTCATAGTCTGTTCATGAGTATCAAACGAGGAAAGTTTGATTGCCAAGAAATTTTCTGAGAAATTCACAGCATCCCTAATCCAGTTAGGTTCCTGTGGTCTCCTTACCGATGGCAATGAAAATCACAGAGCCTCCTTTGTCAACCTCCTTTGATGGGTGAGTCTGCCACATCTCCAGGTGGCACTTTAATGACATGAGTGGAAATCAGGGATTTCATCTGAACCAACAGAAATCTTTTTTCCTAGCCCAAATGTATGTTAATGTCTATGAATCAATAGGATCAGAAACATACAAGGTATTCAGCTGATAAGAACAGCTTTTTTAAAAGTTCAGAAGTGTCTACTTATTTATGAAAAAAAATTAAAATGTTCTGAAGTTATTTCCCCACATTAATCACCCTGCAATACTCACAGGTATAAACTAAACTGAGATTGTCCCCAAAGGGTGATTTAAACATAAAGGTAACAATGATTTTGAACAATCTATCCAGATCCAGCAAGAATCTCAACTGGACAAATCCCAACAAGTGAAATAATTAATTTGGAGCACTAGGAGATTATAAGCAGCTCTGAGACTCTGAGATTCAGAGTAAAGGGCGGGGTATAAATCCAATATCATCATCTGCTTCTTCCCCTTCTTCTTCTTCTGTTGGATGTGGGTGGGCGGGTATCTTTCCAACTGCCACTAGGGTTTTTTTTTTTCCTTTTCAAGACCAGGAGTATTTCTGTTCTTAAAAGAGCTCTTTCAAATGAAGCTGCTAACATGACAAATTTAAAAGTCTGGTTTTGGATCAGTCCTACCTTTGACATAGCTTCACTGTTGTGGCTTGAGACTCCCAGCCTCATATTCCCTTTATTCTATCCATCTGCTTTTAGGGTTGCAGAGCAAAATGATTAGGACATGTTCAGTAAGTTCCATGTAATGAATGGACCATCATTCCTCCATATATCAAAGAAAATGAATAAAGGGCATTATTATTTTTAGCTCGCATTTCTGTAAGTCATGAGGACATAATAGATTCAATAAAGTCGTTGTCTTATATAACTCTGACTGTATTTATCTGTCTAGGTATCTGGATATAGAACATTTTCAACCCTATGTGTTAGTGGCTTCGACAGGCACAATACAGAGTAAAAGAAGCAAATGAAAAAAGCTTCTGTGCCCCAAGAAGCTTGCCATCTTAATTTCAATGTCTCGATATGTTTTCCCTCCACTTTTGCACTGTGGAGGGGGGTGGAATTGTGAACCTTTATTTCATGTTGTAGTCGTGGTTTTAGGATGCTCAGTTAGTTACATCTCAACCTTGGATCTGATGTTGGAAACCTAATACAAAATGTGTATAGCATATTAGCCAGTAGTACAGGCAGAAAGGAGGGGTATAAATGATCTAAATGAATGAAATTAAGAATGTCCTATATACATTTTTTTTTTTAAAAAAAAAACTAGTTTGCTACGATTAGATGCTTATGCCATGAGTATGTCATAGCAAATGGGAAAAAATAATAAGAGCTATTGATTGTGATTTTCACAAAGAGATCTGTGGAAAGATCCTGGATTAGGAGGAATTCACCTGTGACATCAGTGGAGAGAAAAAGTAAGCTCTTTTGCCAAATTAACTAAAGAAACCATTTTTAAAAAAGTTGCAGTATGAGATCTGACACCATCGCTTTAGGGAACACCTTCTAAAATACATTCTTTTGTGAAGGCTTTATCCTGCACACATCATGCTGTAAAGAACTCTAGATTGGTTTTGTGTGATGCCATGAAAAACAAAATCAGTGTAATATGATTAGCCCTGTCACTGCCATTAAGGAACCTATTTCAATTAACAATTATGTGTCAAAATGTATTTTTTAAAGCTTTCAGTCATATATAGTTATTTCATAAACTCAGTGATGTAAACAAAGGAATTGCAGAGGGTTTTCCTTATTTATTATTTATTTATTTACTTTATTTATACTCTGCCTCCCTCCACCACTGAGATCTCAAAGTGACTTACATCATTCTCTTGTCTCCCATTTTATTCTCACAACAATCCTGAGAGTGTGTGACCTGGTCAGAGTGACCAAGTAATGGCAGAGTAGGAATATGAACCTGTGTTACCCAGATCTTCACTCAACACCATCTACATCACACTGCAGAGTGGAATCAGAATAACAAAGGAACATAAACACCATGCAATTCTTGCATAATAACTGTTACTCTGATTGGTTGTTTTTGCTGACTATCTCCCGAAATTGCTTCCCTTATGCAATTAGTATTTAACATTGGGCTCTTCCACATATGTTTTCTTATTGTTGCTGCACCTGCCAGTTCAGCACAGCAACAATGAGGTTTCCAGATGGTGAGTTTCCCCCATGCCATGATGGTCTTTTTTGTTTTAGTTTTTAAAATAAGTAATAGTTAGATTGCTATAACAGTGTATCATCCTAACAATCTATCAGTTAGGCCCTCTGAATTTCTGACTTTCATTTTGAAATCCTATTTGTCCTTTTCATTGTGGAGATACTCTCTTCTGTCTCCACAGTAAAAGGGCTAGAGATATACTAAAAATGCAATACAGGAATTCGGAGAACCTAATAGATAGCCATTATAACATTACAACACTGCAGTGTTCTAGCTTTCACCAGTAAAAACAAAACAAAACACAGTGGTCAAGGGGATTAAATAGTGGCTGTTAGGGAATGTGACAGGGAAAATGGCAGTGAACGATGTAGCACCTTTTGAAACACAGCTTACCTTCCACACAGAAAATAAATAAGATTCAGCAGGGATATTGGATCAAAGATGGTTTAAGAAAACACAGAGAAAGCATGGGAAACCCAGAGAAAGACAATGGATGGCCAATGATGCTGTTGAGAAGCTCAAAATGTGCTACAGATGGGAGCCCAAACTGAAAGGGAAAAGCTGTGTGGAAGCCACAGTTTTGGTTCTACTACTATCCCTATAACAACATCTCAAATGCCTTCCATTGCTTGAGCAAAGTGTATCTGTTAGAAATTGGTTATGTAGTTAGGCCCAGGCCCGTAGCTATGGGAGGCCTGAGGGGGACAGGCCACTCCACCCAAACCCCCCTTCCACCTGTATGGCCCCTCATTTTACTGCCTTGCTCTCATTGCCCTGCTCTCACCACCGCTGCTCTTGCCGCCCTGCTCTCCATGCTGCAGCTGGTCTCACCATCACTGCTTTTGCCGCCTTGCTCTCCCCAGCACTCTTGCTGCCCCACTCTTGCTGCTTTCGCTGCCCCACTCTCCCTGCCACAGCTGTTCTTACCGCCTTTGCTGCCACTCTCCTGTGAAACATCAAATTGGGCCCCCGGGCCCCTCCACCTAAAATTTTATTCCCTGCCCCCCCCCCCCCCCAAGTAGTCTGGCTATGGGCCTCGTTAGGCCCACATTTTATTTCCTATCCCTGTTCTCACACAGACTACTGCTATCCACTCCCCACTCTTCTAAGAGATTAGAAAAGCTTTGTTGATATGGAAAGTTTTGTTGCTTTTGAATGAAAAAGTATTGGGAACTTATTGCAGCTTTTTATTTACAATTATAGAAGCTGAGTCTACTTGAAGTAGGTAAACTCCTGGAAACAGTTAGCAAAATGGTCATGTTGAATCAGATTCCCAGACAGTCATTGGCTTAGCTCCAAGGCTATACTCCAATTTTAGCCATCTCTGTTTTAAAAAATAGTGCAGTCTTTCTCCATCTCTAAATTTTAGCTGCAAAAATGACTCCAAACTGTTTCTCTCAGTAACTGGAGGGCATCTTTCTAAACTTAGGTCTGTACATGTAATTGATTTGTGGGATTCCAAACCATGGGGGCTCTTGCTGTCATGAGCCCTCAAGAGGGGGAGCTGGAAGGGTTAACAGACCAGGAAGAACCAACAGCTGGCCCATCAATCGCTCTCCCCGCATTCTAGGTACCCGCGCCGGCTGTTGATAATCAGTCTCCTCCAAGGTCTCCCCCTCCCATCTCAAGAATGTGCAGTCGTCTTCGACAAACACTGGCAGAACACAGGCGCGCCACGCACCAATGCTTCCAGTCTTTTAGCCCTGATTATTAGAAAAACTATGGCCACCCAGGGAGCAGGCTGATTGAGGCACCCATATAACTCACACCCGGGACTTGGCAACCTCATGGAAGCAACAAGTCAATTCCCTGGGTTGCATCCACGCTCCTTCCTGATTCCAATTCCTGACCAGTTTGAATTCCTTGGCACCCTGACCCTTTGGCGTTGGACACTGACTTCTGCTTCTGGTTTGCGACTTTGCTGTGGTGACTCGGCCCCTGACTGACTCCCTAAACTTTGACTCCAGACTGGCTTTAGGCTCCGTCCTTCCTGCACCCTGAGAACATGACACTTGCCTGGGGAGGGGGATTAAATATAGTGGATACATCTTTTTCTTATGAAAGGGCAAAATTCGAAGCAGTGATTATTATTCTTATGTTATATTCATCCACAAATACTTATGGTTAGGGCTTTTTTTGAGCAGGAACGCACAGGAATGCAGTTCCAGGTGGCTTGGTGTCAGGGTGTGTGGCTTAATATACAAATAAGTCCCTGCTGGGCTTTTTCTACAAAAAAGGTCCTGTGTAGACCAATGGTGGTGCCTAAGGGTGTGGCCTAATACGCAAATGAGTTCCTGCTGGGCTTTTTCTACAAAAAAAGCCCTGCTTATGGTGGTGGTTGTTTTTTAATTGCACAAATAGTTTTTCATTTAGCTAATATATAATGTTGATTTATATGCCAAAAAGGACACCTTAAGACATCTAATGTAAACTGATTTAAACACAGTATGAGATTTTATTGCAACAGCAGTTTCCCTCATAAAGTTAGAAACATCTATTTTCATATACTTGTCCATTGCACCAGGAACCTGGACTGTTCTGGAGCCTTGCGTCAGCCTTTCTGTGGGAAAACAGACCTAGGGTTGCCAGCCTCCAAGTTCCAGTGGGGGATCCCCTGGTTTTTGGAGCTCCTCTCTGCTTCAGACCAGCTGGCCAGTGGGGGGAACGTTCCCCTAAATAGGGGCATTGCACAGGGACGCTCTGGTATTTAGGCAAACTGTATGGTTTTGAGGGTGAAAAAACCCATAGAGTTTCACACAAATAGCAGAGCATTCCTGTGCAACATACCCACCCCTGAAATGCTCTGCCCAATTCCCCTGCAATACAGGTAAGGGGACCTGGCAACCCTGATTCATATCTTACTTTCCAGTTAAGTGATGTGCTTCTTCCTACTGCGTGTTATACTTCACTCGAACATGGAAATAATTACAGATGCACTTTAAAGGATCACATTGGGTGATAACAGACGGGCAGTTTGGAGGTATGCTGAATTGGCCCAGCTCAAAAAGAGCCCTCTCAAAGCCTCCACATGCTCCCCAGCGAAGCTCCTGCATCCCGTCTGCCAGGTGGTCGGGCACCTCCAGACGTGAAGGTGCCTCAGAAGCCAGATAGCTCTTTCTTCCCCCAACAAGTAAAGCACTCAAGCGCTCTTGTGCTCCCAACCATTCTTAAGGGGGGGGAAAGGTGGAAGTGGTTTGGTGCTTTCACACGTTCACATTGCCTTGCATCTGCCCTGCCTCTTCCAGACACAGACGGGGCAACTGGCTGTTGGCTCAGAGATTTGCTACCACTTTGGAAGTGGTAGCTTTTTGATCTGGCCTGCGGAGGATGGGGTGAGTGTGAGATGGGGACTGGTGGCAGATGTTTGTGTGTGGAAGGATTTTTTAGGTCAATTTCAGAGCCATCTCTGAGTCGGCCCAAAGTGGCAGTCTGTAATCACCCATCATTTATTAGTTATCAGCCCTGCTTTTCTTTATAGGGGAAACGGAGATGTTATGTTTTATTTATTAGTTTATAACCCGCACCCTCTCCTCAGAAGAGCCCACAGCACACACAAACATAGCATTAAGGCTTGAATTGATCATAAAGCCTTTAAATACAATCAAAACAGAATTTAATTAAAATTCAACTGAATGAATGAATGAACTTTTTATTACGGTCATAGACCAATATAAAAACTATAACACATGATGTAAAAACCCTCCTAAACTACATAAAATACAATAAAATACATAAAACTTTTCCGCACCTATAAAGGTCGGGGATAACTAAAATATAATTTAACCAATTTTAAAATCCAGAATCAGTTCAAATTAATATAAAATCCTTTAAATCAGAATATATAAAATTGTTCATAACCTAAAATTCAAACAGATCATACAAAACCTACAATTTCTTGTTTCTTAGTATGGAACTTGACAAGGTAATGGCAGAATTTAGCTATCTGTCTTGGATTTGCATCCACCAAAAGTTTCTCCAAACACGCCCTGTCCGCAACTGCTATTGGTTTGACTACAAATGGGGAAACAAACCTGTCCCTATATGCTTGGTGGAATGGGCATCAAAAAAACATATGAGTCATTGACTCCACCTCTCCCGTAGCACAAGAACAGCGTCGATCTTCGTACGGAACTTTTCTATATTTCCCTTCTAACACTTTTGAGGGCATGGCTGTGCATCGAGCCAATGTAAAGGCTCTTCTGTGAGCTGATACCTCCAAATAAGAAAAGTACTTGGCCATCCTCATAACATATTTGGTCTCAGTAGACGCCAAAAAAGAAGGGGCCTGTTCTAGATCCCTTTGTCTCTCTATATCACAGATTCTTTGTTTGATAATACTTTTTGCTTTGGCATTACTCTGCGTCAAGAGGTTTTTAAGTGAGAATCCTATACTTTCCAAATTGCTTTCAACCAATTGCAGCCACCTTGGCCTATAGAGGTCTTGAATTATTAGAGGAAAGAGGCCTTTTTTGTTTGTATAGATTCTTAGAAGATGAAGATGAAGATGAAGAAGATATTGGATTTATATCCCGCCCTCCACACCGAAGAGTCTCAGAGCGGCTCACAATCTCCTTTACCTTCCTCCCCCACAACAGACACCCTGTGAGGTGGATGGGGCTGAGAGGACTCTCACAGCAGCTTCCCTTTCAAGGACAACCTCTGCCAGAGCTATGGCTGACCCAAGGCCATGCTAGCAGGTGCAAGTGGAGGAGTGGGGAATTAAACCCAGTTCTCCCAGATAAGAGTCCGCACACTTAACCACTACACCAAACTGACTCTTAGCCATTGGTATGCCGAAGATAACATAATTCTGGCCTCAGTTCTCATTTGCCCAGTTTCTAGTCGCAAAAGGGCATTTGGCACACCTGGCGGGAGCTGCAAGATGTTATAGAGAAATTTAGATTGCACTTTCTCAAGAGCCTGTAATTTTTTAGCCGAAATGCCCAGGTTAATACCATAGAGCAGTTGTGTTAAAACTTTATATTGGAACAGTTTCAGTGCTACCGGAACATAAAAGCCCCCCTTAGAACGAAAAAATCTCAGGATAGCATACATTGTTTTCTTAGCTTTCTCCACCCTCCCATGTTCCGTATAGGCACCTGTATCCTGAATTACCATTCCCAAATAAGTAAATTTTGTTACTTGTTCTATTTTCTCCCCTTTCACAGTCCAATACCTCTTCTTGGCTTTTTTACCAAATGCCATCACTTTTGTTTTTTCAAAATTTATTACCAAACGTTCGTTTTCACAATACTTAACAAAGCTGTCTAATGCCCTCCGCAACCCAATAGGTGTTCTAGATAACAGTACCACGTCATCTGCATATAGCAGTACTGAAAGGTGGCGAAGAGCCAGCTTTGGGGGATGTAATTTAATATCAGTCATATGTTCCACCATATCACTGATGTAATAATTTAAAAAGATGGGGGCCAAAAGACAACCCTGTCTTACACCCTTTTTGATTTTTATTGGTTCTGTGAGTAATCCTTGCGTATTGAATCTCACCCTAAGAAATGATTCTTCATGGAGGCCACAAATAAGAAATAGGAGCCTTTTATCAATATTGGAAGCCGCTAGTTTTTGCCACAATCGTTGCCTTGAGATGGAATCAAATGCTGCCTTTAAATCAATAAAAGCCGCATATAGAGCAGTTGTACCTTTGCCAGAGTACTTCTCAATTAGCTGTTGCAATATCCGGCAATGCTCAGTTGTCGACCTTTCTTTCCTAAATCCAGCCTGTTCCAAGGGGATAATTTCTTCTTGTTCCATCCATATTTCTAGTTTTTCTAAAAGATGTCTTCTATAAATCTTACTTATAATATTTAAAAGACTTAAGGGCCTATAATTGGCAGGATTATTTCGATTGCCCTTCTTAAAAATAGGGACAACTATAGCTGTTCCCCACTGCTTTGGAATTCGACCTGTTTGATCAACATAAGTAAAAAAAGATGCCAGAAACTGTGCCCACCAATTTACATTCTCATTAAGCACCTCAGCTGGTATGTCGTCTATACCTGGGGCTTTCCTATTTTCCAGTTACATTATATGGGCTTTTATTTCTTGCGTACTAACTGGTGGCCACTGAGGGAGGTTCTCTATGTTACCTGGAACAAATCTGGACTGCAAGCCAGCTCACTCATTCTCTTGGTTAATTAAAAGCTGCACAAAGCAAGGCAGCCTTGCATGCCCTGCAGAACCCTATAGATTGCCCAGAACAAGAATCAGGAAGCTGGATCCAGAGGGCAGGGGCAGCCACCAAGAAGTCCCTTGCTCTAATAAATGATAAACAGGTTATTTGTGAACCAGGCACCTGCAATAGGCCCTATGGTGAAGACTGAAGGAGTCTAAGGGGGTCATATTGGAACACGTGGTCCTGAAAGTATGAGGGTCCCAAACCATATAGATCTTTATAAATCAAAACCAACACTTTGAATTGACACCAGGAACTAATTGGGAGCTAATGCAGCTGCTGCAAAATTGGAGTTATGTGAGCTGACCAGGAAGACCAGGTCAGTAATCTGGCCATTGCATTCTTGACTAAATGCAATATCTGAACGCGTAGACCTATATATAATGTTTTAGGTTTGCAAAGCAACAAAACAGTTTACTATTGAGGGTGAAAAAGGCTGCATTCATATGTCACATAAGAAGTCAGTTGCAATAAGATTGCATCTTTGGGCCAATAGGATTGCATGTCTATGGTATGCTTTGGAAAGCTATTTCACCAAGAGATTCATGACAATACACACCTTATTATATAGTACTTTGGCATAGAGGAATATTTAGTAGTCATATAGGATTACTGCATAACTCACATGTATTTCTATATTTTGAAACATTTTATTTTTTAGGCCCTTTTAAAATACAATTTCAAAATACAAATACAATACTTGGGATGAAATTATAACAGAAAATGAGAGAGGAGAGTCCTCCCATGGAATATATAATTTAAAGCCCTTTCTTAATTTCTGTTAGCTGCCCGCCTTTGGGGAAGTGGGAATACTTTATCTAACCTGTAAATTCAGGGTACTGGAACTCTTCTCATAACAGTTTGTGACCCCTCAGCACTGGGGTTATTTCTTTATTCAGTCTGAGGTATTAGGCTCATTTTTTTTACAATCCATGCGTGGGAATAAACACATCCTTTTTAGGCAATGCGAAGGTCTGTCTCAATTAATATGCACAGTGTATCATCACTAGTACACAAGCTTCCTGGGGTTTTAATTTCTGCTTCTTTCATTTAAAATATTTATTATAATTTTTTTATTGAAAATAAACGTGAACTCTCTAAACAATGTCTAATTCTTCAATATGAGCACTTTCTATCTCAAGTGTGCTCAAGTTTCCTTTGCATAAACAAGATTCCATTGATGATACATCTTTTTTTTTTAAATATATATTTTAAAAAACAACTACAGTCTTAGGGCTTTTTATAGAAAAAGCACTGGAGGAACTCATTTGTATATTAGGCCACACCCCCTGACATCCCTCCAAGTGATGGCACCCATTCAGTAGATTACTTTCCACATATTGACACAGAAGAGTACAGTGCCATCAGCTGCATTTCATGGATGTGTATTCTCACACATCCCAATGAGAGACTTTGTTTCACCCCTCAAAAATGGCCAGAGAGAGAAAGCCACATGCAGTAGCGCTGGCAGCGACAGGCCCAGCTTCTCCCAGGGTGGGGGGTGCTTATGGGCGGCGCTGCGTGTCTCACTCTCTTTGCAAACCTGTTGGAGGCTGGAGGCAGCAGAGAGGATGGAGCGTGTGGTCTGGCTGCCTAGTGTCTTCCCTCTGTCAGAGACCTTTTTTTGAGCCAGAGTCCTGGCCCTGGCCAAGCCACCTGGAACTGTGTCCCTGCTCAAAAAAGTCCTGTAATTTCAATATTGAAAGAATCAACATGTAAGAATTTCTTGGACTTCCTTTCTATACTCTGAAGAAGCATTCTTTAGATGGACTTTCACAAATACTTGCTTTGTCTGATCCATGGTGGATTAAAATTTGTGTTTAACCAAGAAATCATTGACAAAGGTCCTTGTGGTATCTTAAAAGAATAATGAATTTATTATGCCTTAAACTTTTGTAAGTAAGTATCCACTTGCCAGATTCCTGAACTGTTACATTCAGGACAGAGTGAGATTGATAGTAAGTAGTGATGGGCACAGAGCAGAAAATGCCGGTTCGGTTCACGAACAGAACCAGGCTGGTTCCTGGACCAGTTTGTGAACTGAACCACATTTTTTGTGGGAGTTGTCCTGTGCCATTTTGAGACACTACAGTGTGGACCTGGTTAAGCTACAGGCATCAGACTCCCAGAGTACCTCCCCAGGGACCACCCGTATGGCTGCAGGTGGCTGTTTCTTCCTGGAACCAGCCACCCAGCCCTAGTGATATGATGACTGATTGGGGCCAAGCCTTCCATCCTACCTGGGAAGGTGACAAGGACAATCAAGCCTGGCAACTGGAACTCACTGCACAGCTATGGGAGGGGGCACTGATGGATTAGCTGAGGGAATGTGTGGGAATATGTGGCAGAGGAGAAAGGATGCTTTTTTGGAGGAGCAGAAAGGGTATCCCACAGCCAGGGAAGAGGGCAGTTAATCAAGCCCCCCCAGAAATCTGTAGGTAGTTTGAGTGCCTGCGTGGAAGAGGAGAGTGGAAACCCCCCGGGCAGAGACTCAAGCAACACAGGAAGAAACAAAGTGCTTTTTGGAGGAACAGAAAGGGGACCCCACAGCTAGGGAAGCGGGCAGTTAGCCAAGCCCCCCAGAAATCTGTAGGTAGTTTGGATGCCTGAGTGGGAGAGGATACCCCCCCAGGCAGAGACTCAAGCAATGAAGGAAGAAACAGGGTGCTTTTTGGAGGAGCAGAAATGGGACCCCAGAGCCAGCAAGCAGAGAAAGGGCAATTTTCGGAACCTACAAAAGTGAATAATCCACCCCCAAATCAAATCAAAAACATGTTTTAAAAGAAAAATAATCTATCCATGTTTTCCACTCCTTACAGCAAAGAAAAAGGCAGCCGGGGAGGGGGGGGGGAGAAATGTAGCTCTGAATGCAAGGAAAGGAGAAAAAAAGAGAGAGATGCTTTTATTCTGGCAGTTTGTATAGAGGCCAGGAGATTCAACAGGTTTCTCCACCCACCCCAGTAATTCCCTCCCCCCCCCAGTCCACCAAAATATATTCTTTCACGCGCAAGGAGAACAAGACTTGCAAAAACCAGACACAAACAGAGGAAAGGACTACACCTCCGGTGATTATATACATTTCCCCACCCCCCATCCTGAGGAACTCAGATCAGTGCCTGTCATTGGAAATCAGACTTGCCTGTCAACTTCAGACTGTCACTATTGGTCCCTCGATGGCTGGAAATATCCCACCCGTACCCACTTTTTGGCGCAAAACTCTATGGGTGGAGTTTCTTTGCTGAGAGTGCACACGAGGTTCTGAATCGGGCAGAAAATTCAGAGACTTCCTGGTCCGAACATATGACTTTCAAACCGAACTGTCCGAACCTCAAACAAGGTAAAGTCCAGACGAGATTATAGTTTGGTATTTGGGCCTGTGCCCATCCCTAGTAGTAAGTTAGATGCTTGAGATAATGTTAAACACTCCCTACTTTCCCAAACAGTGAGGTCTTTACAGGGGCTGACAGCCCACAGAATTGATAGAGTCTTTGTAATATTTGATTAATAGCAAATATATGAATAATAGAAGGCAAGGAGTCCTCAAATAAGACAGGAGAGCTGCAGGTCACAACAGATCCCTAGAGAGAAAGGGATGTATGTGGTGTGTGTGTGTGTGTGTGTGTGGAGGGGGGGGGGGGAATCCAGTTATCTCATAGCCATCTCTTGTCAGCTTCATTCTTCCTTTCTGTCCCTGACTGTTCCAGAGCTCAAAACTGTTATTTCTTTATTTAATTTCTTTAACGCACGTATCAGCCATCTTTCTACCTTATAGGAATTGAAGGCAGCTTACAACGTAAATAATAAAATACAATAAAGTACATAAAATAAATAATTTTAAATTGTCTATAGGCAGAAGAACTAATCAAATGCTGTCATGAATAAAACTTCTCTCACATGCCCAAACACTATACACACCTTCCCCTCAATGGGGGAGAGTCACAAATTCTGAAGGTACTTGAACAGAGCTATCATTTCCCAACAATTGGTCCATTAACCTAATGAAGGAATGGTCTACTTTTATCTTTCTGGGAGGATTGCAAAGTTATCTTTGACTGCTTCCCCCCCCATTTAATTTTGTTTGCATCTTTCATGTAACACATTGAGAAATATCTATTGGAAGAGTCCAAACAACCTCACTGTCGAGCATGTAAGAAGGAATTTTTGCAATGTCCAAAGAAAATTGATTGCATGCAACTAGTTCTGGAACTCAAGACAGATATAACATAAGTTGAAAAGCATTGGAGAAGTTTCACCTGCCACTTCTAAGTATCTATGATATGTGAGTAAAGAAGGGTGGCTTGATTAAAATCTTGAAAGCTGTAATAATGACTTTCCAAGACAGATCAGGTTTCCTCTGTGAACTGCAATTTGAAACTTCTGAGTGAAAATCTGCTTTTTGAGGAAAGATAAGAAGTTAGCTTCTTTTGTTTTTCTCTTTTGCTTGGCTTTAGGAGTTTGTATTGCCTAGAAACAAATTTATTCTTTCAGTATTTAATGCACTTTATATATTTTTACCAGACTTTGATTTCTTATATCAAATATATATATACATATATTGTATATGTATATTGGCCACTGTGTGATACAGAGTGTTGGACTGGATGGGCCATTGGCCTGATCCAACATGGCTTCTCTTATGTTCTTGTGCACTTCAGCTCTGGGAACCCATGGGGGTCAAACCAATGGCCCATCCATTTGGATTGCCAGGTCCCAGTGCGAGGGCTTTTTCTTACTGTGGGAGAAACCATTCAGTGATGTCCCTGATGTGATGGCATCACATTGAGGGATGTTGCATGGGGGATACTCCGGTTCTTGGACAGATTCTATGGTTTAAGCCTAATTTAACCTTAAAGTTTGTCCAAAAGCAAGAGCATCCCCCAAACAACATCCCTGATGTGATATCATCACTTCCTGGAAGAGATGCCATCATATTGTCCATTCCCACTCTGAAATGCCCCCCAAATCCCCCTGCTGGACCAGTGAGGGGAACTGGCAACCCTATTTGGGCTCCTTGATTGAGGCTGCATTAGCATTGTCTTCTACTGAAAGGTTCCAATATAATCTAGTGTATAGCTGGCTTGAATTTGTTTAGGGGTGGAGAGGAGAATTGTACAAAGCATAACAGAACTGGAAACGTCAGTAATTGCTTGCCATTAATTAATTATAGCATAGTAATATAACAGGCTAGTTTGAACATTTCCAGTCAACATTTTCTGTCCCTTCTTCTGCCTGTGCAGTTGTCCATATCTCTAGCTACTCTTTTGACAATTGCACTTAGCCATTACTTGCATAGAAAATGCTGCACTCAAGTCTTCATTCCTCAAGACCAGCATGTGTCATGGTCAATCACACCAAGAGATGATATTTCAGTCAAAACTTCTCATAGTCAAACTTAATTCTTTGGTGACAGAAAGCGTTAGGAGAGAATAAGCTAACCAGTTTCCATATTGCTTTATTCAAAGTAACCACCGTTGTTCCACCATCCAGTTATATTCACATAAAGATTCCTGGCTAACACATTCATGAACAGAACTGATGTAAGGTTAGAGCTAAGAAAGGCCAAGAAAACAACCCCCCCCCAAAAAAAATTGGGGAGGGGGGGGAGAGTGGAAGTTCTCCATTCTTCCCAAAGAACTCCCCCTCTCATTGGGAAGCATTGACAAAAATTCTGACAAAATATTTTCTCTTTTGGAATTAATAAAATGCTTTTAAAAACACACTTTGTTTTATATATAGCTCTACAGCAGCATTAAATAATGACAATTCCTGCCTGTGCTGTAGACTTATTTGGTATTTTCAAGGATACATTTATTATTTAACATGACTAATTTTATGTACAAGTTGTGTACTGTCATGTCTATAACAATAATACACTATTGAAAAGTTCAAGGTTTTCAGTGTTATAAATTTTAACATTATCTGAGCTAGTCCTATTGTGACTTTATGAGTCAGATTTTTTTGTCAAAATAATACACTTTCTTTCATTTACTGCAAAATTTGTATTTTCACTTATTTTTAATAGTCTCTCCAATTGCAAAAGTTAATGTTGCCAGCTCTGGAGATTTTAGGGCGGAGCATGGAGAGTGTGGGGTTTAGGTACATCAGTGGGGCGTAATACCATAGAGACTAACTTCCAAAGAAGCCATTTTTTTTCAGGTGAAATTATCTTTGTCAGCTGGAGACCAACTGTAATTCCGGGAGATCTCTAGCCACCACCTGGAGGTTGGCAAACCTGCATGCTAAGATAGGACAGAGTGCAGTAATTTGCAGCTCTCTCTGTTTAATACAGGGTGTATTTGCAGTTTTGCTTACAGAAAATCAAGCTATTTATACTTTTAAATTTCATAACTATGCTAATTAATAAATTTTATATGCTAACCAGGTTGTTAAAGATGCATTTAATCAGGGCTTTTTTGTAGAAAAAGCCCAACAGGAACTCATTTGCATATTAGGCCACGCTGACTCCAAGCCAGCCAGAACTGCATTCCTATGCATCCCTGCTCAAAAAAAGCCCTGCATTTAATGATGTTACAGCAGTAAAAAAAGTTTAGGGTTGATAAGAAAACAGGCATTGTATATTTAAAACACCCCCCCAACCAAGAATAAAACTTTTTTTTCTTCCGTGGCTTCAAAATTTCCAGAAATGTTTCATCTCTAGGTATGATTTATTCACTTGTTTTTACTGTAGCACAAAGGAGGAGGATTTCCAATTCCAGTCTTCTTGCATAGGTACGTCTATAGGGTTGGATCCAGACTACATTTTCTACAAAGTGAATGGAGCTTTCTTGCACCCCCCTCTTCCCACTTTGCCCACTGATCTTTACAATATGTTTCTCCTGAGAAATGACGTAAGGGAGGTCTGCAGCATGAAGGAGGAAACTGGTGGACATTGCTAATTCAGTCTGCATTCAACCCATAGCTCTGCATCTAGGTAATAAAAGTATTGTGAAATGGAAGCAGGAAAAAGATGGAGCTTTTTGATGCTCATGTTAGAGTTTCTGAATATCTACAGTAAAAGCCAGGAGTAAACAAATAAAAAGTTTATTAAGGGTAAACAGAATGTAAATTTAGGCATAAAATAAATACCTAGATGCAGGAAATGTTGAAATGTATGTAGCTTGGCTATTTTGGAGGAGGCACTTGAAATCAGGCAGAAAATTTACAGAAATACCGATTAGCCACACAGGTTTGCATGTCTTTGACTGGAGAGTGCAGTATTTTGGGTGTGATTTGACCTCTATCATCTCTGAATCACAAACCATTTAGCATTACATAATTATGTTTTCTATTCCACACTGCTCTCATTAAGAAATTGATCTTTTGTGATTGCTACTTCTGGTGTTCTTCATAACATTTTTTTTAAAAAAGTACAAAAACAATTTAAACTAACAATATAAAGTAAATTTAAAGTTTTTTTAACCAGTAGTTTTGTGAGGTTTGATAACATCCTGATGCTTGGTAGCTTCCTGAATGTTTTCCAGAAATTACTTTATTATCATTTCTGCCTTTGTATGTTGTGATGCCTTTGTTCTTCATGCAGTGGTCACCATTGCAGGATGCTGTGCCCATAGTTTGGCTCAGTTAATGCATTTTAACTGGCAGTAAAACCATTTTGTATTCAGAAATCTATTGCAACCCTGCTTGCAGAAGGACTGACTATTGAGCATTTGTGTCATTTTTCCTTTGGGCCATTTTCTTGCTTGTTCTCTTTCTTGGAATGACGTCAAGGTTAATGGGCTTTGGTTCAGCAAGCTGCTGGCAGATGTTTGCATGGCCTCTGGAAAAGCATACTTTCCCTGAGTGCTGCAAACCACATTGTTGAAAATGCTAAAATATATGAGGAAACTTTTGGACAAACTTATCTGTAACATGTATGATAGTAGTCAATCTGAATCAAATATTTACAGCTCTATTTTTTTTAAAAAACCCCCATCAGAATATAGCTTTTTAATGACAGCTTCAGTTATAGTAGCAGGAACATGCAACTTGCAATGACAATAAAACGGAAAAGATGAAAATGGACACATTAGACACCAAGTTTATGTTCCCTCAAAAGTGCCCGATAGTATAGTGGGTCGAATGCCAGGGTAGGGTTGTCAGGCTTCCTGCTACGGCAGGAGATCTCCTGCTAGCAATCCTCTCTTCCCAAGTGGCAGCAGGAGGACAATGAAAAGAAATCACCATCGGTCCCAATGAAATCTGAAAGTGATGAAACTCTATGGTTTTCCTATAGAATTTCCAGGAATGCTTAGAGGAGCTGATGCCATTTCCAAGTTCTCCCTGGAAATGACACCATGATGTTGCTGACAGCCCCCATTATGTCCCCCCCCTGGCAACCTTACATAATATATGAGACTTGGGTAGACTTGTCAGCCCCCAGGACCTGGTGAGGGATCCCCCGGTTTTGCAGACTCCTCCCCACTGCCAGTCCGCTGGCCAGTGGGGGGAAGCCTACCCTAACAGCCACAATATGCCTTTTGATCTTTGGAAGCTTGAAATCTGCTTGTATTTTGTAACATGTGTGTGCCTTTAAATCTCAGCGAGACTAAAGCTGGGGGCGGGGAGAGAGAAAGAGCAGGCAGAGCCATATGGCTGTTCCTGGTGAGTGTGTGACCTTTGTTTTACATTCATTTCAGAAGTGCTATAGTAATTTATTTATTTATTTATTTTATTTATATCCTGCCCTCTCTGCCAAAGCAATATAGAACAATTAATGACTAATTAAAACTTTGAACAGTATAACAATTAAAACATCATTAAAACAATTTGGTGCTAATGTTAAATTCCAATATCTTCAGCCTTTGTATCCTCATATATTATTATCAGTTAAAAGCATGTTGAAACAAAGCTGTTTTACAAACCTTGCGGAACTGAACAAGGTCCCGCAAGGCTCTTACTTTTTCCAGAAGTTGGTTCCACCAATACAGGGCCGCTATAGAGAAGGCTCTTTCACGGGTGGTCTTCAATCTTGCCTCTCTTGGCCCAGGGATTGATAGTAGATTCTGTGTCCAAGAACTGAGTACCCTCTGGGGAACATACGGGGAGAGATGGTCCCTAAGGTAGACAGGTCCTCAGCCATATAGGGCTTTAAAGGTAATAATCAGTAGTAAGATTGATAGTAAAGTGTTAACTAGAACCTGATTATGGGATGGATGAAAACTTGACTCCCCTAGACCTCTCTCCCCTCATCTACTTTTGTTTCTTTGTTAGTCTGAAGAAGTTGGTTGAAATACAACATATTGTTACATTCAGCAACTCCTGTGAGTAAAGTGATAAATATCATTGCCCCACGGAGATCACAAAAGTTTGAGCTTGCAGACTGATTACTTTGGCTGCTGTGTGTGTGGGTTCACTTTCATTTAGTGGAACTGCAGTTGCTGGGGGAAGGCAAAAAAAGGAGAAGAGGAAATCAAGACTGTTTTCAGAAGAACAGTACTGCTATATTTTTATTTATTTATTTTAAGGGAATTGGAAACTCCAGACTCCACTTCCAAAGTCCCCAGATATTTCCTGAGTTGGACCTGACAACCCTAGAGGTGGGAGATCAGGGTTCAAATTCCTGTTTAGATAATTTTTTCTCAGTTTTTCACTGTTTGCTTTTTTTACTGAGAACATGTAGATGAATCATTTTAAAAAAATTCTTGTAAGGCACTTAAAATCTGGAGATGTTTCAAAAGCCTGCCACCCCCTTTATTTTCCAAAGAAAAGCCAGATTTGTATTTAGCATGATGTTATAGTTCATTCAAAACTTTCTGCCAAAAACACTATCTCAGCCATAATTGTCCTCATGGAGATGATGCCAAGGTAAAAATGGATGACAGCCCTGAGTTTGTGTAAGTAAATAATATTTTAAAATTGACAGCTAAACAGTTTAAATTTCCCCAAGTTGTGCAGAATAGAAACACTGAAGCTGTATTCTTTACTTGTAATTAAGTAGATAATTTGAGGCAGTGAGATAATTTTTTTAAACATCTTGTGCTTAACCAAATAAAAACCATGATGTGAGAATCTGTAGCAATATGTCCACTGTGTTTGTCAGCAAGTCCTTTAACTGAGATTTAGGAGAGTAAGATTTAGAATTTAATTACAGAAGTAGGGTACGACTATACCTTGAACAAGAATTACTCATACTCTGTCTTCTCTATTATCTTCAGTCCTATATAGCTGCAATCCTATGGAGAAAATGGCTACTCTGAAGGGTGGACTCTGTGGCATTATACCTTGCTGAGTTCCCTTCCTTCTGCAATCCTTGCCTTCCGCAAGCTTCACACACAAAATTTCAAGGAATACCCAAACTCAGTTGGCACTGAATAATATGGGACTTACTTCTGAATTAGGACCTCCCTCTTCTGTGTCTGCTGTCACTTTTTGTGGTAGTGGGTGAAAGATAGCTGGACAAGCAACAGTTCACAGTCAGCAAGTACCCAGTTTTACTGTAGAGTTTTACCAGATCCTAGAGTGTCACACTGATGGGGTGACATCACTTCCAGGTATTTGCCTGAAGTGATAGCACAATGTCATTCCAGCTGTCTCTACCCCTCCCTCTCCCACTGGTCACCAGTGGCTGACATCCCTGTTCTGAATAGACATGCTGATGCTTTCCCCTAAACCAATCATTTGGAAGCTCCTTTATGCACTCAAAAACTGTGAAGCTTCAGTGTGAAGAGACAGATTGAATCATACCTGTCCCTGACTTCCATGTGTTGATCTAAAGGTCAGAACAGAGCTGCTAAACATATGTCTTGTACAACAAGGATGCTCTTTTCCAGCCTCCAGAACAATCTGTTGAGATTGGGGATAGGGGCAAGGATACCGTTCCCATCCCTCTCCACACTTTTTGGCACGTATGGATAGGGCTTGTGTATTTGAAAAACTGGCCTGGCATCCTTTGTTCCTAATTTCTGCTCACTTTCTAGTTTTTCTAGTTAGAATGCTAATAAACAGCTGCAATTTTTCTCTGGCAAGAAATCTTTCATTTGCATGTTTCCCTGTCATTGTCTAAGCTCATCTTCTTTATTGTCTGAGCATTATTCTTACTGTGTGCTGACACTATTATACTAATGCAATTTCTCACACACTGCTGATTAATTTGTGCTGCTAATTTCAAATAAACAGAAGCTCAAACCAGCAATTTTACAATTCCAGAATGAAACTGCTTCATGATCCTGGGATAACTTTTCAACACTAGGCATCTAATTTTCTGGCAGTATCAAAGTGATGTGTTGAAATGAGAGCCTTGCATTAAAAAAGAGCCTAGTGGCACCTTAAACATTAAAATAATGGCCACTAGATTCCTGTTTATTTTTGTTAGAACAGACAAACATGGCTACCCTTCCAGAATAGATTGTGTGTGGCATTTTGCTGGAATTTTCAGGGTTATAACTGGGCTGCAGTGAACTTCCTGCTTTGCTTTGTCCTACCACAGCCTGGAGATTGGTGCTTACTGATTCCTGCTAAATATAAACACTTCCAGGGCAAGCTTGACTTCTTGCCTAACTGTGCACATGCTTCTCATTCCTCCTGCTTTCACTACCATCCGTATCATACTCTGTCATTGCCTATGTCCTGTTCAGGTGGGTAGCTATGTTAATCTGAAGCAACAGATGAAGAAGATGATGATGATATTGGATTTATATCCCGCCTTCCACTCCAAATATCAGAGTCTCAGAGCGGCTCACAATCTCATTTATCTTCCTCCCCCACAGAACAAAGTTTGAGTCCAGTGGCACATTTAAGACCAACAAAGTTTAATTCTGGGTATAAGCTTTTGTGTGCATGTATCTGAAGAAGTGTGCATGCACACAATACCTTATACCCAGGTATCTGAAGAAGTGTAGATGCACACAAAAGCTTATATCCAGAATTAACCTTTGTTGGTCTTAAAGGTACCACTGGACCTGCTCATTACTGTTCATCTGCTCTTGTCTTAATGCCTTGTATTTACACTTCCAAAGAATCTTGTCAGTGAAATAGATTTCTTGGCTGCTACCTGCTGGCTGGTCAGGCCACACCTGGCTTTTGCTCTTAATATTGGCCATAGCCCCATGATAACTCAGAGATGAATGTTATGGAAAGAGGTCATGTAGACCTTTGAGATGGATTTTGCATAGTTACACCGAAAGTTATTTTACTGGCAATGAATCTGCATTCTATAGGAAGGAGTTAGGCTTACTGGGCACCCGCTAATGATGGGCAAACTCCTGGTAACTCTTTCTGATGCCCACCAACACTTGGCAGACAGAAGCTGGCCAGCAAAAGGGAGGAGGGAAACAATCTTTGTTGGTACATGATAACAACATTTCTGATGTTTCCCATAAGCACTGGCATTGCACCAGGGCAATATTCTAATAGTTGACCTGAGCATTGCCCCAGTGCAATGCCGGTGCTTCTGTGTCATGCTAGAAGTGACATCATCATGCATCAATAAAGACTGTTGTCCCCCCATGGTAAGTACCTACCTCCCTTCATCTCCCACACATTGCATGGCAACCCTAGAAAGAAGTCAAATGAGTGGGTCTGGTATCAAAAGATTAGTAACAGGGCAGAGAGGCAAAATGAAACCAAAAGAATTGTGGCAAGAATGCTGTTTTGAACAGCCTGTGATACTACAGCTTCTTTTGCCTCTTACTCAAGATAGCTCCTCTTTTGGCATTTGTCCTCTTTGAGCTCTGTTTTTTTCCTAGTTACACTTTTCAGCACACTGTCTTCTCTGAAGTGTCGTATTTAGGGGTGTGCAGAGAAAAAAACCATTAAAATTCAGTTTTGGGTTGATTAAACAAAAAAACAACAACATTATTCCCTTGGAAAGCTGAATCTCATATTAGGTAAAGAAAAGAAATCTGAAAAAATTGGTATTCCCAATTTTTTTTTTGGCTCCGTTATACTCTATGGGCCATTGTAGTCAATGGCTAAATCCCATAGAGTACATTTCATGGGCTCAGGGGGAGGAGATTTGAGCGAGGGGCACCAAATTTGCTGTGTACCTGCTGGAGCCTCTCTCCAAAAGAATCCCCAAGTTTCAAAAAGATTAAACCAGGGGGTCCAATCTTGTGGGCACCCAAAGAGGGTGCCCCCATCCCAATTGAAATCAATGGCTGCGAAAACTCCATTGGTTTCAATTGTGAGGGGGGGATGACTAAGGTCAAATAAGAGAATCTCTTACCTAAAAACAGGGTTTTTTTTCGGTCAGCAGCAGAACCAGTGCATGTGACCGTCAGAGGCAATGCATTATGCTATTATGCCATTGCCAGAAAACCCCCCAACAGGACAAAGATCAAATTGGGTAGGAGGAATTTCCTTAGGAACCATTGTTGCCAATCTCCAGGTGAGGGCTCGAGTGCTCGCCAGGTGGCAGACATCAGCTCTCCTGGAGAAAACAGCTGCTTAAATTAAGGTTGCCAGCCTCCAGGTGGGGCCTGGAGATCTCCTGCTTTTAAGATCCTACCTGGCCTACAATGTTACTCCAAGAATTTCTTGTCTCAGACCCTAATTATTTTTAAAAACCTACTAATAGGCCTAACTAAGTTGTAAAAACCCAGAAGCACCCACAGAACAACACTCAGACCAACCAGCTTGCCCCTGAAAAGCAACCTTCTGGAAATCAAAACTTTAGAAACCTCTTCTAGCAGTACCCACTAAACAGAAATCTTCAAGAGCAACTGGCCTCCCCCTGAAAAAGCAACCTTGTAAGACTGAGAAACTTACAATAACCTCTAGTAACACAGCTGGTGCCATTGTAGTACAACAAATCTGCACAAAAACACAAGAATCACCCACTACACAGCCAAACCTAGGATCCAGAAACAGCCCAAGTCCAACAGGATAATTTTAAAAACCTGTGAAACAACTTGTTATCTAGGCTAACTGCAGGCCTCTGTCAAGCAAGCCAGTCACATGAACAGGCACACAGTCTGAAGGCACACAATCTGAGGCAGGCAGCCCACACAGCAGAAGACCAGAAGGACTGCTGTCTCAAACCTTTTAAGAAACTCCAAGGCAAGCACAAAATTCAAAAACTAAAACAAAACAATACCCTCAACAACAAGGCAGACACTTCGATACAGCCACAGGCCACTCCACCAGCATGGCACCAGCCTAAGAAGGTCAGGTCAGGCCCCACACCGAGAAAGTACAACAAACTGGCTAAGTTTTTAAACCTCTTTAAAGAGCATAAACTATCACAGACCAGGTAGAGACAGATTATATATGATTTAACTTCAGAGAATATATATATAATTTAAACAACAAATAGTGGAAATTATTTAACTCCAGATCAGAGAATATAATATGACTTTTAAACAACAAGCAGCAAAAATGACTATCAAACCCCTATGCCCCCCAACAAAGCAATTGAATTTATAAAAAAATGCCTAGGCAAGGGCAGCCTACCCCCTCAACCCAAAGTAGTCCCCCCCTTAACAACCCTACCTTTAACCCACTAGGCAAATTTAAAAAGACGTAACAGGAAAATATTTTTAAGCTTTGTCAGGCAAACCAGGAGATGCTTAGTTTTTGTTTTCACGAAGGAAAACACCCATGAGACATTTTCCTAATCTTGATGTCTGGATTTTGTCGGACTTCTCTTGAGCCTTGCAGTTGTGTGTTTTTGTTGCTTTGACTCTGCCTGAAGTGTTAGAAAACTTTTCTCATTATTGTTGTGATAGCACAGATGGTCTGTAGAAGGAACAATGTACAAATGTGAAGTCCTTGTTCCTGAATGAAAAAACAGTTTGCCTCATTAGCTGCAGTACCAAAGCATCTGAGAAAATGATATTCTGGAACAGAACAGGCAATGGAGAATCTCAAAATGTGGATGCAGGAATATCAGAGTGCTGTCTCTACCTGTCAGGGACCCACACAATTTTCCATCTTGGTTGAATAACTGCTTGGGAATATTCCATTCTGAGGAGCTTTCTTGTTTAAGCAAATTACTCGTTTCCTTAGTTTGGCCTTTATCCTACCATTCCTTGATTTGTCTGGTGTTTTTTCCCCCCTCTAGAGTAGTATATAGATGCATCTTTATATTATTTTGTTTAAAATATTCCTGTCCTGCTTCTCCAAGAATCTTTCCTGAGGTACTTGATAACAAACAATATAATAAACATAGATCAGCACAGGTCAGCACTGCTGCTGCTGCTTGACCTGACAGCAGGGTTTGATATGGTTGATTATGACCTGATGGCCCACCACCTCACGGATGCAGGGGATAGCCTTGCAATGGCTGGTCTCCTTCCTACATGATCAGGGACAGAGAGTGGTGCTCAGGGAGAGGGTGTCTCCGTGTTACCCTTTGGTATACAGCATTTCTTGGGGGGGGGGGTGGAATCCTCTCCCTGATGTTGTTCAGCACCTATATGTACCCTCTTGCCCAGTTAATCTGGAGGTTTGGGCTGGGTTGTCATCAGTACACTGATGACACCCATCTATATCTGTTGATGGCCAGCTGGATTCTGCCCCAGATACTTTGGCTGAATTTTTGGATGCTGTGGCAGTTTGGTTAAAATTAAATGGCTGAAATTAAATCCATCAAAGACAGAGGTCCTGTATCCGATTTGTAGGGTGGGTGGGATCAGGAATCAAGTTCCCAGCCTTTGGTGGAGCAGCTTTAGTGCCAGTGCCAACAGTGTGGAGTCTGGGGGTGATCTTCAGCAGCATCTGGATTGAGGCGGGTCAGCAGTGCTGATGTTGTTGGACTTGACGGCGGCATTCGACGCTGTTGACCATCAGTTGCTGGTCCACCACCTTGCCGACGCAGGGATTCAGGGGTTGGCCTTGCAATGGCTCTCCTCTTTTCTCCTCGGTCGGGGACAAAGGGTGGCGATCGAGGGACAATTGTCCCAGAGACATCCGCTTAATTGTGGGGTGCCTCAGGGGGCAGTGCTCTCCCCGATGTTGTTCAATATCTATATGTGCCCCCTTGCCCAAATTGTCCGGAGATTTGGGCTGGATTGCCATCAGTACACTGATGACACCCAGCTCTATCTGCTGATGGATGGCCGGCCGGCCTCTGCCCCAGAAAATTTAGTCCTGGCGCTGCAAGCCGTGGCAGGGTGGCTCAGGCTGAGTTGTCTGAAGCTGAATCCGATGAAGGTCCTTTGCCTGAGTCGCGGTGGTCTGAGAAAGGAAATCTCCCTACCAGCTTTTGATGGGGCACCACTGATATTGGCACCCAAAGTCACAAGCTTGGGGGTGCTACTGGAGCCCACATTGGCAATGGAGGCCCAGATAGCAGCCACTGTGAAATCCGCCTTTTTTCACCTTAGGCGGGTACGACAGTTGGTCCCCTTCCTGGAGTGCAGCGACCTAGCAACTGTGATCCATGCAACGGTCACCTCAAGACTAGACTACTGTAATGCCCTCTACATGGGGCTGCCCTTGTTTCGGATCCGGAAACTGCAGATGGTGCAGAACGCAGCAGCCAGGCTGTTATTGGGTCTCTCTATATGGGAGCACATACAGCCAAGGCTGCGGGAACTGCACTGGCTTCCAATAGTATTCTGGATTTGCTACAAGGTGCTGGTTATTACCTTTAAAGTTCTATATGGCTGAGGACCTGTCTACCTTAGGGACCGTCTCTCCCCACATGTTCCCCAGAGAGTACTCAGATCAGGATTGCAGAATTTACTGTCAATCCCCGGGCCGAGGGAGGCGAGACTGAAGACTACCAGAGAAAGAGCCTTCTCAATTGTGGAACCAACTCCCAGAAGATGTAAGGGCCTTGCAGGATCTTTCTCAATTCCACAAGGCCTGTAAAACAGTTCTATTTTGACTTGCCTTTAGTTAAATTACAGTATAAGTAGATGCCCAACATCGCTGAATTTAATAGTACAAACGCTAGCACCAAAATTGTTTTAGATCATTTTAAATTGTTTAACTTGTTTTAAATTGTTTGATCGGTAATGATTATTGTTAATTTTAATTGTTTGCTATTGTTTTATTGTCTGAGTTTGACTGTTGTTAGCCGCCCTGAGCCTGCTTCAGTGGGGAGGGCAGGATATAAATGCGAGAAATAAACAAACAAACAAACAAACAATCAATCCTGGGTTCCTCGCTCTCACTGGAGACCCAGATCACCAATACTGCCAGATCAGCCTTTTACCATCTTAGGTTGGCCAGGTAGTTGGTTCTTCACCTCTCCTTCTTTGACTTGCCAGCTTCCAGATTGGATTACTGCAATTTGAAGTTTGAACCTGATTTGGAAACTCCAGTTGGTGCAAAATGCAGTGGCATGCCTCCTGTCTGGGAGATCTGTGTGGGTGCCCACACAGCCAGTGCTTTGCCAACTGCATTGGCCGCCAATTGTGTACTGGATTAAATTCAAAGTTATGATTCTAACTAGTGCTTTTTTTTTTGGTAGAAAAAGTCCAGCAGGAGCTCATTTTCATATTAGGCCACACCGCTTTGCCTGGGAGCATGTGGCTGCCACATGGTGGGTCATGCCAGCTGGAGCCCTGGCCAGCCCAGGCAGAGCTCTGCTCCTGTGGCTCCAGCAGGAAAAAAGCCTTGGTTCTAACCTTTAAGGCCCTATGTGGTCTGGGACCAAGATACCTGTAGGAGCACCTCTCCCGATATGTTCCCTAAAGAACTTTACACTCAGCTGAACAACATTTACTGGAGATCCTTGGCCTGAGAGACATACGCCTAGCCTTGATAAGAGCCAGAACATTTTCAGTTCTGATTGCAGCCTGGTGGAACATGTTCCCAGTTGAGATCAGGCCCCTGCAGGACTTATTACAGTTCAGCAGGGCTTGTAAAATGGAGTTGTTCCAACATGCCTTTGATTGAGGAGGTGGTGCCTCACCGTATCTGGCCTGTCTTCCCCTACCAGCCCCCCTCATCCAGCCATGTGAACTAGGATACCAACATATTATTGGATAGGGGCTAGTCCGAAGTATTATCTCAGTGTCCTTGATGCCACACAGTTATATATGGTCTACTTGTTACTGTCTTGCCATCTTGTAGTTTAAATTAGGTTTTTGATTTTTATTTGAATTATATTAATCCTTATATGTTTTATTGCTATGTTGTATCCCACCCTGAGCCCACTTGTGGGGAAGAGTGGACTAAAAATGTCATGCATAAATAAGCAAACAAATACGCAAATAAAAATAAATAATACAATTAATTTAAAACCTTAAAAACGATAAAGTCCAACAATAAAATTCTTAGCAGTAAAATTCTCAGTAAATTAAATAGTTTTTTTTTTAAAAAATTCAAATATAGGGGGCTTAATACTCTAAAGTGAGTAAAATTTATGTAAACCCTGTATGAAAATAAATGACTTCTCCTAGTGTTTATAAGCAAACAAGATTAGGGACCAGATAAGCTTCAAAAGGGACAGATAACAAACAGTCAGCCAATGCAGAATGTCCAGTGCAGAGATGATATATTTCCTTCATCCAACTCCTAATAATCCAGCCATTACACTTTTGAAAAATTGTAGTTTTCAAAAAGTCTTCATAGGAAGCACCATGTGTGGTGCTTTCCATCTTGCCTTTCAAGGAGAATACCCAGCTGGTGTTCAACTGAAGCTGATAAAAGATATTATATGCCACTGAGGAGACCTGAACTTCCAATTGTAGACCATTATCAGTAATGCCCTCAAGACATAAACTTGGTCTTTTGAGAAAGTGCAGACCTCTCCAAGATGGGCTGACTCCTCAGCTCTTGAGCAACTTTGTCATTGACCCAACAGTACCTTGGTTTTATTTGGATTGAGCTTCAGTTTATTGAACTTCATCCACTCCATAGCCTTTTTCAAGCATTTGTTCATAATTTCCACAGACCCACCATATTCTGTTCTTATTGAGAAACAGGACTCGGTGCCATCCACATTTGTGTCACTTAACTCAGAACCCCTGGATGATCACAGTGTTTTTACATAGATGTTAAACAGCATGAGACAATATTGAACCTTGTGGACATCATAACTGCTAGGGATTCAAGCAGTAGTCTTTGAGCACCACCTTCTGGAAGTGGCTGCGTAATAGGAGTTATCTCCAGCTCAGCTAGCTTCTCCAGAAGGATATTATGGTTGATGGAACTGAAAGATAATAAGAAATCCAGGAAGATGCGCTATATCATTCTTCAGGAAAAGGTTATAATACAGGGTGACCAAGGCAGTTGTACTCCAAACCCAGGCAGGATAATCCAGCTCTTCCAGGACACTGCTACTATGCCCTAGAGTGTCTGGTCTGGTGAGGTGATAGTTAATTAGGTCTAGGGATGGTTCTTTAGGAGTGGCCTCACAACTACATCCTTCAAGGCTGCCAGAGCCACTCTTCCTTCAAAGAGGCATTTCTAATTTTCTGGACCCACTCAAACAGTTCGTCAGCCACGAGGGACAAGGATTGAGTCTAAATGGGGTGGGATGCTCACTTCTAAGCAGCTTGTCCACTTCATCAGACCTCCTCAACTAAAAGTTGTTCATAGAACAAAATGCCTGCCAAACAACCACTTCTCTCTGCCCACCAATCCAAGGCTGGTGGTGCACCCAGCAGCCTGAAGGGCCCAAACGGCAGAGATCTTCCCCTTCCTCTTCATTTAACAAGGTCTCAATGATGCAGACCAGGCAGAGTTCCTCACTGTGGATTAAATCCTTGATGATTGTTGATTTACCATAAAGTGATCTGGCATTTAGCAATAGCTCTTTTAGGTCAGCAGATTGATAGATCCCTTTAGTTGGGAGAAGGACTGGAAAACAGGATAGATGTAATCTATGGTGGGAGGCATGCAGGTGGATAAGAGGAAAGGAGGGCCTAGTGGTGGGCAGAGGACGAGAGGGGAGCCCTGGGAACTCTCTGCCCATCCCCCCCACCTGGAACTCATCCTGGATTCACTAAGTGGCTTTGGGGCTTCTCTCTCAGCTGTCCACAGTTGTAAAACCTTTTGTAGTATTTAAAGTATATAGATACTTACTTTCTTAAAAGAGAGAGAGGATGTGTGTGGTCTGTTGTTTGGCTCACCTGCTTGTACTATCTTGAAGTATATCTTCTGCATCTGTCCTGTTAGTTCCTGACAGCTTTCTATGCACAGCACACATGCAGACTGGATTGTGTTGGCCACTGAGACCACTATGCACACATATATGCGTGTGTCAGGGCCATAGCCAGCAGGGGGCAGCACCAGCAATGTCCTCTATCAATTTTGCTGTGCCCCCACCCCGGTCTCTCCCTTTAACTACAAATTTCTGGTGCTGCATGCCAATCTTGATTCACCCCCTCCCTGGTGTTTTTCCCTTCTGCACTGAGAAAAACCAGTACTATCTCTTAGCTAGGAAATGAAAATGAAGTCTCTCCCTCTCTTCTTCTCTTCTCCATGCAGTGCCTGGGCTGATGGCACCCTTGGTGGGCTCCCCATGCACCCTCAAGAAAAGTCAAACACCCTCAAGCCCTGCTGTAGAGTCTGGACAACTCTGGCTACGGGCACTGGCTCACACAATGCCAATTGCCACTTCCTCCCTCATCGCTCATTGGGGCCAGAGTTGCAAGACCCTTAGCAAGCAGGCACAGGCTAGAGCCCCCAGCTGAGACCCTGTGAAGCACCACTCACCACCAGGGGCAGAGCACGCAACTCGCTGCCAAAGCCCAAGGCAACAGATGCAGCCCTGCCTGCCCTCCAGCCAGACAAGCTCACAGGCTTCCTCTCCCTCCTGGCACTCAGAAGACCTGCCTACCCAACCACAGCTCAACCTTATCAGCATCTGCTCCACTCAGAACAGCAAAACCATCAAAATAACTCTCCATCCCTACAACAATTTTGCCTGGAAAAATTGCTGGGGAGGGGGGGAGGCAGAAACCCACCCGTCTCTTTTCTGCCAGGCCATTCTGGGCCTGTTTGCTGCCCCCCCTCCCGCAAGCCGCTGCTATGTGGCTCCACAGAGAGGGGGAAAGGAGTGCAAATGAGTGAAGAAGCCCCTTAATTTTCCCTCATTCCCAGCTGTGCTCTGCATCACAATGGGCAGAGGGACTGTGCAAATGCTGCTGTTCTTGGGGTTGCTGCATTGGGGCCCTGGTGGGGAAGGGAGGAAAAGCTGGAGTCTTTAATTTAATTAGCACAGCTCCTCCCCTGGTGCCCTGGTGTCCCTCCCCCCAAATTCCTGACCGTGGGGCTGGGGTGTGTGTGTGTATGCATGCACACATGTACACACACACACAATTTCATCTGTGAAATGTTGGAGAATGTGGAATCTTACTTTTAAGTGAATCTGATGAATAGGTATTGCTTATACTCAGGCCTCAGATTCAGTGGGAGCTCACAGGAGTGCAGCTCCTGAACATTTCTGAGAGTTCCACCTCCTCCTTCTGAGAGTTCCACCTCCTTGTCCATTGAATAGTATTGCAGTTGCATAACAATCCCTGGATGAACTCCACCACCTATTTTTCTATAAAACAACCCCTGCTTATACTGATCTCTGCAGTATTAGTAGATAACTAATGCTAGTATAATCACTGAAAGACCGAAGATGTTTATTGCAAGTCTTGTTTGCATGATCATGATATAAACTGTATTCGCTGTTTCGACCTTGAATTTGTTTTCAGGGGGCCCATTTAAGGAGAACACATATGGCTTAAACAGCGGGAGCAGGATAGCTTCTTCTTCAGGAGTGCCTACCCACTCTCAGTTTTTATGCACTTCTGTTGTCAATGATTACTTGGGCATGTGTATGAGGTATATAGAAGAAATGCACAAATCATTTTGTGGGTAAAATAGTGACAGTTTGACCTGTTTTAATAACATTGTTATTGCTGCTACAAGTCTGAACTAGAAAATGACTGCAACAAATGCTCTGAAATTGCATCCTTATTTGTAATTTAATCTTGAATATATCTCAGAGTGGGCCTTTGAATCTTGTTGGATGGGCTAAAACAAATATGTCTATTGGAGTGCAAAAAGGAAGGATGTGAATAATCTGTGTCTCTATTTCTAAATGCTTCATGGAGTGTCAAATGGGGAGAAATAAAATGTCAGAGCAAAATTATCAATTAATTATACTTGATAAAATCACAACACAAATTGTTGCATGTGAACATGACATATTTTAATCCTAAAATAACAACATAGAATATAGGTAATACCTGTTCATTCTCATAAATGGAGGTGAATGCTTATCCACAATTATATCTATGGTACTTTACTCAGGGGTGTCAAACATGCAGCCTGGGATCGAATCAGGCCCCCAGAGCCTCCTATCAGACCCCCAAGCAACTGACTTTTGTCTGCTTCTCCCTCTCTCTCACTTCCTTCTGCATCACAGCTTGCTTTGCCAGACTGCTCAATCGCCCAGGACCTACAGAGCAAAACCTCTATTTTCTCCATTGACCGAGGCTCCTCCCTTGAGAAGGAAGGGGGAGGAGAGATAGCTTGCTTTGCCAGACTCAATTGCACAGCTGAGCTACTGAGCCAAGCCTCTCTTCCATCTACTGGCTGAGGCTCCGCCCCCTCCTGGTCCCCTGGGAAAGGAAGGAAAGAGCCAGAGCTTTCTTTGCCCAGTTCCCTGGATTGCACAGGAGAGCTGCAAAGAAAGCACCATTAAAACCAACAATTGCCAATGTTTTAAGCATGTTTTATTTTCAGTTTAAAAAAAATCTTTAATTTTGTTTGTCTGTGTCCCTTATGCAATTTATATCTCTGCTACCTGCCATTACATTTTATGACACAAATGGCCCGGCCCAACAAGGTCTCATTTATGCCAGATCCGGCCTTCATAACAAATGAATTCAACACCCTTGCTTAACATGGTATTTTTCCATGTGGGCTTTTTCTTGTGTGGACTTTTCCACATGTGGGCTTTTTTCTTGTGAGCGTTTATGACTGTGGGGGTTTTCTGTGAGCTTTTCTCCTGTGGGCTTTTTTCCAGTTACCAACTCTATGAACTCTCCTTAGTTGCCACTGAATGGATTGAAAATCTAGATACTAGCAGGGCTTTTTTAATACAAAAAGCCCAGCAGGAACTCCTTTGCATATTAGGCCACACCCCCTGACATCATCACCAAAGGTTCGCACAGGAACTTATTTGCATATTAGGCAGCACCCCTGACACCAAGCAAGGCAGAACTGCTTTCCTGTGCATTCCTGCTCAAGAAAAGCCCTGGATACTAGTATTTAGGGGGATTGTCCAATTAGCCTGCATACCCAGTTTGGTGTAGTGATTAAGTGTGCGGACTCTTATCTGGGAGAACTGGAACCCACTCTTCCACTTGCAGCTGCTGGAATGGCCTTGGGTTAGCCATGACTCTTGCAAGAGTTGTCCTTGAAAGGGAAGCTTCTGGGAAAGCTCTCTCAGCCCCACCTACCTCACAGGGTGTCTGTTGTGAGGGAAGAAGATAAAAGAGATTGTAAGTCTCTGATTCAGAGAGAAGGGCGGGGTATAAATCTGCAGTTGTCTTCTTTTTCTTGTATCAACTTAGTTACATATTTTATATTATTATATACTTCCTGTGTGTAATTTTGCCATATGATAAACAAATAAATAAATGTGCATTGTACTTGCACTCTAATGCACGTTTGGATGTGTATCCAGTGTACAATCCTTGTTCCTTTTCTTGCAAATTAGCGATACATGGAAGCTAGGTTCTGCCGAGGTCATGATTGCGATGAGGAAGAATTAATGGGAGGGATGGAGAGGAAAGGGTTAAGGATTCTTTCTACCCTGCCTCTCTTCTCTCCTACTTAATGACATTTTCCATGAAAAAAAGTGAGTGACCAAATACACAGATTGCAAACATTTTTTGCAGGTGTACACTTATAAAGTATAATTCGTATTCTTAAAGGAGCTAATTAGTGTGATGAGTTGCTTTCCTTTTTCTGGAGTACTTTGTTAACTGTGACTATGTGGGGAGAATGATTTACTTTGTGTAGGATAAATAATGCACAGTTTCCCTTATTGGTAAATGAGGTAACTTACTGAAGACACCTTATGAGAAAATCATATAGGCCAGAGGTGTTGAACTCATTTGCTATGAGGGCCATATCTGAAATAAATGGGACCTTGTGTGTCATAAAGTGTAATGCCAGGTAGCAAAGATATAAACTTTATAAAGAACAGGGACAAACACCATTAGAGATACTTTTAAAAACTTAAAATACAAATGCTTAAAACATCAACCCTCTTGCAATATTTTGTTGCTGATTCTGCTGTGCTGCTTGGAGTGGGGAGTAAACTCTTTCCCCAGCCCACTCTTAAAGTCAATGCTCTGAGCCTAGAACCTAGGGGAAAACATGAAATGACTGGGCATTTTGAGCTTGTGTACATAAGTTGCTTCATGTACTGTTCAAGAATATGTGAGGGCTATATATTTGTCTACAAAACTATAATCTTCCCAGAAAAATAACTGCAGCTCCTATGAGGCAGTGCAAGAACAGAGAGACAGCCATGTATAGTGGTCATTAGAAGCCTGCTAGCTGGGAAAGCCTAGGTTCAAAATCCCCAGTCTACAAAGGAAATGTGCTGGGTGAACTTGGTCTGGACACACATTCTCAGCTTAATCTACCTCACTGGCTTGTTGTTATTCCTCATCTAAATAGTTCACATTGTTTTCCTACTGAGAAAGACTGGCTCATGAGGGCATGCATACAGTGAAAAAGAGGGGAAGTCAGACTCTGTTGCTCCTGGGAAAGCTGTGGCATAAAAAGCCTAACAAAGCTCAAACACATTCACATTCTGTAGCAAGGCGCATGAAAGCTGATATTTTGAATAAAATGTTGTTGGTCTTATTTGGATTCAAACGTTGCTTTTACACACATATACACAAACACACATACACACAAAATAGCAGCAAGCTGATGGCATGGAGGAAGCAAGGGGGGGGCAAACTCAGTTGAACTTGGGACAGTCATGGCAGAATGAGCTTAAAAATACTTCTTCGTTCTAGTATTTCTCTGCTTTCTTCTTTAATTGTTGCATCGTAAGTGCCAACAGACTTTTTAAAAAAGCACAGCCCCTGCATTTTTCTTTTTTGGCCCAGCCATGTCAGAACAGGCTGGAGAGGGCTGGGACGGTAGGAGGGAAGCACAGAGAGGACTGGACTTTGTCTGGGTGGGAAGAGGAAAGTGCAGGAGCCATGTGGGGGCCAGTGAATGGGCTCAGCTGCTCTGCAATTTAAAAGGCTGGTGTCATTCATGATGCAACAATTAAAGAGGAAAACAGAGACATACTAGAACCAAGAATTAATGTTTTAATCTCTGTTAGAGATACAGAGCAAAATATACCATCACAACAAAAAAGACCCCACTTTTCCTTTCCTTTTGTACCCTTAGCAATTCATTGATTCACAAATCTTGAGCACTGTCATGTTCTTGGTGTGCAGGCAGGCAGGAGTCCAAAGCCAGTCCAAGGTCAAAGTCCAGGAAGTCAAGCAGAAGCCAAGTCACCAATGCAGAATCACAAACCGGAATCGGAAGCCAATGTCCAAAAGCCAAAAGGTCAGGGTGCCAAGGAAATCAAGCAGGTCAGGATCAGGAAGGAGCATGGATGCAAGCCAGAGAATAGACTTGTTGCTTCCACAAGGTTACCAGGTCCTGGGTGGGAGCTATATGTGAGTCTCAATCAGCCTGCTCCCTGGGTGGCAGTGACTCTCCTAGAACTCAGGGCTGAGAGATCTGAAGCATCGGCGTGCCTCATGTCTTCGCTCTGAAAGTTCTTTCCAGAGCCTGCTTTGAATTCTTGAGATGGAAGGAGGAGAGCTTGGAGGAGATTGATTGTCAACAACTGACACTGGTGCCTGGAGAGTGATCGATGGGCCAGCCGCTGTTTGTTCAGCTGAGGAACTGGCTGGCAACTCTTCCAGGTCTGTTAACCCTTCCAGCTCCTCCTCGACAGGGCTCATGACAAGCAGCAGAAGACACTTATTTCTTATGCTTTTGATGCAAGGGCTAAAAGGACTGAGGCAAGCACACACCCCACTGTAGCAAGGTGACAGCATGGAGGAAGCAAGGGAGTGGGGGGACGCAGAGCCAGTTGTACCTGGGATAGTTTTTCAGAAGTGGTACCAATTCAGGATTTCTTTTCAGGCATTTCTGGGTGGTCCTGAGAAAAATTCAGGAACCATTATTTCATCATTCTCCCATCCTGAGTGCCCTACCTAAAATCTGGATTTGAAACCAGTACAAATATTTTTGAACTGTATACTGCCAATTGGAAGGCTTCTCCCCAAGGTGGCGATTGGTACACTAGGTAACTTTTTGTGCAGTCTGTCTATAATACAGTGATAGCAGGTATCACTGAGGTAACATTTATATTTTTATTGTATCAGAGAAAATAATGTGTGTGTGTGTGTGTGTATACATATATAATCTCAAAGTCAGTAAAGTTTGGGTTCCAGCTCTCAGTAAACCACATCCAGTTTTTAACAAACTTGTCTGACTGAGGTTCATTCTTTCTCTTTTATAATGTTATTATGGTTAAGAGCCCCGTGGCGCAGAATGGTAAAACTGCAGTACTGCAGCCGGAGCCCTCTGCTCACGACCTGAGTTCGATCCCAGTGGAAGCTGGTTCAGGTAGCCAACTCAAGGTTGACTCAGCCTTCCATCCTTCCGAGGTCGGTAAAATGAGTATCCAGCTTGCAGGGGAGGGGGAAGTGTAGATGACTGGGGAAGGCAATGGCAAACCACCCTGTAAAAAGTCTGCCGTGAAAACGTTGTGAAAGCAACATCACCCCAGAGTCGCGAACGACAGGTGCTTGCACAGGGGACCTTTATGGTTAGAAAAACCACAGCCCAAGTCATATGCTTTAAGGCTGCTTCATAGTTTATGAAATTAGCAGGAACAGGCTTGTATACATATACTGGTAATGTCTAAGAAGCAAAATGCAAACTTTGTCCATTTTATGGCACAGTCCATTCTTGTATTTCTTCAGATCGATATTCAACAATTGGTCATCACCTTTCAGGGGTATATTATTTGAAATCTGTGTGAGAAAAATGTTATGGGAACCCTATGGTTGAGACAAAACAGCATCCCTATATTTTTCTTACTGCTAAGGCCAGAATTTCTCAGGGCTTGAGCCAAGGCCCCCTTCCTGCAATAATTACTTAGACTGAAATTAGATAAATTCAGTTCCATTGGATCTTAATGAGAACAAATTCACAAACTTGATGTTTTCCTGCTTTTGTGCTTCAAAAATGGGGGAGGGGATTAAGATTAAGAATATTGTTTTGGAGGACTGCAATTATTATGCCCAGCTTGCATCTATAGTAATCAAGCTGTGGTCTCTTGAGTCTACAGGATCTGTCGCATTTATCATTTTCATTCCCAACAGTTCTTTTAATAATCCTTTTCCCTTTAACATTCAGTACCTGCATATACTTGTGAGGTGCCAATCTGTGTTCTTGCCAAAGCTTTTTACTGCATTTTTCCTTTGCTAAAATAGAAAAACCTGTTGTTTAACTCTTTGTAGACTCTGTAGCTAGTGACCTCTGTAACAAGATAGCTAAAGCTTCTTCAGGAGTAAATTTTTACTGTGAATTAGTTAACATGCTGTGCCAAACTGCCAATACAGTACATGGCAACCAAGGATAGCTGCTTATACTGATTAACTGCCACTTCTTGTAAATGGAAGCTGCCAGAGCTAAATATACCGAAGGCATCCACCTTTTATACTTGAAGATATAATCCAATGTTTCTGGTAAAAGCATAGGAGCATAGAAAATTGCTCCATGCACGCATCAAAGAAAGCACAGGGTCTGGAGAGTTCAATAACATCATATATGAAAAAGAGCTAAGTCGTATCATGACCTTAGGTTGTATATTAGATTGAAATTGTTCTATAGCTACATTTATTGCTTGGCAAAAGAAGTTTGAATGCTGGGGACTGGGCAGCACTAATACCCTACATCAGAGAGCGGCACAATGGGAATCTTGCACAATGTGTGAGGAGGACTAGGCTTATGCACTGGAAAATATCTGCTTTGATTTTGCATCCAGGTTTTTTGGGGGGGGGGGGGCGGGGAAGGATTTTTGTTGTTGTTATCCCAGTTTCTGGGTTGGCCTGTTACAGTTCCATGATCCTGTTCCTAGCTTCCAGAATTCTGGAATCATTGCTCCCCATTGAGGGGTGTCTGAGTGTTGTTTTAAATGCAATCTATGTTCAGGTGTAGTTGCCACCTAGTGGTCTAGTTAGTCATTGTCAGGGAATATCATTGAGCATGTCTGGGAGGGTGGAGGTGCTCTTTCCTGTTTCTGGTCTGTTTGAAGATGGAGGCCTGGCTGAGGGTTTATGATGTACACCAGCAATAAATATTGTTACACTAGCTCTGCTTGACTGATTATACTAGCAATGAAGGTGGGATTAGCCAGTATCTTCACACTCTATAAGTAACTGCATACTTGCTTGAGGACACAGAATAACTTCCTTAATGGGATCATTAAGAAGTTTGATTAGGATGTGGAGCACTGGGTCCAGTATGCAGAAACACTCTCTCAGTACTTCATTGCTAATGATGTGATGATGTGATGAAGATAAAAAGTGGGGAATTCTGCTGAGTTTTTGTGGAGCAAAGACTTAATCAGAAGCTTAGCAGTCCACGGCAAAATCTCTTGAAAAACTGGTTGAATTGGTTTCAAATAAAAATAACCCCAAACCATCAGAGATTTACAGCATTTTAAATGTAATAGTTTTTCATGACCACCTGGAATATCTATAGCTGTTTTTGTAGCAGAATACATAATTTCTCAGAGTATTGTGGTTTGGGGACACCTTAAATTCCAGTGTTGAGAGATAGGCTGGTCTGTAGCATCAGTGATGAGAGCATTTAGAGATGTTTACTGGCAGAATCTAGCTTAGACTTTCATAAAGCTTTAGACATTGCACAAGACATGGAAGTTGCAGCCCAAAATGCTTTAGAATTGCAGAGCTCTAAACAACCGAGGGATGTCCAGGCACTCACAGCTGCAATGCATAGCTTGTTCAACAATATGATAGTTATGAAGACATTTTCAAGGGAACAGAAAGGTTCCCCCAGAAGTATACAACCCTCTTTTCATTGTGAGAGAACAGAAGAGAAGAGATTGGATTTATACCCTGCTCTTTGCTAGCCAAAGGAGTCTCAGAGCAGCTTACAATTTCTTTTCCCTTCCCCTCCCCACAACAGACACCCTGTGAGGTAGGTGGGGCTGAGAGAGCTGTCGCAGAATTGTGGAGGGAAACATGATGGTCAGCTATGCTGTCACAGGATAGTGAGTGCTGGATATGCCAGAAACAAGGTCACCTGGCTAAGATGTGCCATTCTAGAAAGGCAGAGAAAAAAAGGACAGAAAGATTTCAAGACTGAGGTCCATCAAGCTGATGGTGGAGAGGAAGATTCTGGAGGCATGGATGAACTGTACACAATGATCAGTGTTACAAAAGGTCATAAGAAAAAGCCTCTGCATATGACAGTTACTATGAATAGGAAAAACTTAATCATGAACATGGATACAGGAGATTCTATGTCCATAATCTATGAGGCCACTTGTAAATGCTTGTGGCCAAAGAGGACAGGCCCTCAATTTGGAGCAACAAAAATGGAGCTGCAAAGTGGAAACCAAGACTAAGGAAAATTTAAGATTTATGAGTTGCTCTCCTCTGATAAAAATTGTCTGGTATACTATGGGAGTGAAAAAGAGCCTACCCATTTGAAGAAGAGAGTAAAACTCCTGTGAGTAAACAAACCAGGATGGGGTGCTTTGCTGCTCTATCCAAACACCCAAACAGACCTGATTGCCTGTCTGTGGTCGAAGATGAGGTTGTTTGTTCTGTAGAACAAATAATTATTTCAAACAAGTTTAATGATGTATGACTTGTGCCCATCATCCTCATTAGCTGGCAATACACATTTAATTGCTTGAATGCTGCAGAAAGTCCTTGAAAGCTGGATATGATAACAACTCATATCTCAAGGTGTGGTAAAAAAGACCCATTGATTCAACAATCAAGAGATACTGAGAACATGTGGGAGCAAAGACTGTGAAAAAGCTCTGGACCTAAGCCTACAATACAAAGGGAAAGCTGCAGCTGCTTCCAACAAGAGATTAATTTATGAGCTTGTCTAGTTTTTAACATTTCCCCTTATTGAGGCAGATACATCAACTGGTCTACCAAGCATTCGACCAGCAGACACTTGGCCTCCCCCCGCTTCACCTCCCCAACAAATGAACCCATCTCTTGTTGACCTCATTAACAGAGAACAAATTCCTGGATCTTTGTGCTATAAATGGTTTCTCTTACAATTGCACTCCAATTGAATACCAACTCATGTGTTTGCACATTGCTTCTACCATGCTGAGTTTGAGATTAGGGTTCAAAGGTACTTTAAGAATTCTCAAGTCCAGCAAATAATAGCAAACCCCCACCAACAAATTCAGATCTGAGCAAAACTGAAACCAAACAGGAAAGGCACATTCGACTCCCCAACTGACCTTTCCAGCTCCCTGCACCCATAATCCCCCATGAAAGTCAAAATCCCACATGACTACAGAATGGTAGATCTTCATGTTAGTCAACCAAGCCTACCTACAGTCAAACTCTGAAAGTCCTGTCACAATAGGGCAGGAAGAAAACTTGGAGATCAAGGAGCTGACATAGACCTCATTGGGAGATCTCTGTAGATCCAGTGCAACAGCTGAATTCTGAATGCTGTGCAATAACAGAGCAGGAACACAATTTAATAAAGACCAAGGAGGTACCAGAGAACATAAAGGAGATTTGTATGGAGATGTTTCATTTTAGGAAGGGAAAATAGACAGGAATACCAAAATAGCACTTTTGAGGAAACATCACAAGAATCAGAATCCTAGGAGAGCTGCTCTAAAAACTTATTAATGGCTAAATAATAGCAGAAAGGGTCTTAAAAACAGTGCAGCATGTAGATGAATAAGTAACAGCTTGTTCAGGTCAAGAGGTTTATCTGACTAATTTCCCAATTTTTAAAACTTTTAATCTTATCCTCTATTTCTCTCATTGCCCTATTTTGCCTTAATTATTCCATTTTGTTTTCTGAGTTTAATTTACGTGGTTCCAATGAGAATATCCAAAAAACTAATCACTAGGGTTTAAGGTTATTGCATAGTTAGTACAGCTGCCAATTTTGAAGATTATTCTCAGGCCAGTTTTTCAGTCCTGGCAGTTTGTAGATGGATAATAATGTCCTACTAAATTATATATGACCAATTTTGCATGGTCTCTATTCTCTATAAGGAGTCCCGTGGCGCAGAGCAGTAAAGCTGCTGTACTGCAGTCCAAGCTCTCTGCTCATGACCTGAGTTTGATCACGGTGCAAGTTGGGTTCAAGTAGCTAGCTCAAGGTTGACTCAGCCTTCCATCCTTCTGAGGTCGGTAAAATGAGCACCCAGCTTGCTGGGGGTAAAGTGTAGATGACAGTAGGGCAATGGCAAACCACCCCATAAAAAGTCTGCAATGAAAATGTTGTGATGCGACATCACCCCAGAGTTGGAAACGACTGGTGCTTGCACAGGGGACTACCTTTACCTTATATTCTCTATAAGGGTTTAGTTGATGTTTGGAAGTCTCACTCTGTTTTATCCTTAGCCCAGGAGTGTCAAACATGTGGCCTGGGGGCCGAATCAGGCTCCCGGAGGACCCCGATCAGGCCCCAAGCAACTGGCTTCTTCCTTCTGCCTCTCTCTTGCTTTCACCTGCATCACAGCTTGCTTTGTCAGGCTTGCTCAATCACACAGAGACTACAGAGCAAAGCCTCTGTTTTCTACATTTGCTGAGGCTTCTCCTTTGGGAAGGAAGCGGGGGAGGGATAGCTTGCTTTGCCAGGCTGTCTCAATTGTACAGCAGAACTACTGAGCCAAGCCTGTCTTCCTTCTATTGGCTGAGGCTCCTTCCCCTCCTGTTCCATTGGGGAAGGATGGAAAGCTTCCTTTTCCCAGCTCCCTGGATCCCATGGGAGATATCCAAAGAAAACACCTTTAAGATCAATGAGTCCTAATGTTTTAATCATGTTTTTTAAAAATCTTTGTGTTTGTCTGTGTCCTTTATAAAATTTATATCTTGGCCACCTGCCATTACATTTTATGACACACATCACTTGGCCTGATAAGGTCTCATTTATGTCAGATTAGGTCCTCATAACAAATGAGTTCGACACCCCTGCCTTAGCCCTTGCCAAACAGATCCAGTTGGATACAGATTTTCAGTAGCCCACATAGACTATAATTGTCTTAATTATTTTGTGTGTCTTCATATTTTGTAACCTTATGTTAACTTAATAATTGAAAATTTTGAAGTAACAACATATGTATTAGATAGCATGGATTGGTTAATTCTATGCATTGTTACTGTTCCCTTGTCTATTAAATAAATACATATTTTAAAAATAGCGCTGTGTATCTATACAGAGCAAAACATTCCACTGAGAGATACCACTAATGTGGAAGTGAAATATGCAGATCAGAAGTCATTTTTGCAATTAAGAACATAAGAGAAGCCATGTTGGATCAGGCCGATGGCCCATCCAGACCAACACACTATGTCACACAGTGGTAAAAAACAACAACAAAACAACCAGGTGCCATCAGGAGTCCATCAGTGGGGCCAGGACACTAGAAGCCCTCCCACTGTTGCCCCCCCCCCCAAGCACCAACAATACAGAGCATCACTGCCCCAGACAGAGAGTTCTAACAATACGCTGTGGCTAAAAGCCGCTGATGGACCTCTGCTCCATATGTTTATCCAATCCCCTCTAGACGCTGGCTATGTTTGTAGCTGCCACCACCTCCTGTGGCACTGAATTCCATGTATTAATCACCCTTTGGGTGATGAAGTACTTCGTTTTGTCCGTTCTAACCCGACTGCTCAGCAATTACATTGAGTGCCCATGAGTTCTTGTATTGTGAGAAAGGGAGAAAAGTACTTCTTTCTCTGCCTTCTCTATCCCATGCATAATCTTGTAAAGTTGTATCGTGTCACCTCTCAGTCGATGTTTCTCCAAGCTAAAGGGCCCCAAATGTTTTAACCTTTCTTCATAGGGAAAGCATTCCAGTCCTTTAATCATTCTAGTTGCCCTTTTCTGGACTTTTTCCAATGCTATAATATCTTTTTTGAGGTCTGGTGACCAGAATTGTACACAGTACTCCAAATGAGGCTGCACCACAGATTTATACACGGTCATTATGATACTGGCTGATTTGTTTTCAATTCCCTTCCTAATAATTCTCAACATAGTGTTGGCCTTTTTTATTGCAGTCGCAAAATGACTCGACATTTTCAGTGAGTTATCTACCACGACCCTAAGATCTCTCTCTTGGTCAGTCTCTGCCAGTTCATACCCCATCAACTTGTAATTATAGTTAGGATTTTTGGCCCCAATGTGCATTACTTTGCACTCAGCCATGTTGAACCACATTTGCCAAGTTGATGCCCATTCGCCCACCCTCGACAGATCCCTTTGGAGTGCCTCACAATCCTCTCTGGTTCTCACCACCCTGAACAATTTAGTGTCATCTGCAAACTTAACAACAACAACAACAACAACAACAACAACAATAATAATAATACCTTTTATTTATATCCCGCCCTCCCCGCACAAGCAGGCTCAGGGCGACTCACAACATATGAGTGCAATACAATAAAATCATACATAGCAATAAAATAATCATAAATCAATTTACAAGTTACATTAAAATTAACATTAATGTGCTAACATAGATCTTTCATAAGTTAGTAGGAAAAGTTCAGTAGGAAAAAACATATACAGCGACACTATCTTGACTCGGTATGGGTGAAGGCTATTTTGAAGAGGTAGGTCTTACAGGCCCTACGGAATTGGTCTAAACATCGCAGGGCCCGTACCTCCGCCGGGAGTTGATTCCATGGCAGTGGGGCTGCAATGGAGAAGGCCTGATCCCGGGTGGTCTTTAATCTGGCCTCCCTTGGCCCAGGGATATTCAGCTGGTGCTTTCCAGCTGACCTCAGCCACTTCACTGCTTACTCCCAACTCCAAATGATTAATAAACAAGTTAAAAAGCATTGGATCCAGTACTGAGCCCTGCAGCACCCCACTGAGAAAATTTCCCATTTATACTCACTCTCTGTTTCCTATTAATTAGCCATTTTTGATCCACAAGAGGACTTGTCCTTTTACCCCGTGACTCTTGAGCTTACTTAGGAGCTTTTGATGAGGAATTTTATCAACATTTTTCTGGAATAGGGTTGCCAAGTCCAATTCAAGAAATATCTGGGGACTTTGGGGGTGGAGCCAGGAGACATTGGGGGCAGAGCCAGGAGCAAGGGTGTGACAAGCATAATTGAACTCCAAGAGAGTTCTGGCCATCACACTGAAAGGGACAGCACACCTTTTAGAATGCCTTCCTTCCATAGAAAATAACGAAGGATAGGGGCACCTTCTTTTGGGGCTCATAAAATTGGACCCCCTGGTCCAATCCTTTTGAAACTTGGGCGGTGTTTTGGGGAGAGGCACTAGATGCTATACAGAAAATTTGGCACCTCTACCTAAAAAAACAGCCACCCCCAGAGCCCCTGACACTCGCAGATCAATTCCCCATCATTCCCTATGGGAATCATTCCTGGAGGTGCATAATGGCTGTGGGGGTGGAGTTTCCCCCGCCGGCCAGCTGGCTGGGGGAGGGGGGAAGCCTGTAAAACCAGGGGATCCCCCGCTGGGACCTGGGGATTGGGAAGCCTATTCTGGAAGTCAAGGAAAATAACATCTGTTGGGTCCCCTTTGTCCATATGTTTGTTCACCCTCTCAAAGAGCTCTAACAGGTTAGTGAGACAAGATCTTCCCTTACAGAACCCATGCTGAGTCTTCCTTAATAACTTTTGTTCATCAACGTGCCTACTAATTCTCTCTTTAATAATGGTTTCCACCATCTTTCCTGGTATTGAAGTCAGACTGGCCTGTAATTTCCCGGATCATCTCTGGAACCCTTTTTAAAGATGGGGGTGACATTAGCTACCTCAGTGACATTAGACACTCTCAATGACTGTGCTATGGAGCAGAAGGTCACAGAACCTACAAGGGGAGAGATGTTCTTGGACTTGGTCCTAAGCAGTGTTCCTTCTAGGCTGAGTTAGTGTGAGCTGGTTCACAATTTTTTAGCCTCTGGCTCACACATTTTTGTCTCAGCTCAGGAAAAATGGTCCTAGAGCAAGCTAATTGATGCAGTAGCTCACAACTTTAATACCAGTAGCTCGCGAAGTAGAATTTTTGCTCACAAGACACCACAGCTTAGAGGGAACATAAGTAATGCCCAAGACCTGGTGAGAGATGTAAAAGTGATTGTACTGCTTGAGAGCAGTGACCATAAAGTTGTTGATTTCACCATTTGTATAAATAGGGAGTCGCCCCCAAAGACCGACACAGCCACTTCTAACTCTAAAAGGGGTCACTTCTCTGTGATGAGGAGGCATGTGAAGAGGAAACAGAAAGGAAAAGTAAATAGGGTCAAAACCCTTGGGGAAGCTTAGAGACTATTTAAAACTACAATCCTAGAAGGTCAGATAAAATATATACCACAAGTCAGGAAAGGCACAAATAGGTATAAGAAAAGGCCTGCATGGTTAACAAAGTAATGGAAGCTGTAAAAGGTAAGAAGGATTTCTTTAAGTGGTGGAAAGCTAGTTCAAGTGAGGGAACACAGGCTGTGGCAAATCAAATGCAAGTCTGTGATCAGGCAGGCAAAAAGACACTATGAGGAGCATATTGCAAAAAACATAAAGACCAACAATAAAAATTTCTTCAAATACATTAGAAGTGGGAAACCAGCCAGGGAGGCAGTGGGGCCCTTGGATGGCTAAGGGGTAAAAGGATTACTGAAGAAGGATAGGGAAATGGCTGAGAAACTGAATGCATTTTTTGCCTCCGTCTTCACTGTGGAAGATGAGAAGTGTTTGCCCACTCCAGAACTGCTGATTTCAGGAGGGGTGTTGAAAGACCTGAGTCAGTGTTTAGTAGTGGTTCAAGGAAAGGGTCCGGGTTTGACGGGCTGGGAATGGATATGAATGTTAAAACTGAACTGGGCAAACACTATGTCCACTCACTCTGCACATTCTTGATCTAACCTACCCACTATGGAGTAGAGGAGGGCAGCTACTCTTGATCTAACCTACCCACTATGGAGTAGAGGAGGGTAGAACCATGTGCACTACTCAAGCTCCTTGTGGGAAAAATGAGATAAAAATGTGATAGATTGTGCTCTCAGTTTCCATAATTTATTATGTGAGAATCTGGGTTTCCTCAATAGGGTGTTTGGAAACTTTTGGAACACACATGCTCCAGCAAAGAATAACCAAAGAATATTATGGTCTGCATACACCTGGAAAGTGCAATCCCTCTGTCATTATTATTTACTTAGCATGAATAATTGTTAAATGACTAGCAGCTTGATCTATGAGGCTTGTGCTAGCAGAGCACGTTGAGGTTCAAATTACAAGCTACTGGGTTATCCTGTCAAAACTATATTGCTGCTAAAAGTAAATTCTCATAAGCAGAGATGCTGCAGCCAAACATAAATCATTTCACTTCATTTGCTTGTGGCTGCCCTGTGCTTAATGTAAAAAGCAGGCTAATCGATCAATGCAATGTTTCCCTGGGAAATATGTTTATAATATTTTCATATTTTCTTTCCTAATGGGACTGTACAAGTGTAAACATGTATAAAGGAAGCTTGAAAACCATCATTTTACAGAATGTTAAATAAAATGCAAGATTTAAGTTTAAAACTTCCTCCATGCTCCCTTCCCAAACTGAAGACTGTATAAATTATTATAGCTTTAAGGTGGTAGTAATTTATAATGTAAGAATGTGGCTGAAGGTTCCAAAGCTTTACGACATACTTTCAGTGCCTCTGTTACCTTGAAAGAAAAATGGATTTCCCAGTATTCAGTTTATTCTATGTTTTCATTATTCTAGCAGTCCTTTGAAACAAAGATGCTTTCACGTTTATAATTTTAAAACACTACGTCAATAGTAGATGGAAGTGTACACTTACAAATATACATAGATAAGGACACAGTTTAGGATCACCAGCTGGTGCCCATTGGAAGACTGTGGGGGTGGGGACATGGGGATACATCAGTTCACTGATGGCATGATGTTCTTTCCATGAATGTGATGCCATACCATTCTAGGACTGAGAGTCACTGAATCCTAGAGTGGTGTGACATGACTTCCAGGATCATCCAAGAAATGATGTCATGCCATTGCTGAGATAGTGATTTTTTCCCTCTGACCCCCCTCCCTCATTGGCCTACCAAGCAATAACTGAAGTTGGATGTTCAAAACAGGGGAAGCCCCACTGGAAGCAGGAAAGCAATCCTAGTGCAACTCCAGATATTCATAAATGATTCCATTGGAGAAAGTAAACATGCACAGAATCAGACAGCGTGCTTACTTAAGAAGTTTAAGTGAATTACAGTGCCGTTCTAAGTTTAGTTACACCCTTCTGAACCAACTGACTTCAGTGGACTTAAAGTGGTATAACTCTGCTTAGAATTAGGGTAGCCAGGTGTGTCTTGGAAAATACCTGGAAACTTTGGGTATGGATCTGGGTGAGGGTGGGTTTTGGGGAAGGGAGGGGCCTCAGCATGGTTACAATGCCATAGAGTCCACCCTTTAAAGTAGCCATTTTCTCCAAAGCAGCAGATCTCTGTCAGCTGGAGGTGAGTTGTAAAAGCAGGAGATCTCCAGGCCCCATCTGGAGGCTGGCAACCCTACTTTGAATGGTACTGTAATGGTCCTAACTTTCACTCCTCTCCTCAGTACAGTGGCATAAAGGGCCAGAGGAGGACATTACATTGATCATGATTCAAGGTAACTAACACCAAGTTTACCAAAGCCTTTTCAGCCACAGAGCCCCTTCTGGGTCCTGAAAATTTGGTGGAGCCCTATAATATCATTTTTTAAATTTCAACAGCTTCTCAAATAGGCATTATTTTGGTATGCTATTTTTATTTCTTGTGTATTCCTTATAAACTCTTCCCCCCACCACAAAAATGCTGAGAAAATTAATAACAAAACAACAGAGTAATTTTTTGAATGTACATTTAAAATTTTAATGCAAAGCGTGTGCTTATTTGTTTTTCTTTGCAAATCTATTTACTATTAACAGTATTGTGGAAATCTGGATTATTACATAAAGTGCAGCATTGAATCTGTTTCTGTCTTTTGTTTTTGTTGTGGTGTAATGCAAAAGTATGATTGCACGCAAATATGCTGTGGTAAAGGAGTGGACCATATGAACTGCACATTTCACAACACTTTTGAATCATATTGTTCCAAGACTGAGTTAGCTGGAATTTTGTTTGGCCTGCCAATCAGAAGTCATATTGATCAGTCTCTCAGAAACCTGAGCTGATAAGCCAACTGGTTTGGCTTTTATCAAGAATGGATTTCTGACCCAATAATTGTTGAGGTTTGTGGGAGGAAAGTATTGTAAAAGAGAGGAGCGCAACCCACACAAATGCTGTACGAAGTCATTGCAAATATCTTTATTAAGAGTGCAACTGATTTAACTCAAAAAGTCATGCAGTGTAGGAAAGCAATAATTCTTATCTTCTATGGATGAGGGCCAAAATTCCAGTTTCCACAATAGAGGTAAAAGTTTCTTTTATGTTGAAAATGTTCGCATGTCTTCCTTGCAGCGACAGATTAACTTCATTCAGCTTGGTGAAAATGTCTGCAAGGCGTGCAAGTCTCAGCAGCCATAAGTAATTTGTCAAACCATCAGACAGCGTATGCTCATGATGAAGCTTAAAAAAAGAAAAAAAAACCCTTACAATCCTTTATGATAACCACCTCACCTTTGAAGGAACACTGTATGCTGGCTCTCTTATCCAAATTAGCCCAAGTAGTGACCCAAGTCTGGCATACCAGGTCACTTCCCTTCACATATGCAGTCCGCACACAAGACCTGAGATGAAACTGGAATTGTTTCAGTCTGTGTTTTCATGGCACATGGCTCCTGATTTGACACTGGAAATCTTGAGCAAAGAAATGGTAGGAGACAAATTACTTAACTAACAAGTAACTTTATTACCCTGACAAGATAGGATTAGAAAAGTGATGAAATCTGGTCTAGTGGGCGGCTGTATCACAGAAACTAAACAAGAACAGTCAGTTCACCCAATCCTAATGTGTACATAAATTAAAGCCAGATTTCCAATGAAAATGGCTTTTAATTCAAATTATATTCTTCCCGCTTGGCTAGTCCAGAGCAAAGCAACCCAGAGAGAAGAGATTGACAATGGTCTGCCTGAACTAGGGCCAAAGGTTGCAGTGGGGGAAATGGGAAACAGAATTTAGGAAAAGGGACAAAGTTTCCCTAATGAGGATGGAGTTGGAAAGGGTTGGCTGTAGCAAGATGAACTGGTCCATGACAGGAAATTTATTTATTTAGATTTTTAAACCACCTCTCCTGTCAAGGCTGACCTCATGGCAGTAACAACCGTAAAATAAATTAAATACATAATTAAAATATTAAAAATACATTTTAAAAAAACACAACAATCAGCCTAAATAAATGATGCTCAACACTTCCAGTTGTGCCACTGCCTCATGGGGGGGAAGGCAGGGAGTGGAAGTGCCAGACAGATGGACCTGCACTGTTCTCAACCAAACACCTGGAGGAACATCTCTGCCTTACTAGGCCCCTTGAAATTGTATAAAGTCCAGGAGGGTATGAGTATTGTTCAGCAGAGTTCCACCAGGTTGGAGCCAGGGCAGAAAACTCCCTGGCTCTGGTTGAGGACAGCTGGATTTCTTTCCAGTCAGGGACTACCAATAAGTTCTTGCATGCCAAGTACAATGCTTCTCTGGGGGCAAGCCAGGAAAGGCAATTCCAAAGATACATGGGGGACTTTAAGGTTAACACCAAGCCCTTGAACCTGATCTGGTACTCCGCCGGAAGCAGTGTAGTTTGCACAGCACAGGTTGAATGTGCTGTTCACAGAGTCTGACTTGCTGGCAGGGCTGACAATTCAATGCAGAGCTAATCTGATATTGATATCTGATGAAGTGTGCATGCACATGAAAGCTTATACCCAGAATAAACCTTGGTCAGTCTTAAAGGTTCCACTGGACTCAAACTTTTTTCATTATGGTGTTTGTCGAGACTTTAAGGTTTGTAAATTTTTAAAAAGATACTCCTTGTTCTTTCTTCTCCATTGGGCTTATAGGATTTGCCTAAATACAGAAAAGCTGTGCAGCTAGGCTTGCAAATCCCCAGGTCCCAGCAGGGGTTCTCCCTCTTTCCCAGGCTCCTTCCTGCCCCCAGTCAGCTGGCCGGCGAGGGGAAGCCCCGCCCCTACAGCCACCATGTGACTTTCCACCTCCAGAGGCTTCAGTCTCCGATTGAAAGGCTTCCTCTTGGGATGGTGTGTCTGTGTTACTTTGAAGAAGTTGGCAGCAACTCGTGAGTAGAGATGCCAATCCCTGGCTTCAGAGTCGCCAGAAACACAAGAGAGGGGGGGAAATGTCTGCTGGGCATTTCATTATTCTCTATGTGGAGATCAATTCTCTTAGGGTATAATGGGGAATTGATCTGGAGGTATCAGGGGCTCTGAGGTAGAGGCACCATTTTTTTTTTAGGTAGAGGCACCAAATTTTCAGTATAGCATCTAGTGCCTCTCCCCAAAATACCCCCCAGGTTTCAAAACAATTGGACCAGGGGGTCCAATTCCATGAGCCCCAAAAGAAGGTGCCCTTATCCTTCATTATTTCCTATGGAAGGTTTTAAAAAGGTGTGCTGTCCCTTTAAATGTGATGGCCAGAACTCCCTTGGAGTTCAATTATGCTTGTCACACCCTTGCTCCTGGCTCTGCCCCCAATGTCTCCTGGCTGCACCCCCAAAGTCCCCAGATATTTCTTGAATTGTACTTGGCAACCCTATGTGCAGCCCAATTCTCAAATTGCTCTGGGAAATATAGATTCAGTTCACTTTAGTAGGATTTATTTCTCAGGGCAGTGGCAGCAGCAGTGCTAGTCTTGGGCCCATTCTCATTTTTGGGTAGTTCCTACAATCACATCAGCATAGATTAAAGACCAGCTTTATTTGGTATGTTTGGAAGAATTCCTTATTGCATGTTCAAAAACTGAGATGTAGATCTCAGTGTGTGTGGTGATAACAAAACTTACATGTGCTTGTACTAATGAAGAGAAAATGAGCATTAATTAAAGCTGGAGCTACAGTCTGGGTCTGAACTCGGGAGCCTTTGAGAAGCAGCTGTAGATGCTGTGCAGGTTTGCTTCATTATGAGTCTAGAACATGAAGCTGTGATGTGAATGTGAATGAGGAGACAATTAAGGCGCTTGCAGAGTGTTCAGCCGGAGGAGACATTCAATTAGTAGGAAGACCTCAAAACTGTAAAACCTAAAGATTGCTGTCAATTCCAAAGATGCTGGTGAATTAAACTTTTAAAGGAAGTTAAGTGGATTAAAGACACTTTAGTGACATTTTAGGAGTCTGTGAGAACCAGAGATTGTTTTTTTTTTCAGCAGGAACGCACATGAACGCAGTTCCGGCTGACTTGGTGTCAGGGGTGTATGGCCTAATATGCAAATGAGTTCCTGCTGGGCCCTTTTAAAAAAGCCCTGTGTGGAACAATAGTGATGCCAGGGGGTGTGGCCTAATATGCTAATTAGTTCCTGCTGGGCTCTTTCTACAAACAAGCACTTGGTGAGAACAATAGTGGTTGTTTCACTGACTTTTTAGTATGTTTGTGGCAAATAACACTTTCTTTTGGGGGATAATGTCTATGTATAGAAGGTTAAGAGAGTATATTTGCCTTTGCAGCAAATGGTAAGGAATATTTTATGTTGGTGAATATGAATACATTGGTTTTCATTTGTTTGTAAGTGCTGGCAAGTGCTTCTGATTTATGGCAGCCCTATGAATCAGTGTCCTCCGAAATGTCCTGTCATTAACAACCATGCTTAAGTCTTGCAAATTGAGGGTTATGGCTTCCTTTATTGAGTCAATCCATCTCGTGTTGGGTCTTATTTTTCTGCTGCTACTTTTCCTTGTATTATTTGTCTTTTCCAATGACTCTTGGCTTTGCATAATGTGATCAAAGTATTGTAGCCTCGGTTTAGTCATTTTAGCTTCAGGCTTGATTTGATCTGAAACTCACTTATTTGTATTTTTGGTGGTCCACAGTATCACTAAAACTCTTCTGAAGCTTTCTTCATTGTTCAGCTTTCACACCCATACATAGTAATGGGGAATATTTGGTCACCAGTGGGACATCCCTACACTTAAGAATCTTTTCTAGCTCCTTCATGGCTGCCCTTCACAGTCTCAATCTCCTTCTGATTTCTTGGTTGCAGTCTCCCTTTTCATTGATGTTGGAGCTAAGGAATAGAAATTCTTGAACAATTTCAGTTTCTTCCTCTTCAGCATTAAAGTTGTATAATTCCCCAGTGGTCATTACTTTTGTCTTTTTAATGTTCAGCTGTTATCCTGCTTTGGCACTTTCTGCTTTAACCTTAGAATCATAGAATCAAGAGTTGGAAGGGACCAGGGTCATCTAGTCCAACCCCCTGCACAATGCAGGAAACTCACAAATACCTCTCCCTAAATTCACAGGATCCTCATTGCTGTCAGATGCTAGCCTCTGTTTAAAAACCTCCAAGGAAGGAGAACCCACCACCTCCCAAGGAAGCCTGTTCTACTGAGGAACTCTCTAACATTCAAGAAGTTCTTCCTAATGTTGAGTTGGAAACTCTTTTGATTTAATTTCAACCCATTGGTTCTGGTCCTACCTTCTGGGGCCACAGAAAACAATTCTGCACTATCCTCTATATGACAGCTCTTCAAGTACTTGCAGATGGTGATTATATTACTTCTCAGCAACCTCCTCTCCAGGCTAAACATGCCCAGCTCCTTCAACCTTTCTTCATAGGACTTGGTCTCCACACCCCTCACCATCTTTGTTGCCCTCCTCTGGACATGTTCCATCTTGTACTATATCCTTCTTGAAATGTGGTACCCAAAACTGGATACAATACTTGAGGTGAAGTCTTACCAGAGCAAAGTGATGCCATCGCTTCACATGATCTGGACACTATACTTCTGTTGATACAGCCCAAAATTGCTTTTGCCTTTTTAGCCACCACATCACACTGTTGATTCATGTTCAGCGTATGGTCCACTAGATCCTTTTTGCACCTACTACTGCTAAGAGAAGTCTCCCCTATCCTATAACCATGCATTAGATTTTTTCTACCTAAATGCAGAACTTTACATTTATCACTGTTCATGTTATTGGTTTTAGCCCAGTTTTACAGCCTGTCATGGACATCCTGTATCTTGTTTCCATCTTTTACTGTATTTGCACCACCACCCAATTTAGTATCATTGGCAAATTTAATAAGCATTCCCTTAATAATAATAATAATAATAATAATAATAATAATAATAAATTTTATTTATACCCCGCCCTCCCCACCAAGGCAGGCTCAGGGCGGCTTACAGCTTCTTCCTTCACCTTGGCTTATTCCTTCACCCAAATCATTGATAAAGATGTTGAACAAAACATGTCCCAGGACAGATCCTTGAGGCACTCCACTTGTCACTCTTCTCCAAGAGGATGAGGAACCATTCACAAGTACTCATTGGGTGTGACCTGTCAACCAGTTACAGATTCACCTAACGGTAACAGAATCCAAACCACCTTTTACCAACTTGTCAACAAGGATAGTATGTAGAACCTTATCAAAAGCCTTACTGATGAAATCAAGATAAACTATGTCTACAGCATTCCTCTGATATAAGCCAAAATGCCCTCAAAAGAGGTTGGGGAATTGACAGGTGGGCACCTTTGGCTTAAAAAGGATCTAGAATCTATGTATACAGGATTCCACATCCAGAAATTATTGCCAAATTTGCCTAAGACATTAAGTAAAACAATTAAAAATTTATTACAGCAAAATATAGAACGCACATACAAGGTAATGAATACATGCAACACACATACAGTCCTAACAAAAATAGAGAGAAATGCATGGGGGTAACATAAGGATGGACAAACAGGGTGATAATTACCAATTGTAGTCTTCAAGGGAGGCTCCAATGGCGACAAAAGAGGACTAGGGGGAAGGGACCCTCAAGTGGCCAAAAATCGGGGATGTATCTAAACAGCAGGAATGGGGTACTGCTAGATGCACACCTGTGGGAAGCTGGGTCACAGGTTATAAGGACTACCTTGAGCCCTTAGGGGATGGGAGGTACAGGGGCAGATGACAGGTGGTCAGCTGGTACATGACCTCAGAAAAAGGGGAGACTCCACAATGACCAGAAGGGCTGGACTTATGCGGTAGCCAATAGCCAGTTTATTGGGGGCACATGATTGGATGCCCATACCTGGCCAATGAGCAGACCTGACCCTGGTTACCTGATTGGATTTCCAGGTAACAATGGGCCAAGGGGGAGGCTCCAAGATGACCATTAAGGGAAAGAATGGGAGAAATTATTGGGGTGGAGGTGATTAAAAGGCTACCGAAACTTATCTAAAAGGTGACAATAGATGGCCAAATTGTTACCTAAGGTAACACCCAATCTATACAAAGAAACTTGGCTCTGGGTGAAGATGTTCTTTCTCTTCTTCATTCCTCTACTGGCACCATCCTTTGTCTTGGGTTCTGTTGGACAAAGGCTTAGGCAGACTGACAGGATCCACACCTAAGATAAGCTTGATTGCCTTATGCGTAGGTGACATCTGTTGAGTACGTGAGCCTCCTGCTTCGCTGTAATAGAGTCTGGCACTGCAGGAAGATAGCTGCTGGTGATGTTAGCCTTCCCATATGAATTCTATGGTCAAGGCTGGAAACCGCTTGCCTGGACAGTTCCTGCCTGCGCAACTTCTTCCGCTGCAATGGCTGAGATAGTGATCGCACAGAGCGACTGGAAACCCATCTGTCCTCCTGGTTAACACTCTTCCAGAGATACCGAGTGCTGCTGCAACGTTGTGGCTTTTAGTACTCACATAAATCCCTTACATTCTGGTAGACAAAACCCACGTTCTCCTGGCAGATGTGTGTGAGTTGAGTCTCCAGGCACCCTGGCAACCAAACGGGTGACTACGATGTTCTGAAATTAGGGAACTTTTTCTCACACTGATCCAACAAGATAGTCACTTTCTCAAAAAAAGAGATCAAGGTAGTCTGACATGACTTTTCTTGAGAAACCCACGTTGCCTCTTAGTAACCACAGCCATCCTTTCTAAATGTTCCAGGACTGACTGATGATTTGTTCTAAAATTTTTCCAGGTATAGATGTCAAGCTGATGGGTCTGTAGTTACCTGGATCCTCCTTTTTACCCTTCTTGAAGATGGGGGCAACATTTGCCCACTTCCAATCTTCTGGCACCTCACCTGTTCTTCAAGAATTCTCAAAAATAATAGCCAGAGGCTCAGAAATTACATTCGCAAGCTCTTTTAGTACCTTTGTATGCAGGTCATCTGGCCCTGAGGACTTAGTTTCATTTAAAGAAACTAGGTGTTTATGTACTACCCCTATGCTGATCCTAGGTTGGAACTTCATACCCTCCTTATATGTTCTGTTTTTGCCATGGGCACAGGCTGCACGTACCCTCCAAGCCACAAATTTGTGGCTTGCACGGCAAGTGCGCCCAGCACCAACCCTCTCAGAGAGAGGGAACCGCTTACTCCTGCCTTCCAAGCCTCGATTGAGGCTTGGAAAGGCAGCAGAGCACAGTGCCCTCTCTCTCTGAGAGAGCGGGAGCCACTTGCTCCTGCCTTCCTAGCCTCGATCAGGACTTGGAAGGGCAGTGCCCAGTACCTGTTTCCCTCCCAACCATTTAAAGGGAAGATTCCTTTAAATGGTTGGGGAAAGCTGGAGAACAGCATGTGTGTGCAGCCCTGCATTTCCGGCGTGATGATGTCATTCTACATGATGTCCTTGCATTGAGGACAGCCCCGCCCCTTCCCAGAATGTGCCCCTAATTCCCCTGCTGGGGAATAGTTGGGACTTGGCAACTCTACATTAAGATGCTATTGAACTCTTGCTGTTTTCCACTAATAAAGATTTCAGGCCAAGCTGTTAGGTTTCTTTTTCCTTCCGTCTGTTAGAAATGGAGAGGGGGATCTCTCCAAGTTAAATAATTCCGGACTGGGTAAAATCCACTCAGTGCTAGTGATGATAATGAAAGAGTTTTAAAAAGCAAAGGCTTAAACAGTTTAAAAATAGAAAGGGAAAATGTTCAAGCTGAAGTTAGCAGGATGCTGGCTTCAAGGGCCTCTTTTCAAAGGCTTTTCTTAAACTGCACCTGGGGCAAACCGCACCTCCCTTGGTATGCTATTGTATAGTTCAAAGATGGGGTGCCTTGGTTGAAGACCAATAGCTGCTCATATGTAGAAGAAACTTGTAGGAGCATCTGTTGCCATTCTCAGATGCTTTTTGCAGTGCTAATCTGACAATGCTAATAGTCATAGTACATACAATGGTATATGAATGAAATATTGCATGTAGCAGTTTGGCTTGTGTGATCAATAAGCAAAACAAGGAAATATTTACTTTTTACTTGTGCGGTTCTTTTGCAATCTCAGCCCATTTTCAAACAGTTAACATCACTGACACAGCACTTCTTCAAGTGTATTGGAGAATAAGAGAAAGTGGGCCCTGAGGCTTGGGTTTCTTTAGTGCATGCAAGATTAATTTTTTTAAAAAAAGATCAGCCAGCTTTGAAGGTTGATATTTGTGATTCAACTTGGATAAGATTAAGGAAATAGTATTTATTAAACAGTGGAGCAGAGAGAGTACTACATAGATTTATTGATTTGAGCAACTCCCTTCTATCTCTGCTACTTCTTTACTTAAACGCCTAGGGCTGCCACCCAAATGGCCTACCCATGTATAGCCCTAGATGTTTGGAACATCCCCATTGAATAGTAAGTAGAAAAACACATATGTTATACTAAAAAATATGTTAAGGGAGCACTGCCTATGTATAATAGTGTCCCAAATGTGGGTTGAGCCTTGCTAGGGGAATGAGAAGATTCCCAGAAATAAACTGGCAGAAAATAGAATCAAAGTTTAAATCTTTATTTAGAAAACTAGTGCAAAGGAGAACAGGAAGCACACCAAGAATTGTATTGTCTTCCAAACACACACACAGAAAAGAGAGAGAGAGAGCCTTAATAGCTGAACAACCTAACCCCTAAACAGTTTACTAAAAGAATGAGCCAATTAAAAACATATGATCCTGTCCAAAGAGCATGGAAGTTCTGAAGGGTTTGGAGTGGAAGGAGAACAAAGGAGAGCACACAGCAATGTTGTGAGCCAGGTGATCCCAGGTGGTGATCAAAGGGAAAAGGAAGAAAAGTGGGGCAGTGACAAGACTGGCTCTAAATCTCTGGGAATTTTTCCTTTGATAAGGCATAGGGGCAGAAGGTGGATGAACAGAAAAACTGCTGCAGAGTTCTGTGGTTTAGAAGGCTATATTTATACAATAAAAATGCTGGAATCAGGGTTGCCAATGTGCTCCAGTGCCAAGATTGGATTTGAGCCAAAGAGTTTGAATTCTGTTGGTTAATCTGGATTTTATTACTAGGCAAGAAAATTTATGTATAACAAGAACACACGAAACAAAGGGGAGAGGAAAACCTGGGGGTTAGTGACTGGAATGTACTGGTCATTTGCTGGTCTGGAGGGTGGACAAAAGATCAGATAAAGGTGATTGCTGGCTAGATCCTTCCCTGCATTAAGGGTGGGTTAACATAGGCAACTGTTAAAACACTTTTGGAATTTGAAGTGAGGGAGTGACTCATTTGGGCACTTTCCAGTAGACCCATTTAGGCTGCTTCCAGTTTGCCTTCAACTTGGATGGAATTTTACTGAAATGCAGTCTGGATTTAATGCATGTCACATCACACACCTTGGGAGAGCCTGAGGTAGGAAACAGATACGTGGCCAGATCTGGGGGCTCTCTTTGTGTGGTCCCGTTGGACCAATCAGGGCCTCCTGCTTCATCCATTGTTTCTTGTTATTGCCAATATAATACTATATATTTGTGCCTGTGCATGTGAGACAATGGTGCTCCCTCTAGAGGTATGCTTGTGTCAGTGTACTAGAAGGAGCAGGCAGCAGTAACAAGAAACCAGGAGCCCAGTCTATCTGGGAAGAGCAGCAAATTTCTGAGCTTCCATACCAAAACCTGAGCGTGCGGTAGCACGCTTTAGCTATTATAAAGAAAAATTATGATTATATATAATGCACAGAAGGGTTTTTTTAAAAACAAAAACAAAACCATGCCATACATTTGGGTTATTTCAGCAGTCATTTAATTTCATATGGATAGCTTGTTCAATATTTTGTGTGCCTTTTCTCTAACAAGTTGCTCCATTTAACCTAAACAAACTACATTTTCTTTTGCAAGACAGCATGATGACTGAGAGGAAATTATAGCTTGTTTGTCAATTATAGTTTGTTTACTGTAGGTTGCTGGACTTTGCTGCTTGGATCGGTGTACCTAGTTGTTCTGTAATTATTTCCATTTATTTTGCTACTTTATACCAAATATCAGTATTATTTTGTACCTCGAAATCCCAAATTAAAACTTCAGGAAAGGATCTTTATAGATTTGAAACATGTAATTGAGCTTGGCTAGAAAGAAGGATGATTGATTTCATCCTGAATTGATGTCACATTCAACATGGTTCTCAGTGTAGTGGTAGAATAGGATTGACTCTTAAGCTGCTGGAGGATAGGAGGATAGACATCAGGCATCTATAGCTACAGAGTGGGAACGGTGGAAGGGAAGGGCAGAGGCTGTGTGATAATGGGGAATGGTCAAAACAGGCATTCTTTTCTCATTGGTATGCTATCATGTCACAGTTTCTCATGTTCAAGTACTACTGGAGTCAATGAAACATATTCATAACTGTTGATAGTCAATAAGACATTTCCATGGAATCTATGGCGTATGTATCCTCAAATACTTTAAAATATTCTTCCATCTTTAGCCACTTCAAACACATCCCTGCTCTAGTAGACTGTTGAGCCCTTGAGAGTGTTGACCCAGGTGGTAGAGAACTCAATCTCAAATTTATATGCATTGCTGATCCATACCACTGTAATTTTGGACTTAGACTAGACTATTGTAACACACAGTATGTGGGGCTGCCCTTGAAGAAGCTTTAATCACCTGAATTTTAAACCCTGTAAGCCACCCTGAGCCCACTTTGTGGGGAGGGCGGGATATAAATAAAATAAATAAATAAATTTAATTAGTCATCTGGAGCTAGTCATTTTCAGTCTATAATAACCTATGTCATCATTCTACCTCTGTAGTACAAACAGGGATGATTCTGTACCTTTGTGTAGTTAAAACTCTGTCTTGCTTTTACATAGTAATATTCATACAAATGTTGAAGCAACCATCAGGCTGACAAAACCATGGCTGCTGTGCTTGTCTTAGGGAACAGGCGGTGAAACTGAGACAGGTGGTTTCTTCTATTGGATCAACTTGTATTTGCACAAGAATATGGAAGCTTTTTCAGTTGTACAGGATTTGCAAGCTCAGGGGAGGAAATTTCCAGCTGTTAAGAGTTCTCTGCTTGCATACTCCTACACAAACAGATGCCATCTCAATGAACATGACTGATAAAAAATAATATGCTATGTAACATTAACTCTTGCACTGAAGGCTTGATCAAGACTCCCTGTCTTTCCATAGCCTAATCTCAGCCTTTGCTAATTAGATTCCTGAAGAAATCCCTTCAGTCTAATGCTTTACTGCTGTCCTTCCTTGTCAAGCTGAGACACTGATGTTGTGTTTTCTTGCTCTAATAAAGAATTCACCTTGCTTACTCTTTGCATTCTGACTGCTCTCGGGAGAGCGCTGAAGTGTGCTTAAGCATATTGTAAAGGCTTATTCAAAACGTCTGCTGCATGGGCAGTAATTTGAAATGTTCAATCTTTTTGCCCTGTCACTTCAGGCTGGCATGATTCGCACAGACAAGGACGAGTTCTTCATTGAACCTCTGCAAAAGGGGAAGCAGGAGGAGGAGGAAGAAGGTAGGACGCACGTGATATATCGCAGGACGGCTGCTGCCAAGAAACCACTTCCCAGTGAGCACCCAGATCTTCAGCACAGAGGTAAAGCTGAGATGTTAATGACAAGTTATATTTAAAACACAGCTAAAAGCATGAACCAAGTAGTCAGTATAAGTTCTGAACTATCACTGCCTTGGCGTCCTTGACAGAAGAAATCCCTTCTCTTTCATTACCACATCTCAGCTGTTACTGTTTGGAAGAAGTGAAGGAACTGAAGAAATTGAATTTCAAATACGGGAGCAACCAGCATCTTCCTGAATGGTTCCGGTTCTGTTAAAATAAGCAGTGTAGGTCAACTGTGAAAAGGTTCAATTATTTATTTGAAACATTTCTATCCCACCTTATCTCACTGAACTCAAGGTGGCTGACAATGCTGCGACCAAGTTGTGAGGGCATAAATTGTTAACAATCCTAATCAACAGGGGTAAAATACATTAAATACACACTCAAATTAAAAAGCACTCAAGATTAAAACACACAGGGTATAGATCATATTTGTACATACATTACATAGGGTACAGATCTATCCCTCATGTTTTTCAATCTCTATATAAAGCCCTTAGATCAAATTATTTGTAGTTTTGGGGTCACAGAGTTGGAAGGGACCTCCAGTCCAAACCCTTGCACAATTAAATTAATAAATAAATAAATGCAAGAAATTCACAAATACCTCTCTCCCCTCCCCAATGACACCTGCTCCATGCCTAGAAGATGGCAAAAAAACCCACACAACCCCTCCAGGATCTATGGCCAAACGCGCCTGGAGAAGAATTGCTGCCTGACCCCAAAGTGGGGAACAGCATTTTCCTGGATGTGTAAGAAAGGGCCATGAGAACTAAGCATTGATACAATCCATCCTGCCCTCTTTCTCATGTTCTACCTAAGTTCACAGAATCAGCATCGCTGACGGATAGCTGTCTAGCCTCTGTTTAAAAACCTCCAAAGAAGGAGAGCCCACCACCTCCTGAGGAAGCCTGTTCCACTGAGGAACTGCTCTGTTAGGAAGTTCTTCCTAATGTTTAGTCAAAACCTCTTTTGATTTAGTTTCAACCCATTGGTTTTGGTCTGACCTTCTGGAGCAACAGAAAACAATTCTGCACCATCTTCTATAAGACATGGAGTTATTTTCAGTTGTCATCAATATGCTGATGATATCCTTATCTGATTCTCCTGGCGATGCGGTAGACATCCTAAATAGCTGCCTGCTGTGGTTAAGTAGCTAAAGGTGAAAAAACTGAAATGGAAACCCTGAAAAGACAGAGGTGGTGCTGGTAGGTAAGGTGGAGGCCTTGAATGATGTTCTCCCCACTTTTAATGGTATTCAACTGTCCCTTGCTGACTCAGGTAAACATCTTGGACTTATACTGTCCAACCATATTATTGGAGAAACAAGTCAATGCAGCTGCAAAAAATGCTTTCTGCCAAATCAGCTTAGCCTGTAAAATGGCCCTTACCTTTATATGGCTGATCTTTCTTGATCCATGTCACAGTAACATTGAGACTGGACTGCTGTACATAGGTCTTCCCTCAAAATCAACCCAGAAACTCCAAGTAGTACAGAATGCTGCAGCTCAGGGAAACCCTATCATAAACTAAACAGAGCTAGAGTTGCCAATCCCCAGTTGGGTGCAGGGGATCCTCCAGTTTGGAGGCCCTCCCCCCCACTTCAGGGTCATCAGAAAGGTGGGGGGTAGGGAAATGTGTGCTTGGCACTTCATTATTCCCTATGGAGATTGTTTCCCAGATGGTATAATGGAGAATTAATCTATCATATCTGGGGCTCTGGGGGGGCTGGGTTTTTTTCAGGTAGAGGCACCAAATCTTCAGGATAGCATCTGGTGTCTCTCCTCAAAACACCCCCCAAGTTTCAAAAAGATTGGACCAGGGGGTCCAATTCTATGAGCCCCAAGAAGTTGCCCCTATCCTTTGTTATTTCCAAATGGAGAGATGGCATTTAAAAGGTGTGTGGTCCCTTTAAATGTGATTATCAGAACTCCCTTCAGAGTTCAATCATGCTTGTCACTCCCTTGCTCCTGGCTCCACTCCCAAAGTCCCCAGATATTTCTTGATTTGGACTTGGAAGCCCTAAATGGAGCATGTATATTACTCCCATTCTGCAGATACTCATTGGCTGCCTATTTGTTACCAGGCTCAGTTGAAGGTACTGGTTATCAGCCATACAAAGCCCTTCATGACTTTGGTTCCTCTTATTTGTGGGAGTGCCTCTCCCCTTGTGCCCCACTACAACAGCTTTGCTCATCTGAGTAGGGCCTTCTACAGATGCCATCCTGCAAATGAGCAAAACCAACAACCGCCTATGCATGTGCTTTCTCTGCCACCTCAAGTCCCATTCGTTGGAGAGGAAGTGGAACATATATTTGACAGATAGATAAATAAATAAAATGATAAATAAATTCTCCATTGTGGCTCCTTTATGAAATGGTGTGCCTAAGGAGGTCAGGAAGGCTTCCACTCTCCTGGCTTTCTTCAAATGGTATAAAACTGAATTATTCAAGAGGGCCTTTCTGCACAGGTAATATGGCCCTTCCATACAATGCAAGGGCTTTGTGCCAACATTTATCACTGTAGGCAACTCTCCTGTCATTATTCTTATCCACTTAGGCTGCGAGGATGAAGATAATCAAGACTGATGAGCTTATTCTTATTGTTGTTCTTGAAGAGTCATTGTCTGTAATATTGGGGTTCTAATTTGTGTTTCCTGACTATAATATCATATAGTTCCTTGTAATTTCACCAAGCACAATTGATAAGGGTTAGGGGTTAAGGATAAGTCTTGTGAGCAATGTGAAAGCCGTATTACTACATGGAAATCAGTGTCATGATATATTCAGTGTCGTGATATATGCAGGGGACTTTTCAACATTGATATGGTCATTGTTGTATGTAATGTGGATGCTGACTGAATGACTGCTGTAGTTGTATGCAGTTTTTAAAAACAAACCAACTTGGGGCCCAGTTTGTAAGTGTAGCTGGGGCAGCAGTGAAATCTGGTGGGAAAGAAAGCCTTCTCCGTCATGAGATTCTCCCCACTGCCTCAGCAAAATATATGAAATGGATTCATTTTTTGAAGGGGAAAAATAACATTGGGCATCGATGTATGGTGATGAGTGGTTGTCAACAAGGACAGGATGTAATTAATTCATATTTCTGCAAATAGTGATGTATTGGTTTTCTTAATGGGTCCGTATGCTTGGGTTGCCCATGGAAGTGACATATATCTGAGTCTTTCCCATTCTTTTGACACCGATTGCTGTACTAATAATGTGTTTATACAGATCAGTTTGGTGTCAGAAAATATTTAACTGTATAAAAGTTCCTTTGCAACAAAAGAGCTAGAAAGAAATTCACACTTCATGTCATTGCTTCTTAAAATATCAGATATTAAGTATTCCTTGACAAATAGAACTAGCATAAATACAATTGTGAAGACAAGCTTGACTACCAGGAGTTTGCCCTATACTGAGAATAAATTGGGTAGGAAAAGGACTGAAGAATCATATTGAAAATGAAAAAGAACCCTTGGGTGTCTTGGATTTAGTTTCTGGAAAAGCTGCGTTTCCTTTGGATAAAGAAGTACAAGTGGTCAGTAGCAGGTCAATCTATGGAGCAAATTTTGTTGTTGCTGTTCAGTCACACAGTCAAGTCCAACTCTTTGCGACCCCATGGACAAAGTCATGCCAGGCCCTCCTGTCTTCCACCATCCTTCGAAGTCTGCTCAAATTTGTGTTTGTTACATCAGTAACGCTGTCCAGCCATCTCATCTTTTGCCATCCCCTTCTTCTTTTGCCTTCTGTCTTTCCCAGCATCAGGATCTTCTCCAGTGAGTGCTCCCTTCTCATTTGGTGGCCAAAGTATTTGAGCTTCAGCTTCAGCATCTGACTTTCCAGGGAACAGTCTGGGTTGATTTTCTTAGGACTGACTGATTGGATCTTCTTGCAGTTAAAGGGACTCTCAAGATTCTTCTCCAGCACCATAGCTCAAAAGCATCTATTCTTCTGCACTTGGCCTTCCTTATGGTCCAGCACTCACAACCATACATTACTACTGGGAATACCATCACTTTGATTATATGGACTTTTGTTGGCAGGGTGATATCTCTACTTTTTATTATACTGCCCAGGTTTGCCATAGCAGTCCTCTCGAGGAGCAAACATCTTTTAATTTCATGGCTACATCTGCAGCATCTGCAGTGATCTTGGATCTCTGAAATGTGAAGTCTGTCACTGCTTCCATGTCTTCCCCTTCTATTTGCCATGGTGTGATGGGTCCAGATGCCATGATCTTAGTTTTTTTTTTTAATGTTGAGTTTCAAGCCTACTTTTGTGCTCTTCTGTTTCACCTTCAGCAAGAGGTTCTTTAGGTCCTCCTCACTTTCTGCCCTTAGAATGGTATCATCTGCATATCTGAGATTGTTGATGTTTTCCCTGGCAATCTTAATTCCTGCTTCTGCTTCATCCAGGCCAGCATTTTGCATGATGTACTCTGCATATAAATTAAATAAGCAGGGTGACAATATACATCCTTGTTGAACTCCTTTTCCTTTTCTAAACCAATCAGTTGTTCCATATCCCGTTCTGACCGTTGCTTCTTGATCCTTATACAGTTTTCTCAGGAGACTTGTGAGGTGGTCTGGTACTCCCATCTCTTTAAGGACTTGCCACAGTTTGTTGTGATCCACACAATCAAAGGCTTTAGCATAGTCAATGAAACAGAAATAGACGTTTTTCTGATACTCCCATGCTTTCTCCATAATCCAGAGAATGTTGGCAATTTGATCTCTAGTTCCTCTACCTCTCCAAAATCCAGTTTGAACTTCTGGTAGTTCCCGATCTACGTACTGCTGAAGTCTAACTTGTAGGATCTTTAACATAACCTTGCTGGCATGTGAAATGAGTGCAATGGTGCGATAGTTTGAACATTTCTTGGCATTACCCTTCTTTGGGATTGGGATATAAACTGACCTTTTCCAATCTGTGGCCACTGTTGCGTTTTCCAAATTTGTTGACATAATGTGTGCATCACTTTAACAGCATAATCTTTTAGGACTTTGAATAGCTCAACTGTGCTACTGTCATTTCTGCTCGCTTTGTTGTTGGTAATGCTTTCTAAGGCCCATTTGACTTCGCACTCCAGGATGTCTGGCTCAAGGTCAGCGATTTCACTGTCATGGTTGTCAAGGACATTGAGGTCCTTCTTGTACAATTCTTCTGTGTATTCTTGCCACCTCTTCCTGATCTCTTCTGCTTCTGTTAGGTCCCTACAGTTTTTGTCCTTTATCATGGCCATCTTTGTATGAAATGTTCCCTTGATTTCCCCAATTTTCTTGAAGAGATCTCTTGTCCTTACCATTCTATTATTTTCGTCTATTGTTTTGCATTGTTCCTTCAGGAAAGCCTCCTTATCTCTCCTTGCATTCTCTCATCTGCATTCAGTTGGGTGAATTTTTCCTTTTCACCTTTGCCTTTCGCTTTCCTTCTTTCCTCAGCTATTTGTAAAGCCTCATCAGACAACCACTTTGTTTTTTTGCATTTCTTTTTCTTTGGGATGGTACTGATCGCTGCCTTCTGTACAATGTCACGAACTTCCGTCCATAGTTCTTCAGGCACTCTGTCTATCAACTCTTGTTCCTTAAACCTATTCTTCACCTTCACTGTATAAGGGATGTGATCAAGGTAAAATCTGAATGGTCTAATGGCTTTCCCAGTTTTCTTCAGTTTAAGCCTGAATTTTGCAATGAGTAGCTCATGGATCTGAACCGCAGTCAGCCTCAGGTCTTGTTTTTGCTGACTGTAAGGAGCTTTTCCATTTTTGATTGCAGAGTATATAATCAATCTGATTTCTGTGTTGCCCATCAGGTGATGTCCATGTGTAGAGTCACCTTTTAGGTTGTTTGACCAGTTTGCTATGACCAGTTTGACAAAACTCTATTAGCCTTTGCCCGGCTTCATTTTGTTCTGCGAGGCCAAACTTGTCAATTGTTCTGGTTACCTTTTGACTTCCTACTTTGGCATTCCAGTCCCCTATGATGAGGAGGACATCTTTTTTTGGTGTTAATTCTAGAAGGTGTTGTAGATCTTCATAAAACTGGTCCACTTCAGCCTCTTCTGCATCAGTGGTTGGGGCATAGACTTGGATTAGTGTGATATTGAATGGTTTGCCTTGGATACGGACCCAGATCATTCTGTCATTTTTGAGATTGTATCCTATTACTGCCTTCCTCACTCTCTTGTTAACTATAAAGGCCACACCATTTCTTCTATGGGACTCTTGCCCACAATAATAAATGTAGTGATCCGCTAAGTTAAATTCACCCATTCCCATTCATTTTAGTTCACTGATTCCCAAGATGTTGATGTTCAGTCTTGCCATCTCTTGTTTGACTGCATCCAGCTTACCTTGATTCATAGATCTTACATTCCATGTTCCAATGCAGTATTGTTCTTTGCAGCATTGGACTTTCCTTTCACCGTCAGACACATCCACAGCTGAGCATCCTTTCAGCTTTGGCCCAGCCGCTTCATTCTTTCTGTGGTTACTTGGACTTGCCCTCCACTCTTCCCCAGTAACATATTGGGCACCTTCTAACCTGAGAGGCTCATCTTTCAGTGCAATATCTTTTAGCCTTTTGTTACTGTCCATAAGATTTTCTTGGCAAGGATACTGGAGTGGGTTGCCATTTCCTTCTCCAGTGGATCACATTTTGTCTGGGTTCTCAGCACTTTAAATATCAGGAATTATTTTTCAAGCAAGCCTTTCTTGGATGGTGCCTTTGAACTCTCTTGTAAGAGTTGCTATGAATATTGGGAAGGCCATCTAAAGATTTTATTACTCTTCTGGTGGCTAGTATGTTTCTGCGGCAGTTAAAGTATTTAATGCTAGAGTAATAGACAACATTGATAGACCACTATTAAGATTCCTATACAATATTTTGGGAATTCCTCAGTGTGTGCCTGGAATAGCTCTGACAGCTGAAGTTGATGAGATATCCTTTAAAGCAAAGGCCTGGGGAAGAGCATTCAATCTGAAAATTAGAGTCCTAAATTCAAACTCAGAATCACCTCAACAAATACATCATTCGATTAAACAACTCCTCCCCCATGTGATGGGGAAACTGGCAATATAGGATCCTTAATTCACTGTTGGTGGCACTCTGTAGTGATCAAAAGCTTCTGGAGCCAAATTTTACAGGAAATCAGATTACTGACTGGATATACAATCCCAGAGAACCCAGATATGGTTTTATTAAATAATTGCCAATATAGCAACATTCCTCATATCTGAAAATACTTGATTTTAATATTATTGATTGTTGCCGAAATATGTATAGCATGAAAATGGAAATCTATAGACTCCCCTAGTATTATTCAATGGTACTCAGTTATTTGGGATCATTGCATTATGGATAAGATCACTATGGGTGTCTCCCAAGCAGTTCCATATCAGGAATATCTTAAATATATAACAAAGTGGTTGCGCATATTGGAGAAATTAGACAATATTACACAGGGCACATGCTCCTTTAGAAATCATAAATATTTCAAATTTATGCAATTTTATTTAAATAAATTTGCATAGATTTATAATAAATGCCCAAGTATGATAATTTATGATCCCGCAATCTGTCCCAATCACTTATGTGATGGTCCAACTTGGGTTTTTTTTAATTAAAATTTATTTTCATGGTTAGAAAAATTAAAGTATATGGACAACAACTACAGCATTGTAAAAATAAAAATAATATTGACAATTAAAGTAGGAACTTTAAAAACTATGAGCAAAATCTATAGCATTACCCATGATGAAATAGAAACAATGAGTAGACACGAATTGATGCAGCTCATTAGAAGATGTTTGAGGAACTTTGATTATGAGAGTACCTTGAATACAGGGCTGGTCCATGGGAGTAGGCAGGGTAGGCAGCTGCCTCAAGCACTATCCTGCCTTGTAAGTGCCACCAGGTGCCCCCTTACTCCCCTCTTCCCCCTGCAGAGTGCTTCTCTGAGCCTGCCTCCGAGCCTTGAAGGCAGGCTCAGAGAAGCATTACGCAGTATACTACACTCTTCAGAGGCTTCTAAGAAAGCCTCCAAAGAGCACACTGTTTTAGTGGTGCCTTGATGCTTTCAGGTTAAAAACTGCCAAACGGTGGTGCCACTCAGTCGCTTTCAACCCGAAAGCGACTAGGCACCACTAAAACAGTGCACTCTTCAGAGGCTTCTAGGGAAGCCTCCAAAGAGCATACTGTAGGGGAAAATGGTGGTGTGGTAGCACTTTTGTGCTCCGCCTTTCACTCCCTTGGCCCCACCCGCTCACCCATCCTGTGTGATGATGTCACTTTCAGATTTCCCTCAAGGGAGCTTGCGGGGGGGGGGGGGAGCATGGTGCAGGGGTCTGCCTTCAGCGGCAGAACCCCTACTGCCAAGGCTGCTTGATTAGAGCCCATAGAGTGTGTTCATCTTTCTCAGGAGGCATTCTCCTTCCAACAAAAATGCCAAGTTATTTATCTGAGCTAACTCTTCCAAACTTCAGAAGGGCATTTATGATTGTGTGCCTGAATGCCCTACCTTCAGTAGTGGTTAGGACAATTCAGTGGAATTCCATATTCAGATAGACTTGTGGCAACAACAAAATCGATTCTGTGGTTCATATTTTTTGACTGACCCAGATTTTCAGATATATGAGCTGAACTGATCTCTCCATTATGTAATCAGGACTTTGTCTCTTCGGAAGCAAAATCATTCTGGTTTCTCAGAGATAATCAAACTACTTTGTGTATGGCAAAATTTCTGGCAGTTGTTGTTAATTTACATGATAACTTTCATAGCAACTTTTAGGGATGATGATGAAGAAGACTGCAGATTTATACCTTATCCTCTCTGAATCAGAGACTCAAGAGTGGCTTACAATCTCCTATATCTTCTCCCCTCACAACAGAAACCCTGTGAGGTGGGTGGGGCTGAGAGGACTCTCACAGCAGCTGCCCTTTCAAGGACAACCTCTGCCAGAGCTATGGCTAACCCAAGGCCATTCCAGCAGCTATAAGTGGAGGAGTGGGGAATCAAACCCAATTCTCCCAGATAAGAGTCCACACACTTATCCACTACACCAAACTGACTGAGGGTTTGCTGTTTATGACTTGGGTTGTGAAAACAGTAGACAGGGCTTTTTTTTTTTAGCAGGAATGCAGCTGGCTTGGTGTTGGGGTGATGGTAGTGGCTTAATATGCAAATGAGTTCCTGCTGGGCTTTTTTGTAGAAAACAATTGTGTGAAACAATGGTGACATCAGGCGGTATGATCTAATATGCAAATAAGTTCCTGCTGGGCTTTTTCTACACCCTCCCCCCCCGACAGTAGGTAAGAAGTATGTTTCCTTCTAGTGGTGGCACCAGAGAAAGCACCTAAAATTAAAAATGGTCCTTAGGTTGTTTGGAGGAAGAAAAGTGGGGAGAGGAATTCTTATGAGGTCTGGAAAAGCAGGTCCTTGACCAATGTGGTCCTTGCCTCACTGGTAGATCATATTATGTCACACAATGGCTTTATTAACCTCCCTGCCTTTCACTGTTAACTGGTTCTTGGAGAAATAATTGAAGAAAAAAGAGACAAAAACTAGAGGAGCAGAATGCCCTTGCACAACCAGTCAGAGAAAAAAAAATGATGGAATGCAGCCAGGGAATCCACTAACCCTGCTGAAGTCTGGCAGTAATTAGAACATTCTTCTGGAACATTCACAGAGCATTCAGCAACTGGGTAACAGCTAATGAGGCAGGAGGATGTGAGGTGGTGGAGGAGAGAGGTAAGTAGATTCTTGGAGTCACAGTAAAAAGTGGAAAACAGACAGAAGCCTTATGATGGAAAAACAAAGTAGGTGTCATTTTTAAGAATGGAACACAGCAGACTGGATCCAAGATATCCACTCTTATGCAAGTTGCTTTATCCTGAGGTTATCTTGTGATTCCATGCCTTTGTTACTCACAGACCCACAAAAATCAACCAATTGCTAATAATAGATCAGAGCCTTCTTGTTTAATGCTGGTTTCTCTGGTATCTTTTTCAGAAGAGGCCTCTGCAGTGCCCCTAGATAAGGGACTGGCTCAGTACTGTGTACATATGGTGGTGCCTGCCATGTGTTTGTGTGTGTGTACACATCTGCATGGAAATGTCTATTGGGATAATATTTTAACATTATCATTTTGCCTTGGAAGCACAGAAGCTTTTCATGGTGTCCCCAAATCTCTACATTTCCCAGTTGAGAGGGAAATGCTATTCAAACAAATTACAAAGATGGTCTGACTCCAATAGTAACAAGATAAAGTAATTTTACTTTTAAAATAGAAGCAGATCTTACATGGCATGTTTATATGGGTACATTTAACTTACAGTGAACAGATTAACTTGAAAAAGATTAACTTGCTACAGCTTCAAACCCAGATAGAAGACAAGGTGCAACAGAAGGCAAGCAAGGGCCAAAGAGGCGCAGCATCTAACCAACGAGAGGGAGGGGCCAACTGCTAAGTGTACTGAGAGAATTCCCTTAACTCTTTCCCTCCCAGATCCTCGTGCATGCAGAGCTACAATATCCAACACCCCTTCTTAACATGGCATGCAAGAGTTCTCAAGTTTATTTAATTTAATTTAATTTAATTTGTGATTTACACCCCACCCTCTCCCACAAAGCGGGCTCAGGCTGGCTTACAACATTAAAACATTACAATAACAATAAATAAAACATATCCAATTAAACTACAATTATCTTGTAGTTTTTGAAATCTGTCTCTTGATAGAGGCTTGGTTACCATTTTTCCTGTTGAACAGTACTCCATCTCTATTATGCCCTTCTTAGTTAGGTCACACACTAAGGGAAACTTCATACGAACCAATGTGCTTAGCCCATGCAGCCATTTTTTTTCTGATTGAGAAATCTTAATGCAGGTCTGGTTATCTTCTTGAAGTTGAATTGGCTTTTGCTTATCAATTCCAAAGTCCTTTAATAACTGGTCTAGCCACAACAGTTCTCTGCATGCTTCAGCAGGTGCTATATATTCAGACTCTGTGGAAGTCAAGTTTACTGTAGTTTGCTCTCTACAGGCTCAGGAGATTGGTCCACCTCCATACAGGAATAAGTAAACACTTGTGGATTTATGATCATTAGTTTTCAAGCCTTTTATATTTATTGTTGCCAGATTTATCTTTAGGACTGTCTTAATCTGTATGTCTTCCTTCCACAGTTTGGTAATGGAATCCTATTCATTTGCCCTGCAGAGTGATCTGCTGTGATTCCGTCTATTCCTTTGTCATTGTTCCTTAGAAGAACCCAGGTTGATATGTTATCCAAGACAGATTGCAATATGAGACAGCTGAAATGAAATTCATTTACAGATTTGACACTATTAGTTTTGGGCCCAATAGAGATGAGGAGTGGCTAGCTTGCTATAGAAAGCAGTTGTAAATCTATTTGTCCAACATTGGCAAATCCTTAACAGAGAGGTCCCCACTCACTCTGACTGATGGCTTACAGTTTTGTCTGTATCTTGTTTTTGTTTGTGCTCTGCAGTGTGAAGCATCTGTGTCCTGAGAGGTACTAGACCTTATGGCCTTTTGTTGTGATGACTTCCCTCTCCTAACAAGTCTTCTCTTTGTGTATACATTATACAAGTACATTTGTAATAAACCTGCCAAATGAATATTACACCTCAAGGACCTGAAAAGTGGGCTCTGGCTCATGCAGAACTTATGCCACAATAAATTTACTTTGAACTAGGCTTGAGACAGGAAGGCCAGGAAATTTTCCCACCAAACAGACTTCAACAAATTTCTCTTAGGGCATCAGACACCTAAAACTGTGCTACAAAGTGTTAGTATGAAAGTGATGGGCAGAAATCTGTATGAATGTCCTTCTCCTGACCTTTGCCATCTCATTAAGGCTCTTGCATTTCACAGTGCTGAAGTCTGCATTCTGGCTGTTCCCCAGAATTTGGACTATCTCGGAACACTAGGGATATTAAAATAAATTTTTGTATCAATGTCTTACAGACGTTTTGCCTTTTTAAGAAATGGAATGTACTTCAAGAGAACATGTGCTAATAGAATGGTACAAGATTGTGTCAAGCTGCAGATAATTTCAACTGTAATCAAAATGTTTTATGAGTTTAAAGAAAATAGGAAATGTATCTTGACAAGGCAATCTGTATTTGTCTCAGTAACAGTAAGAGGCTAAAGGATTTGAAATTTCCAGCCTCTGTCACACAACACTTATTTATTAATGCATTGGAGAAAGTACAGCCTCCTATTTTAAATAAGTACTATTAGTTCAAGAACACTTCTGACTCATTAGTATTCAATGTGAGGTTATATGGAATGATAAAATGTAAAAAGGACAGGGCTTTTTTTTTTGTAGAAAAAGCCCAGCAGAAACTCGTTTGCATATTAGACCACATCCCCTGATGCCAGACCAGCCAGAACTGCATTCTTATGTGCTCCTACTCAAAAAACAAAACAAAAACAACCCCCCACCCCACCCCTGGATATGGAACTACAATAACATAGATTCAGGTGAGTAGCCATGTTGGTCTGAATAGGCATGAACAAAAAAAAAATCAGTTTGGGTTTGGGGCAGCTCCTGAAATGAACACCAAACTGACCCAACAGCCCCCCCCCCCCTGAACCAAGCTGGTTTGGTGAGTTTATTTCCCCTTCATCCTGGCCACTCTTACCAGGGCCAGGAGAAACGGGAGGGGAGCCTAGGGAGGGTTAAATGACTTAGAGCCATTTAACCTGTCATTTCCCCCCTTTAAAGTGGAGAAGTGAAACTGAGGAGTTTAATGGCTTGCAGGCATCTAAACCTAACCTAAACAGTCAGCTGTTAAGAGTCCAGCTTCCAGCCGAGCCATGGGATGGAGACGGTACTGGTCGCCCTCATGGATGATCTCTTGAGACATCTGGATTGGGGTGGCTCGGCAATGCTGTTGCTGTTAGATCTGTCGACTGCATTTGACACAGTCGGCCACCAGCTTTTGTCCTGCTGCCTCGCCAATGTGGGGATTCAGGGGTTTGCCCTTCAATCGCTTATCTCTTTTTTCCAAGGCTGGGGACAAAGGGTGGCTATAGGGGAGCAGTTGTCCCAGAGGCATCCTCATATGTGGGATCCCTCAGGGGGTGGTCCTCTCCCCAATGTTTTTAACATCTACATGCACCCCGTTGCCCAGATTGTCTGGAGAAACAGGCTTGGTTGTCACCAATATGCGGATGACACCCAGCTTTATCTATTGTTGACCAGTCCAGCTGCGCCCTGGAAGATCTGGACCTGGCATTGCAAGCCGCAGTGAAATGGCTCAGGCAGAGTTGACTGAAATTGAATCCAGCGAAGACAGAGGTCCTGTACCTGAGTTGCAGCAGCCTGGGTAGGGAAATTCCCTTGCCGACCTTTGATGGGATGCTATTAGTGCCAGTGTCGAGGGTCAAGAGCTTTAGGATGCTCCTGGAGTCTTCACTGACAATGGAGGCCCAGGTAGCAGCCACTGCCGAATCTGCATTTTGTTGTCTTAGGCGAATACGGCAATAATAATAATAATAATAATAATAATAATAATAATAATAACAACATTTTATTTATATCCCGCCCTCCCCGCCGGGGCAGGCTCAGGGCGGCTTACAGGGTGTGGCAAAATCCATGTTAAACAATAAAACAATTATACATTTCTATACCATTTAAAATTTACCATTAAATTTACATAATATACAAGTCTAAAATCAATTTAAAATAATCTCATCTTATTGCTATCTCAATTGTTGATGTTAGTGATGGCATGGTGTTCATTTCAGGTTCCATCTTGGAAGGCTAGCCGGAAGAGGGCAGTTTTGCACGCCCTACGGAATTGGCTAATGTCCCGTAGGGCCTGCACCTCTTCCGGCAGCTGGTTCCACCATTGGGGTGCTTTTATAGAGAAGGCCTGTTCTCTAGTTATTTTTAGTTTGGCCTCCTTTGGCCCAGGTACTTCCAGAAGGTTTTGTGAGCTGGATCGCAGTGCTCTCTGGGGAACATATGGAGAGAGGCAGTCCCTAAGGTAGACAGGTCCTCGGCCATATAGGGCTTTAAAGGTAATAACCAGCACCTTGTAACGAACTCGGTAAGTAACTGGCAGCCAATGCAGCTCCCGCAGCCCAGCCCGCACATGTTCCCACCGAGGTAGGCCCAATAGCAGTCTGGCTGCTGCATTCTGCATTAGCTGCAGTTTCCGGGTTCGGCACAGGGGCAGCCCCATGTAGAGGGCATTACAGTAGTCTAGCCTCGAGGTGACCGTTGCATGGATCACTGTTGCCAGGTCATTGCGCTCTAGGAAGGGAGCCAACTGCCTCGCCCGCCTAAGATGGAAAAAGGCGGATTTGGCAGTGGCTGCTATCTGGGCCTCCATTGTCAAGGAAGACTCCAGTAGCACTCCCAAGCTCCTGACCCTGCGCACTGGTATCAGTGACGCACCGTCAAAAGCTGGAAGGGAGATCCCTCCCTCCGGACCACCACGCCCTAGACAAAGGACCTCTGTCTTCGCTGGATTCAGTTTCAGTCCACTCGACCTGATCCAGTCTGCTATGGCTTGCAGCGCCCGGTCCAGATTTATAGGAACATCGGCAGCCCAGCCGTCCATCAATAGATAGAGCTGGGTGCCATCCACGTACTGGTGACAACCCAGCCCATATCTCCGGGCAATCTGGGCAAGGGGGCGCATGTAGATGTTAAATAACATCGGGGAGAGAACTTCTCCCTGAGGCACCCCACAGTTGAGTGAGTGTCTCTGGGACAGCTCCCCCCCAATTGCCACCCTTTGTCCCCAACCCTCCAGGAAAGAGGAAAGCCATTGCAAGGCTAGCCCCTGAATCCCTGCGTCGGCGAGGCGGCGGGCCAGCAGCCGGTGGTCGACCATATCGAACGCGGCCGAAAGGTCTAACAACAGCAATACTGCCACACCGCCTCGATCCAGGTGTCGCCGGACATCATCCATGAGGGCGACCAGAACCGTCTCTGTCCCATGGCCCGGGCGGAAACTGGACTGGAATGGATCCAAATTGGTTCCGTACCTGGAGCACAATGACTTGGCAACAGTGATCCATGCGACGGTCACCTCGAGAATAGACTACTGTAACGCCGTTTACATGGGGCTGTCCTTGACTCAACTTTGGAGGCTGCAACTTGTGCAAAACAGCGGCCAGGTTGTTAATGGAGCTACCTGTATGGGAGCACATTCAACCTTTGCTGAAAGCGTTACACTGGTTTTCTGTGGCGTTTCGGATTTGCTTCAAGGTACTGGTTATAACCTTTAAAACCCTGTATGGCCTGGGACTTGTCTACCTTCGGGACTGCTTTTCCCCATACATACCCCAGAGAGCAGTACATTCAGGGTCTCAAAATCTCCTTAAGATCCCTGAACCGAAAGCAGCTCAATTGTCCAGCACTAGAGCCAAAGCGTTCTTGGTAATAGCCCCCACTTTGTGGAATGCCCTCCCCGAAAACATCAGGGCCCTGCGGGACCTGTCACAGTTCTGCAGGGCCTGTAAGACCGAACTATTCAAACTTGCCTTCAATGGTTAGGGGGAGGTGGCTGTTACCTTACAGCATTGGCAATCTCACTGAACTAATATAATAGAAATTAGAAACTTGCAATCTTCGACTTTTAATATGTATGGAAATGTTTTATTATATATTTTATTTTTAAAATGATATGTTTGTTAATTGCTACTGTTTTTAAACTGTTAGCCACCTTGAGCCTGTCAGGAGAGGACAGGTTATAAGTCTGATAAGTTCAGGATGTGTTCAGGGAAGGCACCTTTACTGAACATCGGTTCACGAACTCTGAACCATCCTCAATTTGTGAACCAGTTTGTCTGAAGCATGTCTAAAGTAGCAGAACAAAATTTGGGTCCAGTCGCACCTTTAAAACCAACACAGCTTAATTCAATGTATAAGCTTTTGTGTGCATGTACACTTCTTCAGACACAGTGAAATAGAAGCTACCAGTCCATATGTATAGGTGAACAGCAATTTAGCATAAGCATAGTAAACTGAGTTTAACAGATACAAGGACCAAATAGAATAACAAGCTTTGTTTATATGGTCACCATTTGTTTGGGTTTAATTCCATGGCAAAATGTAGTGATGGAAATAAATATATCAAAAATCAGAGATAGATGGGCAGATCTATCCTTAATTGTGAAATGCTGAGAGTAATTAACTGAGACCCTGTTGCTATTCTTTATCCATCTCCTCTTAGTTGTGGAGGTAACTTTACAACATCCTTTTATTTGAGGCAGGGTGATTGGCTGTGACATTGAATGGTAGTTTGGAATGTATTTCTCTGGTTTGGGGACAGAGGAGATATACACCAGGTGCACCACTCTAGGGAGGTTATTCCATAATCATGGGGCTGCCACTGAAAAGACCCTTTCTTATGTGCCCACCAGACAAATGTCTTTGATTGGTGGAAGTCAGAAGGGCCTCTTTCTGCGATATTGATTCCTGTGCAGACATTGTAGTCTAGTCTAGATGTTACTAAGGCATGGATCACAGTGGATAGACCTGACTGAACCAGGAACGAGTGCAAAAGCTGGGCAAAAGCACTCTAAGACATCACAGCCACTTGGTTTTCTAAGGTGACCACTGTGTCAAGACAGGGAAGATCTCAGTCCCTGATCTGTCTTTCTGCTAACCCAGAGAACCTCTGCCTTGTCAGGACAACTGTAAGCAGAATTATACCCTTCTAACACCATAGATTTCAATGGAGTTAAGAGGGCCTAATTCTGTTTGGGGTGGCACTGCAAATTGCTCATATTGCATAGCAAGTATGGTGATACAACTATGGTGATCCCTATCTATGGCCTCACTCATGAACTTGAGCAGCGTTTAGATTCCTATCTCTTTCTCGGTTTACTGCTCCCCAGCTGGCTGGTTCTTGCTCAGCCTTGCTTTGATCATGTGTTAACTCTGCTCTTCCAGTTACAAGTGGAATGCCAAGATCATGGTTTGTTTAACTTGAATTTGGACAATGATTCCAGGGATAGGCCCAAAGACTTGATTTTCCTTTCAATATACTCTGACCAGGTGGATAATTTATATTCAGACAGCATATGATGGGACAAGCTCTCAGGTTCAGAGAAATAGTGAAGACGGAGCCAGAGGTTGACAGTAGCAAGCCAAGCTCTGGTCGCCAATAGAGACATGCCAGTTTCCAAGCATATTACTGCATATGGAACACAGTTCTGCCAGTCTTTTTCGTAGGAATTACGATTAGATCTGTTAGATGGATTGGTCGAAAGCACGGATCCAGATTGAGATACCATAAAGTAATTGTAGAATCACTTTAGTCTTAAAGATCTTTATGACTGCTGGCACAAATTGATTGCCTCTACCATAAAAAAACCATGTTATGGCTGACACGCTAACACTGGCAATTTTCATAGCATAGTTACAATGTACAGACCAAGATGTATTGTTCTGGAAATTAATGCCTAAATATTTAAAATGCTTAAGTTGTTCTAGCCTTTTCCCCACGATGGACCAGCTAAAGGAACTCCTTCTCTTGGAGAAGACTACAATTTCCGATTTCTCATAGTTCAGCTGGAGCTTATTGTGGACTTCCCTTTGCAGAACCCTATCTGTTCAGGTCCTAAGATTTTATGTTGCGACATCCACAAAGTGAGTTTGGCCAGAAGGTGTTTGGCATATAGCTTGCCTATAACAGAAAGCAAGTTTATGGGTCTGAAGTTATTCAGATTAGAGTGATCCCCTTTTTTATAAATTGAGACCACTATTGAATTCAGCCATGCTCGAGGTATCATGCCTGTACTGTCAACAAGAGTGAACTGAGCTGCCGGAGGGGGGGCCCACCAGTCTGGATCTGTGATTAATATTTCAGAAAGAATGGCATCAGGGCCAGGGGCCTTCCCTGCTTTCAATTGTGCAATGAGCTCTTTGATTTCTTCCAGAGAGACCGGAGGCCAATCGGGTAAATCTGCTTCTGAGGGCTCGAGGGAAGTAGCACAGGTAGAGTCATGGCTAAATAGGGCCAAAAAGTGTTGAAACCATATACTCTGGTGTCACTTATAGAACCTAGCACTGACCTTTGCTTGTCTTGAGGTGCCACTGGCACACTTCTAAATGCCATTCTCTCCCATTTAGGTGTTCAGGTTTGTAGTTGTATGCTGCTATATTCTTCCCTTGCTCCAATCTTAATTATACTAAGTGAACCCCCAGGTCTTATTATGCATCTTGGCTCTAACTGGTTCTTCCTGACTGTCAACCAACCCCTACCCCACAACCTATGTGTTATGGCTGAATACTAAATAAAACTTTGCTTATCTTAAATGTCACAATGGACTCTAACTTTGTTCTTACCTGTGATGGTGGTCTAGCTCTCTGGCGTTACCCAGGGTGCATCATGTGAAGGCGAGGTAGGGTTGTGCCCCAATTGTACCCTGAACCAAACAGAGCCTGACTCCTTTTTAAAACCCTCCTACCAAAACTCTGCTTTTTATATATCCCTAACCTGTCCTTTTTTGTGTTGTTTTAGTCTGGTTAAAGAAACTAGGTGGATCTGCCTCTTCCGGGCTACATTTTTTAAAAAGCTACCTTGAGATGAAGGCAAACCTTTTTAGAAGCACTGGTGTGCTCTTTGTTAAGTTTCTCCTGACTAGAGTATGGAACAAAGCAGATTTCCTTGTAAACTAGAAATCAGGTGTCCCCTATGACTAGAGAAAAGCTGGAGTTCAACCTATGGAATGTAAAAATGCCCTATCCTTAATTGAAAGTCAGATGCACACACACCCTGTTCTCTTTTAAATGGAACCTGTTTTGGCCTAATTAACCTGCCTTGGAGAAACCTACACTCTTTTGAAAGTATCCCCTATCTGGCCTGGTCAGCTGAGAATGAGAAACTGAAGCCCTAACCTGGATTTCTTAAACTTGTTTAAAAGTGGGGGGGATTCTGCAAAACACATTTGCCCGCCCACTCCTCGAATGACACACAACACAAGTTTTGGGTTAAACTGGGAATTTTATTTAAACATAAGCTGATCTGCAACACATTAAAACACGGGTTGTATTGTGCTTGCAGAGCAAGCATCCTAACAGGGCAAACCCACCTCGACTCAGAGCCAGGTCCAGGATCTCTCCGGACCTTACTCATCACAGCCCGCACAATAGCGCGTAGAGGGGAGGGAGTACACATTCCGACGCATGACTGCCTTAAGGCTTGTAATATGCTCCCATCTGAGACATCCTGACTGCGAAGCCCATAGGTACCCAGTTTGAGGACTCCCCTTATTGCTGATATCTCAGGGTGCTTACCAACTCAAAATCTTTTCAACCCGTGCTTTTCCCGCCTTCCCAGTTAGAGTCTATCCAGCTTTGCCAGGCCTATTTATCCCTCACCCCTTCTGACCATGCGGAGCAGGCGAAAAAAGGCTTCCCTCCCTGCCAATCGGAGTGAAGCTCAAAAATTCCTGCTCAGCCCCTAAACCGGCGACTAGCTGATCCCACATGGTCTAAAAAGAGGGTGGGTGGGTGAGGAGCTTGCGCTGCACCAAACTGATGCTAAGGGGTGACTGATGCCAGACCTGACTGGCAAGCCAGCATCTCATTGGCCAGCACTCCCACGCTGAGCTCCAATTGGTTTCCCCAGCCTTGTGTTTCCTTCGAGGAGATAGGGGGAGGCCAAATGCCACTGCCTGCTTCAGAAGAGGCAGCAGTCTTCTTAATGGAGCAGCCTATTTACTGGCCTTAGTCAAAAACACCCTCAGATGCCACTGCAGTCTTACAAAACACAATGAAAGAGAACCAAGCTAACACAGGGGCAGAATAAGACCACTGAGAGAAGCCACACAAAATCTAAGCTAACCTTTCCCTAAGGCTAAACAACTGAAGAGCAGAACAGCAGCCCAGCAACACTTCACCCCACCCCCAATAAGGCCAAAATCAACTGAACCTGATTTCAAACTGCAATTAAAATAGTCAAGTCAGGCAACCAGAGGAAGAAAGTCACAAAGAGCAACACAAGACTGTATCAGGAACACTAGCTATAAGGCCCATGCAGGAAAAAAGGGCAAGATCACAAGTATGTATAAGACAAAACAACACAGTGACACACAGCAACCCATTGACACCCACCACCAGTCCTGTCCACCACGACCAGAAGGGGGGGGGGGAGGAATATTTTAAAAAAACAATCCTAAGTTCACAACATATCACACTGTGCAGCAACCCCCCCCCCAAAACACCAGTATCCACTCACAAGACACAACCCCACAACAGTAGCTGCTTACCTACCCCCAAGCAACAAAAAAACACCACTAAACTCTTCAGAAAACATCTGTCAATGTCCACAAAACAGTAACAATAATTAAATAGGCAAACAACCACTAACACAACTTGTGATAAGAAATTTACCAAACAATTAACAACAGTGAAAAAAAAAACACTCGGCCCCCTCCCAGCAACAAAATAATAACACCAATAATACAATAATATCTTGAATGAAAGTATTGAAATATTTCTACAACAAACTTTTAAACCCTACACAAAATTTTAACTTCTAAAGACTTGACCAACCCCCCAACCCTAACCCTAACCCAACCCAAAAGAAAATCCTAACCCATCCCAAGAAGGCACTCACCCTAAATTGGGGACACTTTATAAAAAGAGACCAGTGGCTCTTTTAAAACCAATAGAGTCTGAATTCTGGGGGAAATTAAGAGCTGAGCAAGCTATTATGTCCACTGAGTTAGGAAGCTGATATCTCTATGAAGTCCTGGGTGCTCCTGAACCTTGAGTATTTTTGCAGTGACTGGTCTCTCAGCTTTGTTATTATAGATAGGAATGCTTCAGGTGTGTGCCATGCCAGAACCAAGAACTAAGCTGGCCTTCTGGCTCTCTCAGAACGTTCAGTGCTGGGGTGGGGGCGGCGGGAAAAATGAGCAAGCCGCTGAAAAAGTGGCCGCTGCCACTGCTTCCTCCCCAGATCATGTGGAGGGAAGTGGGGAGGAAGTGGCGGTGGATGACACTTTTTCAGCGGCTTGCTGGTTTTTCCCACCATCGCCGTTCCAGCACTGAACATCCTGAGAGCGCTGGAAGGCCGGCATAGGAGACACCAGCCTTCCTGCGACTTTTCCTGCCAATCAGCTGATCGGTGGGGGAGGGGGGATGCCTTGAAAGAATGCTGGGAGCTGGTACTTCGTTGCCAGTTCCCCGGGCATTAAAAACTGGGTGGGAGGGAGGGGTAAGCAGCCAGCTACCATCCCAAACATACCAAACGATCCATTGTATACAGCCAGGCTCTATGCTACAGTCGTATTTGCTCCAATCCTGCTGACAGAGATTCTCATCTGAGGGATCTACAACAAAGTTTTTTGGAACTAAAGTACCCACCTGTTGAAGTCAGGACACAGATTAACAAAGCCAGAATGATACCCAGAGAAAACCTGTTACAAGACAAACCCAAAAAAGATAATAACAGAACACCACTAGTGGTCGCACACAACTGTCAACTTAAAACAGTTCAACATATAATCAACAACTTACAACCTCTATTGGACAATGACAGCTCTCTTTCAAAAGTACTGGAGAGTAAACCTTTTTCTTGCACACAGACAGCCCTCCAATCTCAAACAACTCCTCACCCACAACTATACAGCATCTCATCTGAGTATGGACACTGGTACCAGAGCTTGCAATAAACCCAAGTGCCAACTTTGCTGCCACATACACCCAGACAACACAATCACTGGGCCTAACAGCATTAACTACACCATCTCAGACTCATTCACTTGTTCATCCTCCAACATTATATATGACATTAAATGCCAACAATGCCCTTCAATTCTCTACATAGGGCAAACAGGACAAACCCTCCGCCAAAGGATAAATGAACACAAATCTGACATTAGGAATTACAGAACTGAGAAATCTGTGGGAGAACACTTTAACCTTCCAAAGCATTCAATGGGTGACCTCAAGGTAGCTGTTTTACTGCAAACTTCAAGAACAGAATGGAGAGAGAAATTGCTGAATTACAAATTATTATGAAACTTGGAACAAACACCTCCCCAGAACTGAACAGGGATATTTGTTTTTTATCTCATTACATATGCTAAAGCCACTCTCAGTGAGTATAGCCATACATCCACAGTATTCCAATGTATTTCTCTTTTATAATAGTGTATCAGAATAATGTTTTATATTGACATACTCAAATAAGGAATATTGGCTATTTATCTCATTACATATACTTAACTCATTTTCATTTTATGTATTCTTATTTTCTAATGGCAGACTAGAATGATGTTTATAATGTATATAGATTGATGTTGATAAGTAAATTAGGTGGACTACCACTAGGAAATATATGTCCTTTTGTGATTTACCTAGATTTGCAGAAACACCAAGTGGCAGGAAACTTTATTACCTTTTATGGCTAGCCAGACCAAATCCAAGCCACACTGTTTCACCATGTGATCACAGTCAGTTTGCCCTCTTAATAAAAAAACTGCATGTATTTCAGCCCACTATACCTGATCCCCTAGTCTGATGAAGTGTGCTTAGAGAGCACACAAAAGCTTATGTTCTGAATAAAACTTGCTTGGTCTTAAAGGTGCACCTTGACTCCTGCTTTGTTCAAGTGCTTCAGACCAACATGGCTGCCCACTTGGATCTATCATCTATAGATGGTCCCTGAAACATCATCTGTATTCAATGATTGCAGTTTACAAACAACATCTGAACAAATGGAAAGAAGGAGTTTGTCACTGAAGTACAGTCAGTTCTGTAATAATGTTGGATGTATGCATGTTTGTGTTTTAATAGACTTTATTACAGTCCAATAAATATGAAACCTAAGCAATTGTATGCAGTGTGTAAATTTGGTATTAAATATATGTTCTCATGAAGCAGTAAATGGAAACTGTTACTGCAGAATTATAAAAATTAAAATGGCTTTGTAAATTTTATAGATATTTGTGGGGAAGAGCCGTTCCATCATAGCCTATCAAATTGACAAATGGAATTGATTTTTTAAAGAACGTATATACATTACTTTTAAGAAGCCAATGCATATTGTTTTTATTTCTCTGGAATTCCTCAAATGACTCATAAACTGGCCCAGGGTTGGCCACAGGCCACTGTAATTTAAAGAAACTCGGCCAGTAACCTTTAAATAGGAATTGCTCTATTAGAAAACTGACTTTCCCCCCAAATTCAGTCAATATTTTTCCTTCAGTGTGTACCCCTAGTGATTAATGAGAGTTCTCTTATTTTGCAGTCAGTAAGGCTACAATGACAATATTTTTGTCTCCTCCTTATATCGGATGTGCATGATAAATACATCTGTCTTTCCCTTGCCTTTTCCCCCCTCTGTTCCTAAATTTCACTTTGCCGATTTGTACAGCTTTTCATGGATGAGATGGATTGTGAATTTTGCTGTGATTCAGCTCTTGAATAAGAAGCAGGGGTTATGCACTTCTGAGGAAATGAGTCTCAAGGGATTGTTAGGCCAATGGCTGTCACTATTGCTAACCACCAAGGTGGCTGATGAAGCTTCTTCTGCTTAAAAAAACCCTTCCGAATAGAAGCTTAGAAGCAGTTTTATCATCAGACTTTGGATACATCAAGGGGCTCTATTTTTATAGTCCAGATAGCATGGTATGATGGATTGATCCCTTGACTGCTTGTTTTTTCCCTCTTTCAATGCATACTGTTAAGATCAGTCTTTAGAGGCTTCTGTATTATTTTTAACCCATGTATCTATTCATTCTTATTTTATTTGTTTTATTTTATAAAATTCCTAAGCTGTTTTTCCTCTTAATAAAGGTCCTGAATGTAGCTGTTTAACCATAGAAACAAAAACTTTTCAGTGTAAGAACTAAAAACTAATAATTTTGTAAACTGCAATCTAAAAACACTCACAAGACCAACCTAACTGATGCGCTCTCTAAGATTTTTCTAGTTTGTTTGTCTTCAAGAAAAGAAATATCTTTAAACCTGTTCTGAAGGTCTGTATGGAGGATGCCTGGTCTCCTCAGGACGTAGTCCAGGGCAGAAGCTAAGGTTGCCAGCTCTGGGAAGGAAAATTCCTGGAGATTTGGGAGTGTATCTGGGGAGAGACATGAGTTTGAGAAGGGGAGGGATGTGAAGGTATAAAGTCCACCTTCCAAAGAACCCCCCTTCCAAGCCCCAAAGACCCCCTTCCCCCAATCCTGAACACTCTCATTTGGGCTGAAATTGGTTCCTGCAGAAAGGCATGTGTGATCCCTTGTGGATTGTCTGACCACCCTTCTGTACTCATTGGGGACTGACCACAAAGAAGTTGCAAGTCTGACATCCTGAGAAGACAGGCCACAAGACTGAAGATTGGCCTTTGGGCAGGGTGTGGCCAGGCATGCATACAGCCAAATGAGGTTGGCTTGCCTTTGCAGCAGCTGTCAGAGATTAGGGCATCCTGCTTGAGCTAAAGTGTAATTGGAGTAAAAGGTCTGGAGGCTGGGAACCTTATCATGGAGGCGGTTCCAGTTATTGTGTTGGGAATTTAAGGTGATGGCTAGGTGGAGTTGGGGCTGGTTGGAGAGGGAGATGGAGGAGGAGGAGCTGCAAGAGCCTGGAGATGTCAGGGAGGGTTTTCAATTACCCTGGGAGTGACAAGAGTCCTATAACATTTGGGCATCAATAATAAAAGGCAGAATTTCCAACTTGCCAACTGTATTGCCTCATTCAACAACCCATGGAACTGGGGCCACTGTCGAGCCTACTTCAAGCCTCAGCCTTACATGTGCCATACCTTTCCACCCCAGTCCTAGCATGCTACATAAATTTCAGGTCTCTGGCATGTGATGGCCATCTTATAATTTAAGACCAGAATTATGACTGAATCTTTGAGTGAAACATCACAAAACAAAGCTCTGTATAGGCAAATGACAATTTTTCTTTCAGATCTTAATTTGTACTATCTGCATGTTTGGTAAATACTCATTGAGAACCGGTGGGTCAGATGTTGGAGTAGGACCTGCAAGAAATATTTACATCCGCATTGAGCCATGAATATAAATATTTTTAAGGGACATCTGTAGTCTCAGAGGTTGTTTAGGAAGACAGAAGGGGGATGTGGTTGTGGCTCAGTGGAAGAGCTCTGCTTTGAATTCAGAAGGTCTCAAGTTCAATCCAGTTAAAGAATATGGCAGTAGGTGATGTGAAAGACCTTTACCTGAGACTCTGGAGAGCCCCAGCCAGTCTGAGTACACAGTACTGATCTTGATGGATCAGTGATCTGATTCAGTATAAGTCAGCTGTGTGTGTGTATGTATAAATGTGGATTTCTCAAGATCCTAGAACAGGAAGAAAAATACAAGACATCTGAATAGCATATAAAATGTAATTTTTAAAATACACTGTATGCAAAATGATTGCATCTTCAGTTAAGCTTTTAAACTGTTTTTAAAATTTCCTTGTATTAGACATAGATCAAATAAAAATATGCTTGGTTTAATTTGAATAAGGAATATTATTATGCCTATGATAGTATTTCTGTGTTCCAGATCAAAAGTGATTAAATTATTAAAGGCTTTTTTGCTTCATCCTACAGTATCGGGCCAGCTTATATGTGTTTCTAAATGTATCCTTCAAACTTCCTCTTCAATTTTAAATCATTTATTTCTACATCACTGATGCAGACTTGTATCCAAAATATAGTTTATCTTGCAACAGTACAGCAAGACTTTCCCCCTCTGAGTGTGCAGGGGATTAAGCTCTTTATTTCCATTATGTCTGGAGGACCTGAAGTTACCAAAGGTGTAGAATTTTAAGAAGAGTTGCTGTTGAAGGCACTGAAGGGCAATGCCAAAGAATGTTCAAACTTTTGCACAATTGCACTCATTTCACATGCTAGCAAGATCATGCTCAAGATACTACAAGCTGGGTTCAGCAGTACGTGGATAGAGAACTACCAGAAGTACAAGCTGGGTTTCTAAGGGGTAGAGGAACTACAGATCAAATTGCCAATATTCGCTGTATTATGGAGAAAGAGAGTACAAGAAAAGCATCTCTTTTTGCTTCATTGACTACATGTACAGCTCTACAAAACATTACATATGTAAACTCATTGCAGACTCGAAAAAAAGTTTGAACATACAAGAGCAATGCAGTTTACATAATGAAATTCAAAGTCCCAGAAAGAACTTTACGTTTTATCATGGAGCTCTACTCCTTTGCATGTGCTCACTTGGGAGTCTGAAGAAAGTAACTCTTGTTGTCCCTGCACCAGATGGATAGGTAGTGTGTACTGAACAGCCATTTTGATGCCAGCCTTCCTGCATGACTTGTAACTGAGGATTTGTATGAATGTGCTTATTTGTCCCTGGAGCACACATTCCTGATGAAACCATGGGGAAACAGCTTGGTACATGCTAGCTATCCATGTGTGGCTTTATTAAGGGACCCCGATGTTATTCAACATCTATATGCGACCCCTTGCCCAGATTGCCCGAAGGTATGGGCTGGGGTGTCACCAGTACGTTGATAACACCCAGCTCTATCTACTTATGGATCGGGCACTACAGGCCGTGGCTGAGTGGCTCAGACTGAGTGGACTGAGATTGAATCCTGCGAAGACAGAGGTCCTTTGTTTGGGTCGTCGGGGACCGGGGGGGGGGGGAAATCCCCTTGCCAGCTTTTGACGGTGCGCCGCTGATGGTGGCGGATAGGGTCAAGAGCTTGGGGGTACTATTGGAGCCTTCCCTAAAGATGGAGGCTCAGATAGCAACCACTGCCAAGTCCGCGTTTTTCCATCTTAGACGGGCAAGACAGTTGGCTACCTTCCTGGACCGCGACGACCTAGCAACAGTGATCCACGCTACGGTCACCTCGAGGTTGGACTACTGCAATGCCCTCTACATGGGGCTGCCCCTGTGCCGGACCCGGAAATTGCAGCTGGTGCAGAATGCCGCGGCTCGGCTGTTACTGGGCCTCCCAAGATGGGGGCACATTCGGCCGGGTCTTCGGGCTCTGCACTGGCTCCCAATAACATACCGAGTCCGGTACAAGGTGCTGGTCATTACCTTTAAAGCCATATATGGCCTGGGACCTGCCTACCTGAAGGACCGTCTCTCCCCACATGTTCCCCAGAGAGTACTGAGGTCTGGGACTCAAAACCTTCTCACCATCCCCGGGCCTAAGGAAGTCCGTCTTAAGACAACTAGAGACAGGGCCTTTTCCACAATGGCCCCTACATGGTGGAACCAGCTGCTGGAAGAGGTGAGGGCCCTGCGGGACCTTGCTCAGTTCCGCAGGGCTTGTAAGACAACCCTCTTCCGGCTAGCCTACGCCTGACTGGGAAATAAATGTAGCTTATTAGACTTCTGTGAATCATACTGTATAGATGTGATGTTAAGATTTTAAGGTTTAGGTTTTAAATGTTCTGATTTTTTAAATGTTTATATATGTAATAATATTTTAAACTCTGTTTCTATTGTTTTCTGTGAGCCGCCCTGAGCCATTTTATGGGAAGGGCGGGATATAAGTCATAGAATAAATAAATAAATAAATAAATAAATAAATGCATATATATATCAATGCAGTTCCCCTGAATACTTTTCTTTTCTTTTCTTTTTCTTTTTGTCTTTAAAGAGCTCCCCAGCAGTTGCACTTCCACCAAATGAAAGTGTAACTTGTCAGGCTTTGGTAGCATTTCCAAGCTTTATTAAGAAACCCATGCATCACCCTACACAAAGCAGCCAAAATAAACAATGAATCCTGTTCCTAACACAGTTTGCAAAACCTCCGTTTTGTGATCTCATTGGGGCAACAATATAAATCACTTTACTCACAGGAGCTGCGGAATGTAACAACTTTCTTTATTCCAACCAACTTCTTCATACTAACACAGAAAATGAAAGTAAGAGAACAGTCTAGGGGTGGAGTTTTTCTCCATCCCACAATCATGTTCTAGTTAACTCTTTACTATCCATTTTTTACTATAAATATGACTTCTGAAGCAAATGCAAAACAAACAGAGGTGCTGTGCTCTCTTCTTTTCTCACATACTTCACACACTTCCTGGGAAGAGCCATGTGGCTGGTTCCTGCTCACCCCCCCTCCCCTTCTCCTGCTGATATTTAAAGGCACACATACATTCTGAAACACAGTTTGCAAACTTCTAAAATACCCTGCCAAAATTTAAAGGCATATCATGATTGTTTGGGGGCTTTCCCCCCCCTAAGCCAACTGGCCAGGAGTGGGGGGAATCTTGCAAAATTGGGGGATCCCACTCTTGGACCTGGGGGCTGGCAAGCCTTTGTTGTTGTTCATTCACACAGTTGAGTCTGACTCTTTGTGACCCCATAGACAAAGTCACGCCAGGCCCTCCTGTCTTCCATCATCCTCCGAAGTATGCTCAAAATTCCTGTTTGTTACATCAGTAATGCTGTCCAGTCAACTCATCTTTTGCCGTCCCCTTCTTCTTTTGCCTTCTGTCTTTCCCAGCATCAGGATATTGATGAGTATTGCACAAATCTGAAAAGTCTAGCAGCCACCTCAAGGATGAACTGCAGAGTATGAGAGAGACTGATGAGGGAAGCTGATTTGTCCTTAGAGAAATGTTTGGAAATACGCAGGGCTGCTGAGTTGTCTGAAGACAGAATAGAACCATGGAGGGACAGATAATGGAGCCAACTCATAAAGTCTAACAGAGAGAGAGGGTGAAACCAAACACAAGAAAACTAGTGAACATCACCGAGCAGTGCAAATACTATGGGGGTGAACACCAAAGACAAAAAAAGAAATTCCCAGTTTATGGAGTGAAATGTCTTAAATGTGACAAAATGAACAACTTTGCCTTCCAGTGTCTCTCCAAACACAACAAGCCCAAATCTAGAGTGATTATAATAAATATAGAGAGTGGCAGTGAAGGTAATAAGAAGTTTTGGCTGACAGATCAAGTGATAATTGCAGTACAGGAAATGCCAGAAAGGTACCAGAAACTCTTGTATGCAAGCATGGTTCTGGGTGATAAAATGATACAATTCCAATTAGATTGTGGTGCCAATTGTAACATTATCCCAAGGCACCTAGTGAATTCCTGTGTTAAACTGGAAGAAACCAATCAGATGTTAGCTCTGCATGGTTATTTATTTTATTTTATTTATTTACCTTGAATTTGTATGCCACCCACTCCATACGAACTCCATACGGTTATACATAGTAATACATAGTAATTCTGAGTTTACATTTTCTCATTAGTTTCAATGTAGTGTGATTAAAGGTGAAAGTAGTCCCCTGTGCAAGCACCAGTCGTTTTCAATTCTGGGGTGACTGCTTTCACATTTTCACGGCAGACTTTTTACGTGGTGGTTTGCCATTGCCTTCCCAGTCACCTACATTCCCACCCCCCCACCCCCAGCAAGCTGGGTACTCATTTTACCAACCTCGGAAGGATGGAAGGCTGAGTCAACCTGGAGCTGGCTACCTGAACCAGCTTTTGCTGGGATCGAACTCAGGTCGTGAGCAGAGGGCTCCGACTGCAGTACTGCAGCTTCACCACTCTGCGCCAAGGGGCTCTTATGAGGTGTGGTTACACCACAGCAAATTATCCTAAAGTTTAATGAAGATGTATATGCAAAGACTAAATAGAAGTAACAAGCTTATAGGTCACAATATATTAGGATTTAATTATGGAAAGAAACAGCCATTTCATCTGTCCATCTTTGCACATATACAAAACTCAGACAATACAACTTACAGTTGGAACGAAAGAGGTAATTAGAGTCTTTTACTGTCCTTCTGAGGTCTTCTGCTGATCTCTCACACTCTACTATTGTTTGATGGCTCTCTGTGATGGTGGTGCTGGTCTTTAGACTTTTTGCGTTGCTGCAGATCTCCAGAGGCTGCAGCTCTCGAGGCTCCTTTTCTTGCATGCATGAAGTGATGACGTCACCCAGAAGTGGCATCATTGCACCAGGCACATCACGTGGGGACACTCTAATAATTTGGGTTAAAAAGCCTCTATGGGTGGCGTCATCATGCCAGGCATGTTGGACGCAACGGAGCTGTTTGAGGACAGGGATCCCCCTGGCAGCCAGCTCTGTGCTGGCAGGTTGGAGGCCTCAAAATTGAGGGAAACCCTGCCCCCAGCGGACAGCTGGGAACTCTGTTCTCAGGTCATTCTGTTCTCTTCCCTCAGACCCAGATGACTTATGTCTCCTTTTTCTCTCCTCAGGAATCATTCTTCTCCCTCAAAACTCCCCTACAGATCCCACTCAGGGACAAAGTACATTTGCCCCCAACTCCAATAGAGGGCAAACCCACAGGGTTACACTTACATAACCTAGAAAGATTAATATTGGGCAGACTGCAAAAAATAGCAATTGTAAAGCTAGAGTGCAGTTCATAATCAACAGATTCAGTAACCAAGACAGAAGAAAATGAATACCATACTGAATATTAAAGACTTACCAGCAAGAACTTTAAAATGACAGACAAAAACACATGCAGTGATGACAGCTTCTCATAAAGTGGTATACTGGTCTGACTAGCTCTCTGGTTGCATATTTACTAAAAATTCTGATAATTTTCACCAGATTTCAGCACTCTGCAGAGACAGAAGCTTGAAGCACCATTTGTCAGCATCTACGCTCTAGACCGGTCAGCTGCAAATAAGTGAACAATACAATTGAAGGGGTCCACTTCCACTTTCCCTGCTTCCCCCTTGCCTCTTAGCATCACCCTGCAGTCCCCTTGTCTCTTCATGCCACCTAGGTAATTCCACACACTCCTGGGGAGTACCTTCCATTTTTGGAACCACTGAGCTACACTGTGCCTCATAGCCTTTTATCCATGGTTCTCTCAGACTTAGGGTTGCCAAGTCCAATTCAAGAAATATCTGGAGACATTGGGGGTGGAGCCAGGAGACATTGGGGCGGAGCCAGGAGCAAGGGTGTGACAAGCATAATTGAACTCCAAGGGAGTTCTGGCCATCACATTTAAAGGGACAGCACACCTTTTTAAATGCCTTCCTTCCCTAGGAAATAATGAAGGATAGCGGCACCTTCTTTTGGGGCTTATAGAATTGGACCCCCTGGTCCAATCGTTTTGAAACTTGGGGTGTATTTTGGGGAGAGGCACTAGATGCTATACTGAAAATTTGGTGCCTCTATCTCAAAACACAGCCTCCCCAGAGCCCCCAATACCTCCAGATCAATTCCCCATTATAACTTATGAGAATCGATCTCCACATAGGGAATAATGAAGTGCTCAGCAGGCATCCCTCCCCGCCCCCCATTTCTGGCAACTCTGATGCTAGGGATTGACGTCTCTACTCACGAGTTGCTTCCAACTTCTTCAAAGTAACACAGACACACCATCCCAAGAGGAAGCCTTTCAATCGGAGACTGAAGCCTCCGGAGGTGGAAAGTCACATGGTGGCTGTGGGGGCGGGGCTTCCCCCCACTGGCCAGCTGACTGAGGGTGGGAAGGAGCCTGGGAAAGTGGGAGAGCCCCCACTGGACCTGGGGATTGACAAGCCTACTCAGACTCCTGGCACTGGTTTTCGGGACTGTTGTGCAAAGTGGAAGATGATCTCCATCTGTGAGAGCCTCCCACATCCAATTCATAGGATGTCAAACTCATTGTTTCAATACTTTTTGGGCTTTTTATTATGTATTTCAATTGTTGGAAGCCTTCTCTTTCCGAAGAAAAAGTACATAATATAATTTTAAATAACCATGGTCCTTGCGAGTATTATTGGCTTAATTAAGTTCATATATATCATGGAAATTAGACTTTAATGTAATGTTCCAAATAATTTCTGTATTGGCATCTGGCCAATTGTCCTTCTAGACCAGTATTGTCATTTATAATTGGAACCATGTTTCCAGGATCAGTATTTCCCAACTCTGATGTCTAAGGGCATCCCAGAGGAATCTGAGATATCCAAGAAAGTAATCTACCACTGAATAGCAGCTCTTTTGTAGAACTCCAAAGTCTAGCATTAACATGGGTATAATAATGTGAATCTGAATTTCAGAAAATATCTTCATTTTTTCCCTGACAATTTAATTTTTTAAAAGTAAGACCTTACAGGGGAGTCATTGCTAAATTTAAATATATATATATATTTAATATTTTTTAATATTTAGTAAGGATCAGTTTAAGGTATAGTAGTATAGGAGAGCCAGTTTGGTGTAGTGGTTAAGTGCATGGACTCTTATCTGGGAGAACCAGGTTTGATTCCCCACTCCTCCACTTGCAGCTGCTGGAATGGCCTTGGGTCAGCCATAGCTCTGGCAGAGGTTGAAAGGGCAGCTGTTGTGAGAGCCCTCTCCAGGTTGTTGTGGGGGAGGAAGGTAAAGGAGATTGTGAGCCGCTCTGAGATTCTTCGGAGTGGAGGGCGGGATATAAATCCAATATCTTCTTCTTCTTCTTCTTCTTCTTCTTCTTCTTCTTCTTCTTCTTCTTCTTCTTCTTCTTCTTCTTCTTCTTCTTCTTCTTCTTCTTCTAGTATTGTACTACTCCTGGTTACATTATGGGATGTTAAAAGTTCAATAGTTTGCTAAGTTAGTGTGTGCCATTTTATCATCTACTTTTGTTCAGACCATGTAGATCTATTTGGATGAATTACACAAACCAACAAAAAGAAAGGATATTAAATCATGATGAAATGGCTATGAATTAGCATGAATCTTTTTGTCATGTTGTTTTTGCCTGACATGCTAAAAATGTAGTAATATGTAATTGAGTGGCTATGGTTAATAATTAAATGCTTAATTTCAGTCTAATAAGATTTCAAACCTGTAGGACAGGGCTGTCTTGTTAGTTTTAATGGGTATGTGTTTTAGGCAGAGTAAAAGTAATTATGTGTGACCTGTTAGAGAGCAAGGACATAAATCTATTCGATTATGCACTTAACATCCATAATTCTGTGTGGTCAGGAACTAAGTGTAAAAGGAGAAAGAGGTTTGTGCGCGCACACATCAATATATCATCTAATTCTCAACATGGCCCTATTTGTAGATACTTATATCTGGGGCCATGAACAGACAAGATAAATATTTATACAAAGCTGAGAAAAGCTCCAAGTCTGCAGAAAAATCTGTAATCTTAAAAAAACATTCAGGGATTAATTCCATCAAATATAGAAGCGACTCTGGTAGCATTAGAAAACAATTGTCATCTCAGTAGCCTGTTGTGGCAATTGATGGGCAGAGTCAACTGCATTGCCAGCCTTCAGTCCATGGTTTCTGTGCGGGTGGGATGGGGGAGGCAGGGCCCTGTTTTGGACTTTGGAAAGAGGACCACTGTGCTGCTTGCTACTATCCAATTTACATGACTCACCCAGGTCTGGCTGCTTGCTGCACAACTCAAAAGCCAGTTTGGTGACGTGGTTAGAGTTTCAGATTAGAATCTGGGAAACCCAAGTTTACATCCCATTCTACCATGTTGCCCACTGGGTGACCTTAGGCCAGTCACACACTCTGAGCCTAGCCTGTATGATAGGGTTGTTGTGAGGATAAAATGGAAAAGAATGTAAGCTGTGTTAGGTCCCCATTGTGAAGAAAAGTGGAGTATAAACCAAGTAAATAATAAATATAACTTGTGGCGGGGGGTGCAAATAAAAGGCTGGTGGGTGGATGAGTGGGAAGGAAAACAGAAGAGGGAAAGAGGAGAGGCTATGGGTGCCTTCAGGAAAGGGAAAGAGGAAATAGTGGGGAAGGGGAAAATGAGATGCCCCTTGCAAGTCCCCACACATATAGATTTTATTCTGGCCTTGCTCTGAATATGTTTAAGTTAATGAAAGAGTGTATTCAAAAAGGGCTAAAATATAAGAAGAATATTGGGTGTTGGGGGAGGTTCTTGACAAAGTGTCCAAACAACAGTTTAAAGTTCTTCCAGAACCATAGTGCCCTTCAGCCAAAATGTTTTGCAGAGGTTTTGATTTTATTCATAAAGCAGGGATTTTTATCTAAAGCCTTTACTGAAGCTGTGTCTCCTTAGCACATAACTCAGTACTTAACTTGCGTTGTTCTATTTTTTCACATTCTTGTAGTTTGTTTTAAAACTGTCATTAGCATTATATCCCAAACAATAAGATATTAGACAAAAACAATAGATATGATTGTGTCTTTGCTGAGTCTTTTGCCTTGCCTGAGATGGAAGAACCACATGCAAGATTTTAAGTGAAGTAAAAATTAATAAGAAAGTCCAGATGGCTTTGAGTATTCTCTGCTGTGCGTTTGTTTGTAGAAGATGTGCTGCGTGGAGTGCAGCCTAGAAAAATGTCTTTCGGATGTGCTGTTGAGGTCTCTGCTTGGCTTGAAATTGTGTCAGTGGTGGCGATGGTGGCAGAGGTTGCCGTGCTATTGGAAAACCTGCGTGCAGAAAAAGGGTGAAGAGTTTACAGCATCTTCAGCTTGACTGTGTTGGCTTTGGCAGAGACAATCATTGCAAGATATGATTTTGCCGCTAATAAATACTTTGCTAGTAAATTAGCTTTGATGCTCCATATGTTTTCCTGATTTTCGCACTTCAGACTTCATCTTGAGCTTGACATATAATGACCTTGACCGATACATGCCACTGAACAGTGACTGCTTTTGCTTTGTGCAACAGCCCTTTTGGGTATCAGCCAGCCTTTGGTGTAGTGGTTAAGTGTGCGGACTCTTATCTGGGAGAACCGGGTTTGATTCTCCACTCCTCCACTTGCACCTGCTAGCATGGCCTTGGGTCAGCCATAGCTCTGGCAGAGGTTGTCCTTAAAAGGGCAGCTGCTGTGAGAGCCCTCTCCAGCCCCACCCACCTCACAGGGTGTCTGTTGTGGGGGAGGAAAGTAAAGGAGATTGTGAGCCACTCTGAGACTCTTCGGAGTGGAGGGCAGGATATAAATCCAATATCTTCTTCTTTAGAGAGAAGCCCTTTTGCATGTCCTTCTGGGCTATTCTAGTATACCTGAAACATGATGAGTGTTCCATGATGAGTGCTCCTGTGATCCATGAGCACAATTCACAGAATGTAACTTTTTCATCCTCCCCTGAAGTATTCAAGGGTCATCCAAGGAACAATACTGGGCATGATGTGGAGGTCTGCAATAGAAGGGGAAATAAGCAAATCACTCTTCTCCTCTCTTAACCCTTGCAATTGCAGAAACTGACAATAGAATCCACCCCTTTGTTGTCCTACCAGCACCATTTACACACTGTTAAAGACTCTTCTCCATCTGCTGTGTATTATTTTATTGTCTGATATCACTCCACTGGCTTCTGAAGTTTGCATGTCAATAAAATGCAGGAAAGGTTCCAGCTTTCTATGGACTATAATAATATCTGAAGGCAAAGTGGATGGTATAATACAAGAATAGACTTCGTTAAGGTAAAAGATCCTTATCTCTCACTCCAGGACTAAAATAAGACTGTTAAAAGAAAAGGTTTAAGATCTAGAACTATGTCAAAACATAAAATCAAGGAGAAGTGGAAGGGGGTGAAAGTGGAATTTTTGGAGCTAAGAGTAAGCAGAAAAGTGCGGAAAAATAGTTGCTGTTTAAACATTCCTGTGGCTTTGGAAAAAAAACCCAGCCATAACATAGCTGCAGACTCTAGCTACAAAACAGGAAGTAGGGTGACCATAATGTCTGAAGGCCAGCCAGGGACACTGGGGGGGGGGGGGTGCGCGCCGGAAACAGGAAGTGACGTCACTTCCGGTGACGTCACTTCCGGTGATGTCATGCCACCACCGGAAACAGGAAGTGGCATCACTTCCTGTGACATCATTTCCCCCGCGTCACCTGCCGGAAACAGGAAGTGACTTCACAGCACTTCCTGTGACGTCCCCAAAAATCCCCCAAATATCACCGCCGGAAACAATTTTGTTCTCAAATCCTGTATATACTTCATCAGTATATGGGATAAGGCACTTTCTCAACTGTGCTGCATAATGCAGCCTATTTATTTTGTCCTGTTGGCTCTGTTGGCTCTATCTGCGCCACCTTCATCACTTTCGGGGTGTGGATCCCCCAGTGGGGTGGTCTCCCGACTCCCTCCGCTGACTGTTTCTGATAGCCCTGCGCCCCCTCTTTCATTTGATATGTGTCCCGTGCGGGTGCCACCCTCCCGCCGGGAGATGCCGCAAAATGAGCCCCCTTGAGGCTTATGGCGGCAGGGCTCGGGGGAAGCGAGCTAGACTGCTGTTCTTTTGAGGGGTTATAGAGTGTTTCGAGCCCGTCCCTGTGGCATCGGTCCCATCGTTGTGGGACCAAGGGGGCCGGCGCAGCGGCACGCCGAAGCAGCCTGTCACTAATAACACCGGTCAAGATGCAGGACAGGAACCTGGAGGTGACCGACAGGTGCCTCCAGGGACCAGCGGAGGCCGCGGGGAAGCCTTCGCTGGCCGGCGCTGGTCCCGGAAGGCCTTCCAGAGCCTCTGGAAGGCCTTCCGGGACCAGCGCCGGGTGCCCCGCGGCTTCCCCGCGGCCTCCGCTGGTCCCTGGAGGCCCTCCAGAGACTCTGGAGGGCCTCCAGGGACCAGCGGAGGCCGCGGGGAAGCCTTCGCTGGCCGGCGCTGGTCCCCGAAGGCCTTCCAGAGGCTCTGGAAGGCCTTCCGGGACCAGCGCCGGGTGCCCCGCGGCTTCCCCGCGGCCTCCGCTGGTCCCTGGAGGCCCTCCAGAGACTCTGGAGGGCCTCCAGGGACCAGCGGAGGCTGCGGGGAAGCCTTCGCTGGCCGGCGCTGGTCCCGGAAGGCCTTCCAGAGGCTCTGGAAGGCCTTCCGGGACCAGCGCCGGGTGCCCCGCGGCTTCCCCGCGGCCTCCGCTGGTCCCTGGAGGCCCTCCAGAGACTCTGGAGGGCCTCCAGGGACCAGCGGAGGCCACGGGGAAGCCTTCGCTGGCCGGCGCTGGTCCCCGAAGGCCTTCCAGAGGCTCTGGAAGGCCTTCCGGGACCAGCGCCGGGTGCCCCGCGGCCTCCGCTGGTCGCTGGAGGCCCTCCAGAGTCTCTGGAGGGCTTCCAGCGACCAGCGGAGGCCACGGAGAGGCCTCCACCACTGCCGCCGGGCCCCGCGCGCGGGCGGGGAAGGCGGGGAGTGAGGGTGGGAGCGTCCCTGCGCGTGCGCAGGGGCCCTGCGCAGGCGCAGGGACGCTCCCTCCCTCACTCCCCGCCTTCCCCGCCCGCGCCCGCGGCCCACCGGCTCCGGGGCTGCCTAAACCGGGACCTTTAATGGTCCCGGTATAGGCAGCCCGGGATCCGGGATTGGGTGGCCAGATCCGGGAATGTCCCGGGAGACCGGGACGGTCTGACCACCCTAACAGGAAGTGATGTCTTTTTCAACTATCGTGGGATCTACAACCATTGAGAACGAGACTTCATGGCCAGAGAGTCAGGAAGTAAGTACTGAGAGAAGAGAAATCTTCAAGCTTCCGGGTCTTTTCTAGAGCCAGAAACCATAGAGAAACATTGGAATTTTAACAACTAATATCTGGAGCTAGGAAGCTTAGAGGACGGCGATTTTGGGCTTGCTGGAAAGGGCATGCTCTAATCTATTGAATGCAACTATCAGATTGTGGTTTGGTGAGATCAGTATAAGACCCCATTATATGCAATGGGTGGACAGTGATGTCTGATCACAAGCTGGGACCAAGGGTCACCCGACTAAGAGCTGCCTCACTGGGAAAGAGAAAAATGGCCAAACAAGTTCAAGAACAACTGGATGCTATGGAGGCAAGATTGTTGAAGGCAATGAAGGATTTAATAACTGGAAGTGAGAAGAAACTAACTAAAGAAATAACTAAAGAAATAAATTCCAGTGCTGAGGAAGTCAAGAAAGAGATTAAAAAAGAGATTGATGATCTCAGAAAAGAGTCTCAAGCAACAGCTAAGAAGACCGAGGAGTTAGAAGTTAAAATAAAGGATCAAGATGCTACTATTAAGAAGATGCAGGACAAAGCAATACTACAAGATTGCAAGTTGATGGAGAATATGATTCGTCTAAGGGGAGTGCCTGAAAAAGACCAAGAGGATTTAAAGAAGTACATTGCTACAATTATTGCTGAATTTATGGAAGATGACCCTGAGGAGTTGGGACGTTTGTGTGATTATGTATACAGGGTCAACTCAGAATTTGCTAGAAAGCACAAGCTACCCAGGGATGTGGTAGTAAAATTTACTACAAGAGACATGGTGGGAAGGATCTTAAGTCAACAATTTGAAAGTCCAATGGTTGTGGAGGAAAGCAGAGTGTGGATAATGAAGGAGCTGCCGAGGAAGGTTATTAGTGACAGAAGACAACTCAAGAAACTGACATACAGAATAATTGAAGAACCATTATGGATTACAAATTAATTTCTTGGAATGTAAATGGACTTAATTCACCACAAAAAAGGAAAGCAACTTTCCATTGGATTAAAAAACAGAAATGTAATATAATTTGTCTACAAGAAATACATATTAAACAATTGGATTACAATTTTTTATGGAATAAATTTCTTGGAGAAGAATTTTTTTCATTAGCTAAAGAAAAAAAAGGGAATGGTTTTTTATATTAAAAAAGAATTAGAGCCAAAATTGATTTTTAAAGACAATGAAGGTAGATATGTTGCAGTGGAGGTGTTTATGAATGAGAAAAAGACGTTGTTATTGGGATTATATGCCCCTAATGGGGCGAGTGATGCTTTTTTAAAAGACATTATGCAACAATTAGACCAAGTGACTTATGACCAAGTAATATTAATGGGAGACTTCAATGGGACTATTAAGAACACTTTGGATAGATCTGGAAATAAAAAGAACAAAGATAGCAAGCTGCCAAAGTCATTTTTTGAACTAATAAAACAAGAAAGTCTGGAGGATATATGGAAAAAGTTTAACCCTAATGTGCGTGACTATACTTTTTTTTCAGCAAGGCACAACTCCTTCTCAAGAATTGATATGGTATGATCTACGAAGGATTTGGGACATTACTAATAAAATAGAGATTCTTCTGAAAATAGGTGCGGACCACAATCCATTAATGTGGTCAGCGAAGGAAAGGAAAAAGATGAGAAGATGGAGGCTAAATGAAGATTTATTGCAAAAAGTCGAAATAGTGAAATCTCTTGAAAAAGAAACCAAAGCTTTTTTCCAAATGAATGAAAATCAAGATGTTAAAATCCAAACTGTATGGGACGCATACAAAGCTGTTATGAGAGGAATACTGATTACATTGAACAATAAAGATAAAAGAGCCAAAGAAAAACAATTGATGGATTTACAAACAGAAATAGGTAAAAAAGAAAATGAACCGAAAAAAGTCCGGGGAAAATAAAAATAATGCAGGAGATTACAATTTTGCAGAACCAATTGAGACATTTATTGAACAAAGAGGTGGAGTGGGATTTAAAAAGGCTATAGCAAAAATAATTTGAAAGCGCTAACAAACCGGGGAAATATTTGGCTTGGCAATTAAAAAAAAGGGAGAAAAAGTTCATAAATAAAAATTTTTGGGAAGTTAAAGAAATTGTGGACCAAGCTGGAATTAAAAGGAAGTTTTACAAATTCTACGCTAAATTATTTAAAGGTCAACAAGTAAATAAAGAGAAAATAGAAGCTTACCTGCAAAGAATAAAAGTGAAACTCCTAAAAGAAAACATGGAAAAAATTTTGAATGAATCAATTGAAGAAGAAGAAGAAGATATTGGATTTATATCCCGCCCTCCACTCCGAAGAGTCTCAGAGCGGCTCACAATCTCCTTTACCTTCCTCCCCCACAACAGACACCCTGTGAGGTGGGTGGGGCTGGAGAGGGCTCTCACAGCAGCTGCCCTTTCAAGGATAACCTCTGCCAGGGCTATGGCTGACCCAAGGCCATGCTAGCAGGTGCAAGTGGAGGAGTGGGGAATCAAACCCGGTTCTCCCAGATAAGAGTCCGCACACTTAACCACTACACCAAACTGGCTCTCCTACTTGAAAAAGTAGGAATAGAAGCAGCAATTTGTTCAATGAAATTAGGAAAAGGTCCGGGTCCTGACGGCTTTTCAGTAAAATTTTATAAAGTTCTGGCAGAAGTATTAGTACCTAAACTTCAAAATTGATGAACAGTATTAGGCAAGATGTGAAGGTGCCAAATACATGGAAAGAAGCAGTTATTTCATTGATACCGAAAGAGGAAAGAGATGTCATGAATGTCAAAAACTATAGACCGATTTCACTACTGAATAATGACTATAAAATATTTGCTAGAATCCTAGCGGAACGACTCAAACAGCATTTGAACATTTCTATTCAAGAGGAACAAGCAGGTTTTCTCCCCAGACGGCAAATAAGAGACAATATCAGAACAATAAAAGACATTGTAGAATATTATGATAAGCATCCTGAAAAAGAGGTGGCTTTATTTTTTACTGATGTAAAAAAAGCTTTTGATAATCTCAACTGGGACTTTATGTTCGCAGTGATGGAAAAAATGAAACTAGGAGATGATTTAATAAGGATGATTAAGGCAATATATACAGAACAACAAGCCAAACTTTGTGTGAATGCTGACTTGACTGAACAAATGATAATTAGCAAAGGCACAAGACAAGGTTGCCGTCTATCTCCGTTGTTCATAATGACCCTAGAAGTCTTGTTGACTCAAATCGATGAAGATAAAGAAATAGAGGGACTGAAGTTGAAAGGTTTTTCCTATAAATATAGGGCCTTTGCGGATGATGTGATGTTTATTAACGAAAATCCAATACAAGTGACACCCTTGTTGTTAAAGAAAATTAAAGAGTATGGAGAGTTGGCGGGCTTTTATATCAATAAAGAAAAATCAAAAATCCTTAGTAAGAATTTGTCACTAAGCAAACAGAAAGAGCTACAAAATGCTATTGGATGCAAAGTTACCTCAAAAGTAAAATATCTAGGTGTGGAGATTACGATGAGAAATATTGATTTATATAAGAATAATTATGAAAAGCTTTGGCATAAAATTGAAGAGGATATGTTAAAGTGGAATAAATGGAATTTATCCATGCTGGGGAGGATATCTGCAATTAAAATGAATGTTCTACCAAGAATTATGTTTTTCTTTCAAACTATTCCAATAGTGAAAGATAAGAAACAATTTAATCTTTGGCAAAGAAAGATTTCAGAATTTGTATGGGTGGGCAAAAAACCGAGAATTAAGATGAAAACTCTGACGGATGCGAAAGAAAGAGGTGGCTTCCAATTACCTGATTTAAGGTTATACCATGATGCAGTTTGTTTGGTATGGATTAAGCACTGGATAACTTTGATTAACAAAAAATTATTGGCATTAGAAGGCCATGGAAATATTTTTGGCTGGCATGCGTATATGTATTATGGGAAGGAGAAGATGGATGGATTTTTCTCACACCATTATTTAAGGAGGAACTTGTTGAATACTTGGAAAAAATATAGTAAGTATGGTGATGAGAGAAATCCACTTTGGATTGTGCCAACAGAAGTTATAAAGTTGTCTTCAAGTCCACAGGAGGGAAAATGTGTATCATATGAACAACTGCTAAAGATTTATGGAGGCAAAGTAGAAATGAAATCAGCTGAAGAGTTGCAGGATAAATTTAACTGGTTTCAATTGCAACAAATTAAAAACTTGGTAGAGAAAGATATCAGGAGTACAGGTATAAGACATGAACAAACAGAAATGGAAAAAATGCTGTTGGGTGAAAATGAAAAACTGATTTCAAGGACTTATAAGCTGTTATTGAAATGGTCTACAGAAGAGGAGGTGGTGAAACCTCAACTGATAAAATGGGCAATAAATTTTAATAAGAAAATACAAATGGAGACGTGGGAACACCTATGGAAGAACTCTATGAAAATGTCAACATGCTACAACATAAAAGAGAACTGTTTTAAAATGCTGTATAGATGGTATATGACACCTAAAAAAATAGCAAAAATGAACAATCAAGCTTTAGATAGGTGTTGGAAATGTAAAAAACATGAAGGTTCTTTCTACCATGTGTGGTGGACTTGCGAAAAGGCGAAACAATTTTGGCTTATGATTCAACAAGAGATTTTGAAAATTTTGGGATATAATATTAAGAGAGCACTGGATATCTTTCTGGTGGGATTACAAATGGAAAGCTTTCCGAAGTGAGATAGGACATTGTTGTGGTATTTGCTTGCAGCTGCGAGAACATTGTATGCGCAAATGTGGAAGCAAGACAAAATCCCTGAAAAATGGGACTGGGTCTTAAAAGTACTAAACTGGAGTGAAATGGACAAACTGACTAGAATCTTAAAAGACTGTAATTTGGAGAAATTCAAAGAAGACTGGGAGAAGTTTCAAAACTATGTGGAGATACAATGGAAAGTGAAGAGACATTTAGTGGTTTTTGATAACATTAATTGAACTTTTAAAGAGAAAAGAAGAACTGTGATTAATGAATTAAGAATTAAGTAGAGGATAAAGCATAGCAATCATATTTGAGTTAAGATAAAGGTAATTTTTAGTGAAGATTCTAGAACTGTGAATTTTACCTTTAGAATGTTTTTAATATGTTTTAAAAACCGGCGGAGGTCTTCAGTTAGAGGTGAGGGGGGGGGAAAGAAAATTTGTAATGTGTTGGCTGATTGCTTGCGGGTCTTGATAGAAGTATATTTTTCAATATATTGCAAAAAGAATAAAAATTTGGTTTACAAAAAAAATAAAATGCAGGAAAACAGATACAAGAGAATTGGAGATCTCAAAAGAAAAGAAAAGAAAAATAAGCATATTTTGGAAATCCAAATAAAACACACCAGAACTTGGGTAGGAGACCACCAAGAAAGTCTGGGGTTGTTACATGGAGGAAGGTACTGAACCACCTATGCCCATTTCTTGCCTTGAACACCTCATGGTTGGGGTTACCATGCAACTTGATGACATTTTATTATTCTTACCTACACAGTAAATAAATTTTGGAACAAATACAGCATCTCAGATTAAGAACATAAGAACATAAGAGAAGCCATGTTGGATCAGGCCAATGGCCCATCCAGTCCAACACTCTGTGTCACACAGTGGCCATTTTTTTATATATATACACACACACACACACTGTGGCTAATAGCCACTGATGGACCTCTGCTCCATATTTTTATCTAAACCCCTCTTGAAGGTGGCCATGCTTGTGGCCGCCACCACCTCCTGTGGCAGTGAATTCCAAAGATTTGAACATTGAATTTTGTAAAGCACTCAAGGAATAAAATACACACTGTATACCTATTCTTCGTTTTTGAGTCCTCTGTTACTCTTGTGACTGCTTTATGGTGTTTTAAGGGTTTGCCTTCATTTCCCCCCCCCCCCTTGTGTTAGTGAAATAAGCATAAATAATTTTATTTTAAAATGTAATGCATATTTAATAGATTGTTTAATCTTGCAATTGATTTAGTTATACCCGTTACATACTAGCTGCAACTTAAGACACATTAATCAAAATGGAGTAACCTTGGAATAGAGAAGGAAGCAGTGTGGTGTCATTGAAGAACCAAAGTATAATGAACTTAGCCTTGGACTTTAGCTGCTAACATGATTTAAAGGGGAAATGGGCCTTTACACTAAAAAAAAAATGTTCCTTTAATGTCTTTACCATACTTAATAGTTCAAAATGAATCTTGCGAAATGCAGCACATGAAATTACAGACACTGTATAACTAAGATCATGCAAAGTGTTTACATACACATGAGGTTCATTGCACATCTGTTCCCCCCAGTGGAAAGGACTCAAACCCCAGTGGAAAGGACTCAAACCTCAAAAGGCAAATATAAGGACAAAATACGGTTTATGACACACAAAACAGGAAATATCCCAGAAACATAGAGTCAGATGGAATGTGTGAATGCTGCATAATATTGTATGGTGCTGCCTTGGTAACGAAGATTAGAAACTGTGCATCCTGTGGCACTGCTGTGTCAATGCTGAGAAGCCAGTCCTCTTACATTACAAAGATTTTTAAGTGTCTTCTTGCAACGGTGCTTGCTGACTTTTGCTTTCCCCATTTTCACACATTTAGAAATGGAAAACATAGCTTAAAGGAGCAGGAACAGCCAAAGGGCTTTGTCTACCTTAGGTGAGCAGTGAGTTGGCACCTTCCATTATGAGCCAGCAACCCACACAAGCTACCCCCCAGACTGGAAGCTGTGCACCCCAGTTAACTGCCTCCCATCCAGAGCCAGGCACTTCCAGAGCAGTGCATGCATAGAGCTGGCAGAGACCTTCTCATTCTCCCTCCCTTCATGTGGGAGTGGGACAGGTGAGGGGGAGCAGGAGGAAGAGGCTGGACAGGCAGGCCCTGGTAGGGTTGCCAGCTCCGGGCTAAGAAATGTCCTTAAATAAATAAGTGGCAAAATACACTGGTATCTAAAACAAGCTTTCAAAAATGTTATGATGTTGTGGATACTTGATGGTGATGTCTAAATGTTAGATGTGGCCTTCATGGGCAAATGTTCTATTAGAAACTTTAATTCTTTTTGCTTTAAAACAGTAGCTTCAAAAGGTATATTTTAAAATAAGGCATAAAGAAACAAATGTTTTCCCTATAAAAAATGCTATTGAAAACTTTGGGAGTAAAAGTTAAAACAATGTAGTAGCAAGTGGCTCCTTGGATGCTTGTTAAATTTTCTTCAAAGATTACTACACTTTTTCGTCTGCATCTGTTTGCCTCTGAAGACTGGTCATAAGAACATAAGAGAAGCCATGTTAGATCAGGCCAATGGCCCATCCAGTCCAACACTCTGTGTCACACAGTGGCCCACATATATACACACTGTGGCTAATAGCCACTGATGGACCTCTGCTCCATATTTTTATCTAATCCCCTCTTGAAGGTGTCTATGCTTGTGGCCGCCACCACCTCCTGTGGCAGTGAATTCCACATGTTAATCACCCTTTGGGTGAAGAAGTACTTCCTTTTATCCGTTTTAACCTGTCTGCTCAGTAATTTCATCAAATGCCCATGCCCACATGGTCCCCCACCCCTGCAGTGAACAGGGAAGATTACAAATGTTATAGTACTGCAGAAAGCATCTACTGACTCTGAATGTCATGAAATGCCAAGTAGTGGTTTGTGCCTGAATGAGCTGCCTGCCTGTAGCTTTCCTCAAAGAGTATCTGCATACTTAGAACAAAGTTGGAATCCAGCAGCACCAACCAAGTTTTTTTGAGAATGTAAGCCATGGGTGTTGAACTCATTTGTTATGAGGGCTGGATCTGACATAAATGAGGCCTTGTCGGGCTGGGCCATGTCAGGCCAGACTGTGTGTGTACCTATTTAAGATTGAAAACAAAGATTTAAACTTTATAAAGTATATTTCTGCCATGGGATTCAGGAAACTGGGCAAATGAAGCTCTGGCTCTTTCCTTCCTTCTCCAAGGGACCAGGAGGGGGAGGAGCATCAGCCAAAAGAAGGAAGAGAGGCTTGGCTTAGTAACCCCGCTGTGCGATTGAGAGAGCCTGGGAAAGCAAGCTCTCCCTCCCCTCCTTCCTCCCTAAGGGCAGAGCCTCAGCCAATGGAGAAAATAGAGGCTTTGCTCTGTAGCTCCTGTGCAATTGAGCAAGCCTTGCAAAGCAAGCTGTAATGCAGAAGGAAACAAGAGAGAGGGAGAAGGAAGCAGATGACAGCCAGTTGCTCACCTGATTTGGCCCCTTGGCCACATGTTTGACACCCCTGATGGCTTTCGTATGCTAAAAGCACACTTCATCAGACAATAGTATGGGATGGAATTAGCATTCCTACATATAGAGAGAGTGAGGAGTGAACCAGTATGCAAAATAGTGGTCGTTTTCGCACTTAGCGTTTGCTCCCCTTATTCCTCGGCGCAATTATGTCCAGATCATTTTCCTCGTTTTCGCACATTGCCTCTTTAGTGGAGTCGCTTTCCATGAAGCCCCGGCTCAAATCGTTTTTGCACTAGCATCGACTTGAGTTCGATGCCCTGTCAATCATTTTTTTTAAGCGCAAGTCTAATTGCGTAACAACGTAACAACGTAACAACGTAAACCGCATCACGTGTGCCGCTTCTGCTTATGGAGTGGCTGCAGCTGTAGTATCCTCCACAGCCCTTTATGTATTAACAGAAGCATTCACAGTGGAGAATCCCAGCACTAGATTCCCCCCCCCCCCAACACAAATTCCAGAGTTGCGTGTGTGTATGTGGCAGCTTCTTCCTTTCCCAGCCTCGCTCCCTCCCGGGTGGTGAAGCTGGCATTTCCTCCGCGCTCTTCCCCCTCCCCGGCTGGCGCTTGCAGCTGCAACGGGGACCTGACTGACTCCTGCTGCCAGAGCTCCCCCCCCCCGCCCCATTCTCTCCTTCCCCTTCTGTGGCGCGTGTGAAGAGCGAGCTCGCGTCTGTTTTCTAACCGAGCGGAATGTAGCCAGGGAGGAGAATGCAGGACTCCAACTTCCCATTTTATACATGGCGATTTTGTGCAGGTCCAGAAATGCTGGTGGCACAGCTGAGGGAGGCATTGCCTTTTTAAAACACACACACATGAACGCTTTGGCCCACGCCGGCACTAGATTCCCCCCCCCCCAACAATGTATAATGTATAATGCAATTTCGAAGTTGCGAAATAACGCAACAGCGGAAAAGCAACCTCACATACCCGCCGCTTCAGGAGGGTTTTTTTTTCTATTTGTTAATTTCGAAATATCGCTATTACACAAGAAAGATGAAGTTTTTTTAAAAAAATGGCCGTGCGGGCACTTTTGGGAAGCGCCGCGAACGGCTGATGATTGGCCAAGGGGGTGGATGGGGTGGGAGGACGGAAAGGGAGAGGGGGACGCCCACAAAGCAGTCGATCCGGCGTGGATGGATTTCCCACAGCAAACTCTGAGGAGTGGATCCGGTGTGGATCTGGAGGTTTTCAAAAACTCCGGAAGGAGGTGGATCTAGATACTCCGGCGTGAAACCCCTGCAGCACCGGAGCAAGACGCAGCGCCGGAGCAACAGGTGCGAAAACCAGGAAAAGATCCGGAGGTAAATGGGGTGCTACGCCGGAGTAAACGCTAGTGCGAAAACGGCCAGTGAAAATGTTTTTAGCAGATTAAAAATACAATAGATTGGAGTCTGGTAATCATCAGTTTAGGTCGACTAGGTGGAAAAAAACAGCAAAGGTAATAAACATCAGAATTGGAGATTGATAGAACCAGACCCCAATTTATTGTTCTTTTAATCTGCTAAAAACATTTTCACTATTTTGCATACTATTTCGTTGCCACTCTCGATATACGTAGGACTGCTAATTCCATCCCATACTATTTTCTGATGAAGTGTGCTTTTAGCTTACAAAAGCTTATGTTCTCAATAAAACTGTGTTGGTCTTAAAGGTGCTACTGGACTCCAACTTTGTTCTATTGCTTTAGACCAACATGGCTGCCCAACTGGATCTATCTGCCTTCTCGGTGGCAGCGCCAGAATTGTGGAATACTCTCCCAGAGGCCATAAGGGCCCTGCGGGATCTTTCCACTTTCCACAGGGCCTGTAAGACCGAACTGTTTCGACAGGCCTTTGAGATCTAACCTAATTTGGGAGAGAGCTGCCACTCTACACCATTAAAGAGTACCATGATCACCATTTACATTTATATTTATGTTAAATTATATCATAGTGATACAGCACCAAAAATGCAATGGAATGTTTTAATGTTTAAGTGTTTTAAATAATTTTAAATTGTAGTTTTATTGGTTAAATTGTAAAAATGTATGTTGTTAGCTGCCCTGAGTCCGCTCGCAGAGAGGGCGGGATAGAAATTTAAAGTAATAAATAAATAATAAATAATACTTAGTAGCTGGGGACCCAACCAGTCAAAGTTCAAAGTAACCTTTAATGGCATACAACAATTTAACAAACAAACAACGGCCAGCAATAGAACAATAATCAAGAGCCATTGTTGGTACAATCTCTCCTCCTAGAGGCAAAATACGAAAACTTGGCGACTGCTTTGATTGCACCAACACAACGACTGAAGAGTAAAAAACGTGTCTTATGTGCATCAGGCTGTTTTCTCAGTAAAGGCTCTAAATACAAAGCACAGAGGTCACAATAATAAGAACAATAGAAAAACACATGCTCTATGGATTCTATTTCATCTGCACCACAAGCACATAGTCTATCACAATACGGGATTTGATGAAACCTCCCATACAGCACCTCAGAAGGTAACACATTAAAGTGGGCTTGCATATAGACTCTTCAAAGATGTGGAACATTTAAGCAAAACAACAACAACAAACACTCTGCTATAGACCTTTGGGGGAAATTCCCTAACCTTATGGTTAGCACTGCTGATAAGCTCTTGTTGTTCAATGTCTATTAACCTTTGCTTGAAGAGAATAAAGGCTGCTTTTTCTGTAAGAAGATATACTTCCTCAAGGCTGAGCCCTAGTAAGGCAATCTTCTTTTCTATATGAGATAACCAAACAGATGATTGGGACTCCACGAGCATTTGTGGGATGAGTGAGCACTGCAGGGGTTGGTTCTAAATAGTAATTTAAGCCAAAATTTGAATGTTGTGATCCAGGCTATTGTAACCAGAACCCAACCAGTCATAGAATCATAGAATTGGAAGGGACCTCCAGGATCATCTAGTCCAACCCCCTGCACAATGCAGGAAATCTCCCCCCCACACACACACACACAGTAACACCTGGTCTATGAAGAAAGGTTAACGCTTGGGGCTCTTTAGCTTGGAGAAACGTCGACTTCGGGGTGACATGATAGAGGTTTACAAGATAATGCATGGGATGGAGAAAGTAGAGAAAGAAGTACTTTTCTCCCTTTCTCACAATACAAGAACTCGTGGGCATTCGATGAAATTGCTGAGCAGTCAGGTTAAAACAGATAAAAGGAAGTACTTCTTCACCCAAAGGGTGATTAACGTGTGGAATTCACTGCCACAGGAGGTGGTGGTGGCTACAAGCATAGACAGCTTCAAGAGGGGGTTAGATAAACATATTGAGCAGAGGTCTATCAGTGGCTATTAGCCACAGTGTGTGTGTATATATATATATATATTTGCCACTGTGTGACACAGAGTGTTGGACTGGATGGGTCATTGGCCTGATCCAACATGGCTTCTCTTATGTTCTTATGGTCTATGCCCAGAAGATGGCAAAAAAACAAAAACAAATCCAGGGTCCCTGGCCACACTGCCCTGGAGAAAATTGCTTCCTGACCTCAAAGTGGCATGTATGAAGGGGCCACAAGAACTCAGCACTGATGCAACCCATCCTGCCCTCCCTCTCATGAGCTGCCTAAGTTTACAGAAAGAGCATTGTTGTCAGATGGCCATCTAGCCTCTGTTTGAAAACTTCCAAAGAAGGAAAGCCCAGCACCTCCTGAGGAAGCCTGATCCACTGAGGAACTGCTCTGTTTGGAAGTTCTTCCTAACATTTAGTCAAAAACTCTTTTGATTTAATTTCAGCCCGTTGGTTCTGGTCTGACCTTCTGGAGCAACAGAAAACAATTCTTCTATATGACAGCCAGGGCTTTTTTTGTAGGGGGAAAAAAATCCCAGCAGGAACTTATTTGCATATTAGGCCACACCCCCTGACATCACCATTGTTTTGCATAGGGCTTTTTTGTAGGAAAAGCCCCCCAGGGCATCATTTGGATATTAGGCCACACTCCCTGACACCAAGCCAGCTGGAACTGTGCTCCTGCTCAAAAAAAGCCATGATGGCAGCCCTTCAAGTACTTGAAGATGGTTATCATATCACCACTCAGTGATGTCCTCTCCAGCCTAAATAAACCCAACTCCTTCACTTTTCTTATAGAATCTGGTCTCCAGAGTCCTCACCATCTTCCTTGCCCTCCTCTTAAATTGTGGTGTCCATAACTGAACACAATACTTTAGGCTAGGTCTAACCAGAGCAGAGTAAAGCAATACCATCCAACCTGGACACTATATTTCTGTTGATACAGCTCAAAACTGCATTTCCTTTTTTAACTAATGCATCGCAGTGCTGACTCATGTTCAGTGTAACGTCTACTAAGATGATGACGCCTCCGTTTTAAAAGTGATTTTAAAATGTCTCAACAAGATCCCAACCCTGATCAGGCTCACAGTGCTCTTGTTTTTCCCCACATGCCTTTTCAAGTTCCAAAACAGCGTGAGGGGGTGGGGGTGGGAGGTGCAGCCATTTTTGCACATAATAAGGTGTGGGGAATGAAACAAGAGCCCCTCAGCCTGCTGCAGTACAGATTAGGACATCACAACACTTTAAAATCACTTTAAAATGACAACAGCATCCTTCTGGAAGCTATGAAGACACTGTCAGATCTAGTTTGGCCCCTAGCGAAGATATTATGGATGCTACTGGATTTTATGACTTTAATTCAGATGTTGAAGTTTCTTGGAATAAAATTGTAGTCAATCTCCCCCCCCCCCCAAAAAAAGAGTCAAACTGACATTAATTGATAGGTGTTTTTTACGCATAAAATGCCATTTAAAATTAGCAAATAATGTAGACTGGATGAAGCTGCTCACAACAGATTCAGACAAAAACTAAAAGAAACAATCAAATGGCATAACCTTGCATCTCTATGTCCTGCCTTGGCTGAATATCCTGTAAGGCACAGCTGACTGAAGGGTTACTGCAAGAACCACTTCAGCTTGGCTGGAGGACAGCTGCAGGACTTCAGATAGCTTTGAGGCACAAAATTTGTGCCAACACTTGCCACAGACTCACAGACTAAGCTTTTGAAATACTGGAGCAGGCTTAGAAAGCTCCAGCTTGGCAGACTCCTATAGTTCACAGTGTCTCTTAAAGGGTTTGCGATCGGTTTTGCACTGACTGGCACTGTGTAGTTTCTTGGCAGATCCTTTGCCATTTTTGGTAAGTTGGACTCAGTTATTGCTAGGCAGAGGTCATCAAGGTGTTTGACTGCCTAGCTGGGGGTTCTGTCTCCAGGCTCTGAAGTTCAGGTATAGAGGTGCTGGTTCTACCAGACCTCTTCTTCCCTAGTTGGGGAACTGCATGGCTTTCCACAGCTGCTGGCTTCATGTTGAAATAGGGGCTTGTACCAAGCATTGGACTGAATGACTCCTCTTCAGAATATGTTTCTGGCTTGCTGAGTGACTCCTCAAAGAAATTTAAGTCTAATTCTCCCTTCTCTCTTTCCTCCTGTCTTCACCTCAATCCACCCTTCTTGTCTTTGAAGTTGCATGGTTGGGCAATCACTTCTAAATGACTAAATATCATAAATTCCCTTAACCGTTCTAAAAGCTTTAAGAAAATGAGATGTTTTTCTTCTACTTGGAAGCTAATTTGAAAAATAAAATTTAATAGTAGGATCTTTGGAACAGCCATGCCGTGCTCAGAGAAACACATTTAAAAACACTACCTAAATCTGTAGTACTCATGACAAGCTGTTTTGAAGCTATTATTGCTAGATTAGTGGTCTTTGTAATCTCCCTGTGCTTTATGTGGTGAATACAGTTCAACATGTGCAGGGAGCCAGACTTTATTGACTTTTCCATGGCAACATTTGGTGACATTTCAGAGGCTGACATGAAGCCTTGAAATTAACACATTATGGTTATCAAGACAAACAAAAAATCTATTGGTTTCCCATGAAAAGCTGCAAATAAATCAAATAAAAGGTGAGACGCAGACAATTAAATTAAATTTTGTCTGAACAATATTAACATTTAAAAGTAACACAGTTTAATGAAACTATACTGAGCTAGAGGGATATGGGATGTAAACCCATCAATGCATCTAATTCTCATTGTGGCCTGAGCAGTGGTTACCTGTGAATCTGTGGATAAAAACCAGAGATTGGAATTATGAATAAACAAAACAACTTTTTTCTACAAACCTAGTTTGCAGCAAAATCTGAATTCTAAAAAATAGTGTGTGGGGGGTTAAAATCCCCCAATAATAAAACCAGTACCTGTAGCTTTAAGTAATGAAAGCCCACAGTAGCTGTTTCTAGGCAACTACAATAGTATTGCCAGCCTTCAACTCTTGATTTCTGTCAGTAAAAATCAGTGGGAGGGGGCAGGGTCCTTTTTCAGGACTGTTCTGGCCTTTAACGGAAGAATTGTGGGGCCAGGCCAGATAGGAACCACTAGTAACTTAATATGACTCACCCAGAAGAGTGCTTGCTACTGTTTAGGGTGTGTGCAAATATATATATATATATATATATATATATATATATATATATATATATATAGGAGGGGGGATATTTTTCAGGTCTGGGTTACTGAACAACAACAACAAAAACCCCACACCACTATTTCCCAGTATTCCAGAATCCCAATATTGATATGATATTGGGGTTCAAGAAATAATTGGGATCAGGGCAGGACCGTGGATGCAAGCCAGAGAATAGACTTGTTGCTTCCACAAGGTTACCAAGTCCTGGGTGGGAGTTATATGGGAGCCTCAATCAGCCTGCTCCCTGGGTGGCAGCAACTCTGCTAGAACTCAGGGCTGAGAGATCTGAAGCATTGGCATGCCTCATGTCTTCGCTCTGAAAGTTCTTTCTGGAGCCTGCTTTGAACCCTTGAGATGGGAGGGGGAGAGCTTGGAGGAGATTGATTGTCAACAGCTGACCCTGGTGCCTGGAATCTGAGGAGAGTGATTGATGGGCCAGCTGCTGATTGTTTGGCTGAGGAACTGGCTGGCAACTCTTCCAGGTCTGTTAACCCTTCCAGCTCCCCCTCATCAAGGCTCATGACATAAGATTCTGAAGTGTTGGATCACAGCATAAATAACAATTTTAATGCAAGTTGTGCTGGAGGGGTTTATTTGGGATACAGTAGAAAAAACCTAGCAGGAACTAATTTGCATATTAGGCCATACCCTCTCATGCCAAGCCAGCAGAACTGCATGCCTGTGTATTCCTGCTCAAAAAAAGCCCTGAGCATAACTGTCACATTCCTATGAATACATATTCATTAGTAGCTCCCATGCTTAGATAATGTGGGAGAGGGGAAATCAGCAAGTGATATTGTGATTGGTGGGTTGTTGAGACACCGTGAACGTGGCTTTCAATGTTTCTGTGTTTGTTTTGTTTCTAATGGTATTCTTGTATTGTTGACTTGACAGCTATGAGTGCACTGAATCAAAGTATTTATACCAACATTCGCCCAGTTATAGCAGTTGCCTTGTTGGATTGGCCTGCCTTTTTCCTGTAATTCTATCTGAGTGGAACAAAACTGACTTAATGGCCTGAAATTCCTCTCAACCCATTAGTTACCATATAGCCTCGAACCATATCTTACAGCACTGCAGTGAAAATTATTTTCAGCAGGTTCTAATGCCAATTACAAATGCTTGTTTAACCAAAGTTCCCTCTCATTTTCCTTCTGGAATCCCAATCAACTTTCCATTGCCCACCCCCCCCCCCCCCGCTCTGTTTGGTGGACTCTGAACCAAAACCTTCAAGTGTTTGTTAATATAGTGGTTTGGCCCTATCTTTCACTTTTAAAAAGAAATGTTTTGCACTGCTGCACCCATAAGTAACTAGTGGCTGAATTCTAGGTTGCAGTTTGGTGGGCAAATCAATAGTCTTATGAATGCACAACTGAGGGTTGGGCCGATGTGCTTATGTTTTTCTTTTCATTATTTGTTGGCCTTTGGTTGCACATTCAATTACAATGACTGTATAATGCAATGGGTTCCATTTTTTAATTTCAATTGTCCCTGAAACTTCAGGAGTTGTGACTAAAGTGTTTATCATTAAATATAAAACTGTTTTTTTCCTGTCAATATCATCTTCATTTTAAACTTTTATCACTATAGGTTGCCTTTTATATCTTCTTAGATAACCCAGAAAACAGTGATGTGGGACAATAAAGTCACTTTTTGTGTCTTTAAGGTTTTTTTGTTTCATTTTAAAAAACACAGACTATTTCGCAACTGAGCAACTCAGTATTCAGTTGAATAAATCTTTGTCTCTGGACAGAGTTCATGCAGTACTGAGTTTCTGGTATTTTCAAATATTGTTTTTGTAAACAAGTTGTATTAATATATTTATATTTTTGAATATATATCAGTGTATAAAACATCCCAGTTAAATAATGATGCATATTTTAGAACTAAATAAAGCAACATTTAAATGTAACTATTTTGTCATGCCTATAGGAGTTATCTATATACTTATTTATAAAGTTCATTTTCTTTAACTGTTTGGATTTCTCTCAATAATATTACAATGGTTAATGTCCACAATTTAAAGAAACGGCTAAGTAATATGACATTTCAGCAATATTTAAGAACTGCAGTGCTGTAGGCTTGAACAAACTGGTCCCAATTAATGACTTGGTGAGGAATTATTTTTATCTTTACAAGCAAAAACCAGAATATTTTAATTGACAATTTAGAAATGCAATAACACCATCTGCTTCAGATGAATGACCCTAGGTTTATATTTGTGAACAACTGAGAGCATATATCTATGTCTGTCAGTTTTTTCTGAAGGGGGAAAAAACCCTGAGAGAATGTTCCTGTCTCGAAAGACTGAATATAAATCATTGTGCTTTGGTATATGCTAACTGCAACACAGTAAATGATGCTAGGCTAATGTATCCACTCTATTGCTTTAAATGGATGGCTCAGCAGTTCAGCACAGTTCTAGCCAGTTAAATTATGAATGTCAGCAGGAAGTGATGGGGACATAAATTAACAGAAAATGGAACTCAGAGGTATTGCATAATGAAAAATCTAGGACTGAATGACATTTTCTAATATTCATTCATATACATTTATTTCCTTCCTCCCTTTTAATACTCCGAAGAGCCATGCTACTAGGGGTTGGGAGGTAGAAGAGAACCTCATTTTCCCATTCTAGAGCCATACCTGCATGATCTGGTTTCTTTCAGTAAGTATGGACTCATCTGGAAATTAACAAGGACGTTGACCCAAGAGAATGAAGATGATAGCATGCAAATAAATGCTTCAGTCCAGTATTACTAGATACACTGGAGGCAGGGGGGGGGGAGAGAGAGAACATGGGTGTAGTCATCATGTAGTTGTAGAGCTTCTGATCCATTTGTAAAATGTGTGCCTCTTTAAGGCTGTGCAGGAAACAGGAAGGGCTACATTGGGAAGGGTCAGTAAGTTTTCATGGAGAACGGTCCCTCCCTTTCTTTTGCTTTTCACAGCAAGCAAAGTTTTTCTTTTCACAGCAAGCAAAGTTCCACAGGAAGAAGTTCTAGTAAGTATTTGTGTGTGTGAGAGAGGGAGGGGGCAGGGATTCCCTGGTTTGGAGGCCCTCCCCCCCTTTAGAAAGCGGGGGGGGGGAGAAATGTCTACTGGGCACTCTATTATTCCCTATGGAGAACGATTCCCAGAGGGAATAATAGGGAATTGATCCGTGGGTATTGGGGGCTCTGAGGGGGCTATTTTTGAGATAGAGGCACCAGATTTTTAGTATAGCATCTAGTGCCTCTCCCCAAAATACCCCCCAAGTTTCAAAACGATTGGACCAGAGGGTCCAATTCTATGAGCCCCAAAAGATGGTGCCCCTAACCTTAATTATTTCCTATAGAAAAAAGGCATTTAAAAAGGTGTGCTGTCCCTTTAAATGTGATGGCCAGAACTCCCTTGGAGTTCAATTATGCTTGTCACATCCTTGTTCCTGGCTCCACCCCCAAAGTCTCCTGGCTCTGCCCCCAAAGTCCCCAGATTTTTCTTTAATTGGACTTGGCAACCCTAGTTCAGAGAATAACTTTTTCAGACACTTGGGCATCTCTCCCTACCCAGGGAAAAACACTAGCCGTTTTCGCACTAGCCTTTGCTCCGGCGTAGCGCCCCATTTACCTCCGGATCTTTTCCTGGATTTCGCACCTGTTGCTCCGGCGCCGCGCTTTGCTCCGGCGCTTCAGGGGTTTTACACCGGAGTATGTTTTTCAGCATGCTGCCGGAGTTTTTGAAAACCTCCGGATCCACACCGGATCCACTCCGCGGACTTTGCAGTGGGAAATCCATCCACGCCGGATCGACTGCTGTGTGGGCGGCACCCTCTCCCTTTCCGTCCTCCCACCCCATCCACCCCCTTGGCCAATCATCAGCCTTTCGCGGCGCTTCCCCAAAGTGCCAGCACGGCCATTTTTTTTTTTAAACTTCACAGTTTTGCGTAATAGCGATATTTCGAAATTAACAAATAGGAAAAAAAAAAAACCTCCTGGAATAGCCTCAATTGCCACTTCAATTGGTTTCGTTAGAATTTTTTTTTATTGACTTTAGTTGCGTTATTTCGCTGTTGCGTTATCTCGATAATGCGAAAACGAACATTGTTGGGGGGGGGAATCTAGTGCCGGTGCGGGCCAAAGCGTTCATGTGTGTGTGTTTTAAAAAGGGAATGCCTCCCTCAGCTGTGCCACCAGGATTTCTGGACCTGCACAAAATCGCCATGTATAAAATGGGAAGTTGGAGTCCTGCATTCTTCTCCCTGGCTACATTCCGCTCGGTTAGAAAATAGACACGAGCTCGCTCTTCACACGCGCCACAGAAGGGGAAGGAGAGAATGGGGCGGGGGGGGGGGAGCTCTGGCAGCAGGAATCAGTCAGGTCCCCGTTGCAAGCGCCAGCCGGGGAGGGGAAAGAGAGCGGAGGAAATTTGGGGGGGGGGAATCTAGTGCTTCAGAATTTGGGGGGGGGGGGAATCTAGTGCTAGGATTCTCCACTGTGAATGCTTCTGTTAATACATAAAGGGCTGTGGAGGATTCTACAGCTGCAGCCAATCCATAAGCAGCAGCAGCACACGTGATGCGGTTTGTCCACGAAAAGAAGGGGAGGGAACAGCTCGATGTTACGTTAGTACGTTAGTACGTCATTACGCAACCAGACTTGCGCTTAAAAAAAAAATGATTGACAGGGCATCGAACTCAAGTCGATGCCAGTGGGAAAACGATTTGAGCCGGGGCTTCAGGGAAGGCGACTCCGCAAAGAGTCACTAGTGGGAAAACGAGAAAAATGATCCGGACATAATTGCGCCGCGGAATAAGGGGAGCAAACGCTAAGTGCGAAAACGGCCTGTAAGTTGGAACTTGTGGTGGTGATTTCCTCCCATTTTCTTCTTTGAATTCCCAAAGGTTACTCTTTACCCATTTGGGATCTAATATTCTGCATGCAACTGATAGAAGAGGGGAAGATCATGGATTTTCTTTTATTTTCAAAAATATTGTAATTCCATAGCTAGGCTGTGATATATGGTTATTATTTTTGTGTTGCTGTGGTTATTAATTAAGAATGATTTTGGTAGAATGAGTCTATGTGACTTCTTATTAAAATGTCCAATACAAGTATTCATTCATCATTTATTTATTTACAAAATTTGTACCCTGCTTTTCTGCCTCATCAGGGACATTAAGGTCATGTAGTCAATATTGTAAATACATAAGGGCTGACTCATTTCTTGGAAAGAGGAATCCTGAGTTATACCTGTGTTGGAGTGGCCAGTTGCCACAGAACTCAGGCACCACTAGTCAACTCCCTAAGGGTCAAGTTACACTGGGGCAGAGGGAGGGGGAAGTATAGCTGGCTGCTTGTGAGGTGGTATCCATGGTGATTCCACTGTAGTGTGGCTTCCTGGTGTACTGTTGAGGTGGGAGTGGTAGGAGGGTAGGCGCACTTTGGATCAATGGGAGTGGCAAGTCCTGGGGCAGGTGCCATCACACATGCCAGTTGGGGGTGGGGAAAAGCAGCTATGGAGAGCCCAACTGCCCCTCCCACCCTGCCCTTGATAGAGACCTATGCCAATCATAGGCAGATGGTCATAGTCATTTGCTTTCCCTGCATGCCAGTATGTTCCATGGGCAAGTTCCCCATGAATACTTTAAGTGCACCCCTGCAATGGCTCCCCCAGCCATTGACTCAGGGAACCCCTGTGACTCAGTGTTCCCCATCCTATTTGTGTAGATGCCCTCCACACACACACACACCTGAGCTGCAGAGGAACCCTGTCCTGGAGCAGACACAGAGTTAGGAGCTTTGGCCATGCATTTATTCCATTAGCGACCACCCCTCATTGGTTGAATCATTCCCCTCTTCCTGTTCCATGAACACAATACCATGAGGTCGGTCAGGTTGAGGGTATGTATTTGGCCCAAGGCAACCCCACTAGCTCCCATGGTGCAAGTGGGGAATAGACCCTCAAGCTCCCTGGTCTAACCTCACACTCTATCCAGCATGATGAAGTGACCCTTTGGGTCTCTCCCCATCACACAGGTGAGCAAGCCCTCCCTCTTAGACATTCCCTCAGGCAACCCACAGGGGGAGTGGCAGATGGGGTGGGGTGGGGAGGGATTTGTAGCTCTGAATGTGTAGCAGAAACCAAGCAGCAGAGACAAAGTTGGGCCACAACACAGACTTTATTGCACTGGAATCCATGACAAGGGGTGATGCCGCCATCCACCTCCACTTTGGTGACTGAGGATGGCTGGCATGGGAAAAGGCTAAGTGGAAAAGCATCAAGGTGGAACTTGAAAAGGCTTGCTGGGCATGAGGCTCTGCTCCAAGAGGAGGGCTGGAACAGCTGTCAGAGTAGAGTGCAGGGGGATGGGACTCACCCACAAGTCTCTCTGTTGAATCTCCACCAGCTAGACAGTGAAACAGATTCATTGCAACCAGGCAGGAGTTCCATGCCAGCCTCATCCATGGATGTCCTGTCCTGACTGGTTTGGCAAAGGAAGCCCCATGTGTGTGTGTGTGTGGGGGGCTTTCAACAATCCCCCCCCCCCCATGAGACACATGATGGAACCAGTCAACTCACACTCACCCTAAGTTGAAGTGCTCCTGGTTTGCTTGCAATCCATCTGCTGCAGCAGCTGCAACTCAAGGCTGTGCATGAGTGCCCGTGTGCATTGAATCTCCAAAGGTCGGGTACCTGTTGGGGTTCTGAAATGGGAGAGGTTAGCCACAGAGTATAGACTTCACTCTCATCCTGGATGTCAAGTGCTTGCCCTGTAGTGCTAAATGCCCTCTCTCTGTGTGTCTCCCTCCACCAAAGTGCCTCGCCCCCTGACCTAAATTCTCATGGCAGGGAACTCCGAGACAGAGACCTGTGCTGCGTGCCCTGCCTAAAAAGTTGTGTGCTGCTCTAGTGGAAGTTTTGGGGGATGGGGGGCCTACTGTTGGGTGCTGGGGAGGGGGCTTGGCCACCTCAGGGAGGAAGGGGATTGACTGAGCCTGTAGTCAGCACCCTGAGGACTTCTGAGGCTAATGGGCGGGGATTCAGCAGCAAGGGAAGACTTTATTTTCATGATCCATGGGTGCCAATGGACTTTGTCATGTTTTTCCTTGTCATAACTTTCCCCCTCTTGCAGTGGGCATTCCCAGGCTGAAAGGACTCAGGGAGCTGACTAACTCTGGTCATGCCCCCAATACCACCCCCACCTGTGCCGGTGTAGGGGCCTATGCCTCTGTCATGCTGATAGCCAGCCAGTCCACCCCTTCACTGGTGCCCATGAGCAACAGGGCACAGCAGCAGTCCTGCACCATTGTAAGTGCCATTTATGCCAATGTAACTGGACTTATGCTGACATAGCTGGCACTTATGCTGACATGGGGGTAAATCGGCTCCCAGAGCACTCCTCCCCCCCCCCCCCCAGATTGCACTGTAAGTCTACCATCAATGTTGAAATTCTTCCTCTGGTGAAGAAATGCTTCCTTCAGAGAATGAAGTCAATGGATCCCAACCACACAATTAAAAAACACTTCAGTAGAATAATAGAATATAAGTACTAAGAAGAGGTAAGCCTGACAGTTCTGTTACAAGGATGTAATGATGGCAGACTTTATGAACTTGTAACCTGCAAGGATAAGAATAAATGAGTATCCATTTAATATCATAATTAGAATCCCTTAATTAGAAGCCCAGCAGAAACTGATTTGTATATTAGGCCACACCCCCTGCTGTTACCATTGTTTTGCACAGAGCTTTTTGTAGAAGAAGTCCAGCAGGAACTTATTTGCATATTAGGCCACACACCCCTGACACCAAGCCAGTCGGAACTGCATTCCTGCTAAAAAAAGCCCTGATTAGAATACTGTATGAAAAGTTTTGAGCAGGATTGTGCTTATTTTTAAAAATTTCTTGCTTGAATTGATACATGCCCTGTTATCTTAAAATGGTATTATTTAGGTCAATTGCCTTTCAGACTCATTTCATTAGCTGTGTGGCATTCAGCAGTCTACCATTTAATCTCAGGAGGTCTGGAAAGAGAAACTGTGTTCTTAGCTGCTTGGCACCTGAAAAATGATACATTTCTAAACCAATTAATGGAATCAGTAGGTACAAATATACAGTGTTATGTACTGGTAATGATTAAGGAGCATCAAGTACTTCTGTAGCCTTGTTTGTAGGGTCAGACTGAGCTAAACAAGACTGAGAAAACTGTTCCAAACGACACAGGAATTTATAGTGTGTAAATGCTAGGTTGAAAGTATGATTATTGAACATGTGAATTATTTGCTTTTAAAAGAGATATGCTTGAGTTTGTTGGTGATATTGCAGAGTGTAGAAACATAATCATGAGCTGATTTGTTATGGTTTAAAGGACAGTGACTTATTCTGTGAATATCTCAGTACTTGGCTATTTTGATAGAAAAACTTAACTCAAGTTTTGCTTGATTGAAAGTGTCTGGATGTGACTTGCAGTTTCTCTCCATGAATAAAAACAATTGCAAAATCATAGAAATCATCCAATGAAAACAAACAAACATTGGATGGCATGCATTTTCTGGTGTTTGTTTCCATTTTTCTCCTGTTTTTATTGAATGCAGGAACTGGACACATTGGAAATTTTCCCACTTCTATAAAACTAATGAGTAAAAGATGGTGCACCATAGAAATACCGCTTTGGAAACTGCAGTGTGCTTTTTTTTATGTTACCATCTTCCTTACATCATGTAACTTCCTGAGCTTGCTGATTTCTCAGTGACACTGAGCTAAATTCTCACAGTGTACATTTAATACAAAGTCTAATTTATTTGCTGAATTAAATTGCAAAGAGACTGAAATACCCAGTGTAAAGACAGTAACAGTGCCATCCCTAAGAACACTTTATTGGAAGCAAGCATCATAAAATAAACTTGATTAGGATTTTTTGAGCTCCCTCCAGAGACTGGCCAGCTGGCCTGTGGGGGAAAGCCTCACTCTTCAACAGTCATCTGCGGCCCTGCTTGAAAAGAGCAGGCACTGTGCCTGCCTGCCCTGCAAGCAGCTTTTGTGGCTTGCAGGGCAAGGGTGTGTGGCCCCCACGTTTTTCAAGCAGGGGCCAGCTGCTTCTGCCCTGCAAGTAAGGAATTCGCAGCTTGCAGGGCAGGCACATATGGCACCCACTTTTTTCAAATGGGAGCTGCCCACTTCTGTTCCTGCAAGTGGTGAATTCACGGCATTTAGCATGCAGGGGTTTTTTTTTTGTATATTTTTGCATATTAGGCCACGCACCCCTGATGTAGCCAATTCTCCTGGAACTTACAGTAGGCCCTGTACTGAGAGCCCTGTAAACTCTTGGAGGATTGGCTACATCAGGAATGTGTGGCTTAATATGCAAAGGAGTTCCTGCTTCAAAAAAAGCCCTGGCTTTCAGGGCAGACATGTGTGTGCAGTGCCTGCTTTTTCCTTAACCATTTAAAGGGAAGAGTATCTTTAAATGGTTGAGGAAAAGTGGGATAGGACATCACTGTGTGTTGTGTCCTAGGCTCAAATGGGAGAACTGTTACTTTTGGAGGGAAGCCGAACAAGCCAGAGCTTGAACTCCACACCAGGGTTCCAGAGAAGGCCTAAGCGTGCCCAATCAGGGGAAGCATTGAAACATAAGTAGCCAATCAACATCCAGGCTCATACTGTACCCTGATAGGCCCTTAGGGCCCTGTAAATAGCCAATCCATGTAGATAGTTAAGGACCAATCAGAAGGGGGCAAGAATTGTATAAAGGAGTGGGAAGTTTGAACAGAGCTCAGTTTGTGTGTGTGTGTTCCTGAAGTAAAGCTTGCTGAAATCACTCTCCGACTCTGGTCTCTTACTGCACCGATCCCAGTACATTACACTGTGTGATGTCATCATGTCAGGGATGGCCTCACCCCCTCTTGGAACACCCCTGAATCCCCCCATAGGGGAGAAGATGGGATTTAAAATACAGTTTAGGAAATAAATGCATATTTTAAAAGAAGATTTAAGAAGATAGCTTTCCTAAACTGCATCAAACTATTAGCTCATCTACATGGGATTGCATATTTTGACTAACAGCAGCTTTCCAAGATGAAGAGGTTAAGAGTATGGTGAGAGCCAGAGTGCAGTAGTGCTTAAGAGCAGCAGATTCTAATCTGGAGAACTGGTTTTGATTCCCCACTCTTCTACATGAAGCCCTCTTCATGACCTTAGGTCAGTCACAGTTCTCTCAGAACTTTCTCAACCCCTACCTCACAAGGTGACTGTTGTGGGGAGGGGAAAGGAAAGAGATCATAAGGTGCTTTAAGCAGCCCCATAGCCAGAAAATTTTGGGTGGAGGGGCCTGGGAGAAAAAAATTGGTGGGGGGCCTGTGGGGCTTGGCTGCTTCTTCCCCCTCTCTCTGTCTGTAGCTCTCTCACTCTCCCCCTCGCTGTCTCTCTTCTGCTTTCTCTCTCGCTGCCACTCTCTCACTCTCCCCCCTCTCTCCCTGTCACTCTCTCGTGCTTCCATTCTCTCTCTCTCACTTCCGTTCTCTCCCTTGCTGTCGCTCTCTTGTATCGCACTCTCTCTCTCTTACTGACGTGTGTGCTCTCCTTCCCTCACTACTGCTTTCTTACGCTCTCTCTCTCTCTCTCTCTCTCACTTGCTGTCTCTCTCCCCCGTTCCTTACAACACAGATATGGCAAATGTATGGGTCAGGAGGCTATTCAAGCGGCAGGGAGGGAGGGGTTGGGCAGGGAGGTTGCTGGTGCTTCCCCCGGAGCCCAAGTTCCTTGGCTTCTAACTCAGTGTGAGATGGAAAAACACGCCAGTAGCCAATGAAGGGGCCCTAGAGAGGGAAGGGTTTTTTAAATAAAGCGGCCTGCCCCCCGCCCCACCCCCCTAGCTACAGGCTTGGCTTTGAGACTCCGTAGGGTAGAGAAAAGTGGGGTGTAAAAAACCAGCTCTTCTTCTAGCAGAACAACTTATTTATTACATTGATATCCTTCCTTTCTGTTGTCAGAGAACTCACAGTAGCTTGTATAAGATTCCCAGGAAATCTCCCCTCTGGGCACTGAGCAGACCCTTCCTTGTTTAGGATCAAACTACAAAAATTCCCAGATACGATTTGCTGCTACACAGTAAGCCTGTGTGAGCCCTATCTGTCTCATAACTGTGGTGTGTGGGTAGGGACTCCCCACACCATTCTCCCAAACCACACCATTCTCCCAAACCAAAATGGCCTTGGTGTGCAGACATTTGCATGCCTTTGAAGCAGAGTGTTTTGTTTATATTCAACATCAAAGATGCAAATAATTGTTCCCCAGGTCATTTCAGCTTGGGAAAATAGCAGAGCAGATCTTTATTCCCATGCCACAGTTCCAAGCTGAATTGGGCTCCTGGTAATTTTTTAAATGATGTTCCTTGCAGCCAGGGCCGGCATGTGGGAGTAGGCTAAGTAGGTGACCGCTAACTTCCCAACCTTGCCAAGGCTTTCCAAGCCTTGGCGACCACAGGAAGACAGTGAGTGCGCTCAAAGCCAGACTCTGAACATGCTTGCTGCCACACTCTCCCTCAATATGTGCCATCAAAAATGAGGGGTTCATGTTAAAAAATTGCATACAAGTTACAGGTACATCTAGTAGTAAAAAAAATGTCGTGTGTATAGAGAGCCTCAGTGAAGTTGGGGGCGTGACAGTGAGCACACTCAGAGCTGGGCTCTGAGCACACCTGCTGTCTTCCTGACCTCGCTGAGGCTTTCCAAGCCTTGGCAAAGTCGAGAGGTGTGTTGCAGCGATCATGCTCAGAGCCCGGCTCTGAGTGCGCCCACTGTCTTCCCAACCTGCCCCATGCCTAGCCCTCTCCTGCTTTAGAGGGAGCTGGGAAGAGGTCTTTCCAGCTCCCTTTGAAGCAGGAGAGGGCCGTGCACAGGGGTGGGCCAAGTGATTGCACTTTATGTCTTGATGACATTACTTCTGGTGATGTCATCAGGCTGCGCGTGCAATGTGTGTGCAAATAAACACCAGGGGGGGAGTGCAAGTTTCGGCCTGGGGCACTAGAACCCCTAATGCCAGGCCTGCTTGCAGCTGCTGTGTGGCCTCAGGGAAGCAAGTCCCAGATCCAAGTCACCCAAAAAACTGCTGTATTTTAACCCTTATTCACCAGTATTGCTGTATCACATATCCTCCAAACATATAATTGGACCCACATGTGCTACCAGGTATCCTTTTAACTGGAAATTCAAAGGATGTACTAAGGACCTCCTACATACAGCTGTATTTGAACTGAACTCAGCGGTGTTTGAATTGAACTACACTGATTTTGAACTTTTTGAAGCTGAAATGCAGTGTAGGAACTGAAATGCCTTCCTTGGTGAAGGAATTCTGTGTTTCCAGGGTATATATAAGAAACAGAGTATGTTCTTGAAATATATTACTGAATTCATAAGATCCCAGTTTCCCAGGAGGAAAGTCTGAAAGAGCACAGATTAAGGAAAGTCCAGGTGCTTACTGTCATCCTGATCCTCCACTGGAAAATCCTTTCAGCCAATAACAAGACCTGCCTTACAGTGGTGCAATCCACTTTCTGAAAAGCTTGGCCATCACCAAGGGAAGTACTGGTAGATGTCATGGCACACACGGACACCATGTTGAAGAATCCTGCACTAGAATTTTAGAATGGCTGTACTATGAGAACCACTAGTTCTGAATGTTCACTGAATGTTCAAGTAAATGTAGGTATAATCCATTTTATTTTGTTGTGACAATTTTTAATGTGAAATTCTTCAAATGTTCATAGCCCCACAAACTTTGGAATGTATAGCACTAAGAAGAAACCACTGTACTGACTAACCGCCCCCCCCCCCCAAAAAAAGATGTGCCATCAAAAATGAGAGGCTCATGTTAAAAATTTGCATAGAGTTACAGGTACATATAGTAGTTAAATATAGTGGTGCAATCCACTTTCTGAAAAGTATATGGGGTTTTTTTTAGGAAAGGGGATCATATTACATTCAGGGCTAGAGATGGGCATGAATCAAAGTATGAATTGTAATTTGCAGCCACAGGGAAAGCAGCAAGGAGGGATGGGAAGGGATGGCCAAGGGGCAGCTGTGGGGATGGGAGGCTGTGGGTGATGAGCCAGCAGCCTGCGAGTATCCTTCCTCCTCAAGCAGCAATGGCAGGAGGGAGGGTAATGGGGGAGCCACTAAGTGCCCCCCCAAATGAAAGCCCCCCCAATTTTTCAAATCCTGGTTACAGGCCTGCCCCCTCAGGATTAACTTCCCTAGTTCTTCTAGACCTTTTTTATTTAAGCTGGATCGCAACAATGGAATGCAAACAATCATTACTGGGATTCTCCAGTATAGCTTTCCTGCATCTTGGCCATAAAGAAACTAGAGAAATTATTAAACATAAGTTATGGGATACAAGCATATAGATCACAATCCTTGTATGTCCTTTCCTTTATTCTGTCTAGTTATCTTTTCTCACTAGAACTTCCAAAATACCACAGAGCTTTTACCCTAACATGACTTAACGTCTTCCCCTCTGCCCTTCTTGAGGGGAGATATGCTCATACCCTGTATGTACATTGTCTCTGTCCAGGCCAATCTGGACTGGTATATTATTGTATATAGCCAAAGGCCATCACAATAGAAAATTAAGAACATGATAAAAAGGTCAAACAAAACTAAAAGCATCATCAAAAAATCCGTAACAAGATAAGATACAGAAGCAAGTCATATTAAATTACAGAAACACAATTACCATTAGACTGAGGCATAATAAATCTAATTAGTTACAAATACGACAATTGTGTATGTTCTTTTATATTGTCATTTTTATCAGGAGATCCAAATAAAGTACATCACTCCAATTACTGCTGCCTTCCCAGGCAGATTCAATCAGTTTTATATTACTCTCCTTTTAGCTGACTGCTACAATGAAACTACTGCCAAGGTAGCAAGATTTTGTGCCCTGGCTAGCTCAATCAGGCAGAAGATTGTAACCTCTTTTAAGAAAACTTAAATATATTTTAACAATTTTATTTACATAGCATATATTCCCAATATATTCTCAGGTCTATACTGATATGCAATCAATTCATTTGTCATATATAAATGTTTTTATTATGTGTTATTAATGTATATGCCACTTTAAATTCTGATCTTGGCTCATAATAAACTGGATTTAAAAACAAAAAGAAAAAACTGACAGAAAAAGTATAATAAAAGTGGAATGTGACCTTTGTTGAGTTTGTATTTTAATGTAGGCTTTTGACTCTCAATCACAACAATGCAAAAAAAAAATCTGTAAGCATTTGTCTTATCAAGAAGGTGAATGTGAATGGGTAGATAGTATGCTGATGTTTGCGTTGACTCTTCAGTATGCGTTGACTCTTCAGTGAGACATGGACAACATGATGCCAGATCATTGGCTTTCACTTTCATTTTCCCCCTTCAAAATAGTAATCACAGATTTCTGCAGATTATAATCTGAATGCCACAATCCACTGTAGAATTAACCATCACTGAACACATTGATTTTAAGTCTCATAAATCTGTTGAATTGTCATCCCGTTGTCTAGGCACTTTTTCTAAAGTCTGATATACTATTTGAAATGACAGTTCTGTCAATCAAAATCATATATAATTGAGAAACAAAAATACAGTTAGAAGTACCCCATATTTGCTTGGAATTTATTTAGTAAGAATGGCATGTGTTTATGGTAGAGGAGAAGATATGTTGTCTATGAATATTAATATGATCTGTTCTTTGACAGTTTGAATGTAGGTTACAGATTTTCAGTTTTTTAGTATAACCAGAAAAAGCCATTATAATTTTGGGGAAGACAGCTAATACTGTGATGGCAGTAGGTCTGTGGAAATGTTTTCTACAAATCTTTTCAAGATTCTTTCAAGACAGAGAACAAATATAAACGCTCTCAAATGGAAAATCCTGTACAAAACCATAAAGAAAAATGAACTAGTGACTTGGTTTCCTTCATTCTTCTTGGATATGACTATAATTAAAGGCACTTGCCTGATACTGAACTTGCCTGATACTGAATAAATCTAGTGGTCCATCAAAGTCAGTCTTGTCTGATCAGGGGTGTTAAACTCATTTGTTATGAGGGCCAGATGTGACATAAATAAGACCTTATTGGGCCAGGCCATGTGTGTCATAAAATGTAATGCCAGGTGGCAGAGATGTTAAACATTATAAAGGGCACAAACACTATTAAAGATTATTTTTTTTAAAAAAACCTTAAAATATGCTTAAAACATTAGCAGTCTTGCAATATTTTGTATATTTAACAGTTTCTGGTAACTGACACCACTTGCTTTGACTTATTGCATCAAAATCTGTAGACAATGTCTGTGTTGTAGCAATCTTGAGTATACTGTTCAGATGTTGTTCAGGTGTATGTCTGTAAGCTGCAAACTTCTAATTTATCGCCATTCATTGTAGACATCTCATGGTCAATGCTCTTTGCCCTAGGACCCAGGGGAAAACATGTAATGGCTAGGCATTGTGAGCTTTTGTACATAAGTTGCTTTGTGCGCTGGTCAAGAACATGTGAAGGCACCATGACACAGAGTGAGGACTATGTGTTTATCTACAAAACTATATTCCCCCCCCCCCCAGAAAAATAACCGCAACTCTTATGAGGCAGTGCAAGAATAGAGAGACAGCAATGTATAGTGGTCAGTATCAGCCTACTATCTGGGAAGCCTAAAGTCAAAATCCCCACTCTCCATCTCAGTTCACATTGCTTACAGAAGCAGGAGGGAGAAGAGCGAGGAGAGGCTGCTTTGCTCAGCTGTCTCAATCCTACAGAGAAAAACAAAAATGGTGATGACAGAAGCAGGAGAGAGAAAGAAGGAAACAGACCATAGGCAGTTCCTTGGGGACTGTACGGAAGCCCTGAGAAAGACTGGATCATGAGGCATGAATATACTGAAAAGGAGAAGGGAACCCCGTTGCAGTTGCACCAAGGAAAGTCCTGGCAAAACCAGTTTAACAACACAGAGAGTGGAGAGGGTCAAGGCAAAAAGCCCTTACTTACCTTGAATAAAACTGTGTTGGTCTTAAAGATGTTTTTTTGTATTTCTCCCCTGGATTGAGGCAGCTGAGCAAAGCAGCAACTCTCTCTTCCCCAAGGTAGGGGGAGGGAGAATGAACCTCAAGCAATAGAGGAGCTTGGCTCTGTAGCTTTGCTATGTGATTGAGAGAGCTTGGCACAGCTCCAGCTTTGATTGAGAGAGCTCTAGCTGTGCCAGGCTCTCTCAATCATGCAGCAGAGCTACAGAACCAAGCTCTTCCATTGGCTGAGGAGGGAAAAAGCGAGGAGAGGCTGCTTTGTTTGGCTGCCTCAATCCCATGGAGAAAAACAAAAATGGTGATGACAGAAGCAGGAGAGAGGGAGAAGGAAGCAGACTGTAGGCAGTCCCTTAGGGGCCAGACAGAAGCCCTCTGGAAGCTGGATCAAGCCTGGTCTATTTTGGCTGGTAGTGTCTCTTCAGAGTCTCAGGTGGAGGTCTTCCACATTACCAATTATCTGATCCCTTTAAATGGAGATGTCAGGTTTTGAAGCTGGGACTTTATGTTTACAAAACAGATGTTCTACTACTGAGTCATAGCCCCTCCACCTAATAAAAGTTGAATTCTTATGGTATCTTTAAGTATTATGTCAGCATGCCATGGAATTTCAGGAAAGGGAAATAACTTGTTTACCCTCCTTGTCATCTTTGAATTTGATTTGCTTAGTGTATCTTTGCACTAAAATTATTTCCTTTAAGTTAGTTTACTCCAGAGATTTCAGTAGGCTCTGGTTTTCCTGCCCAAATACAGTGCTAACAGATAAACACAGTAGTCTCCATAGCTCGCTCTATTTTACTGTTGGGCCACAAACTTCTCTGTGCTGGCTCCCTCCCAGCTTCCAACTTGTGATAGATTGTTGGGCACCATCTGACATAGTAGTTGATTGTTAGGCTTTTTAACTTTCGATTGTATTTTAAAACTATAATGTTGATTTTATTGTATTATTAATTAATTAATTGTTGGAAGGCACCCTGAGCCCTTCTTGGCCAGGGAAAGAACGGGATATATGTTGAATAAATAAATGTTTTCTATTGTCAGCAGAGGGACAAAGGAGGGGGAAAAAATACTTACTTGCTGTTCCAGGGACATCTATGCTTTCAGTATCAATAGCAACACTTAACTAGGAATATTGGCAACTGCTATGTGAATGAGTCCTATGACAAGTAGAAAGGGAGTAGTTCGCTTTTGTCTTCTGCTTATGATTGATTTAATAAGGGGACAACCTTTTAACTGCAAGCTCTATACATATTGCTTTAAAACTCAGCTGTGGGGAAGTGAAATTTGATTAATGAAACAGCATATTTGAAAGAAAATTGCATTGCTTTTTATACACATAACAATTTTGTATTTCACTATTTGGAAGAACTTTTAAAGGGTACATATTTGTATTACATTGTTATATGTTTAAAGTACTGTGTTACCCTTTGGGCAAATTCAGTAGCCTATTTTTAAACTTTTTCAATGGTTTCTTGGGTGGGCAAGTTTGCCTCCTATTTTTGTAGATTTCTGTTAAGTAAATAACAGTAAATAATTTGCAGCTTTTGTAAAAGATTGACCCTAAAAGTGCTGGAGATAAAGATTCATCTCCTATTTAGGGAAATAAAGATACTTTGAACTTTAACACTGAATTTTAAAAAGTTAAATGATGCATAAATGCAATCCAGGAATCCATATACATTTGTGAAATTTCAGTGTTCTGTTCTTGCAGCTCATTTTGAACATGGAAAAACATTTTGTACCGTAATCTGATCAGTTCTGGGAACTTTCAGAGTGGTGAATTAAATCTTCTTCACTGCACCTGAAATCTCTGTTCCCACTAATGAATAGTTTAATAGGGTATTCTGCTGTAGAAATTGATCTGCCGGTGCCCTTGAGTCTACCTGTAATATCTGTAAAGGAAATAGATGATTAAACCATACCAAAAAGTTTCTTGCAGCTTGCTCTTCTAACTGGCAATGCCAGGAGTCAAGGGTGGATAGGTTGTCTGTAATGACATATGAACAGAGTTAAAGGTACACTATATCAGCAAAGCAAGCAAATACTATTGCAGGAAATATTTGAGATTGGGAAATTATTTCCGTTTCGGCCATTGTGCTTGTAGACAACTAAATGAAAATATCCAAGAAATAGAATTTCATTTTGAAACAAAATTGTGCTAGTGGTAGGTCCCATCTTACTGCTGTGTATATGAACATTGCATAAGTTTAAGGCTGCATGAAAATCTATTTCAAAACAACCCTGTTTTCTTTCTTTTGGAAAACTATGAGATATACATTATTCCACCCCCTTCTATTTCTGCTCATGATAAACATGTGGGTTGTTGTTGTTGGAGACAGCTAAGGAAGAACATGTGTTAAACATTGTGGACATTGGCTATGTTACGTTAGTGATGAAGAAGCTTCAAAATGAAGTTGTGGTTTAGATAGCACTAGAAAAGATTTGATATTCTCAGTTTCTTAGCCAAATTTTTAGAGTCACCCCAAAATGCAAAAATTGGGTGGATTCCTTTTGGCTGTTCCCGATTCTCCTTGAACAACAGATGTCATGAACCAAATCTTCTTCAAAATCTACTGTGTCCTTAATTTTGAGTCAAAAGATGCATTACACTGAGCAAAACTGGGAAAGGAAAGTTCTACTGAAGTTCAGAAGAACCATCAAATGAGATTTAGTATGAATCAAAATTATTACTTTTTATTTACTCATTAAGCATAATCCTAGGTATACTCAAACAGGTGTAAGATAAAGGAGTATTTATTTCTCCTACAAGACTGCAAAGAGACAGGATAAAGCCCCAGCTTACTAGTTCTCGCAACAATAACAATTCAGTTTTAAGTGACAGGTAGGGATGGGGATGAACAGGCTTCATTTTGGGCAGGAGCTCATAGGAGTGGCGCTTCAGAACCTCTAAATTTTTAATGTGCTCTTTCTTTCTTATTCCTCCCACCCACCCACCCAAAAATCCCCAGCAAAACTTGCTTCTGGGCTCCATTGTTCAAATCCTCTGCGAGAATTTTGCAGAACTCTAAGATCTGACAAAACTTTTTAAATATTTTTTTTCCTCACAAAAATGAGAAAATAACTAAAACACGTCAAGCAGGCAGATGAAAATCTTCATCATGCCACTGTGGCCACATAGGAGAAAATAATTTTAGAAGTCTGATGGCAGTAAGGTTTTATTGTGACAATTATAATTCAAGAAGCATTTTAAGGTAGATGCTGAGCTGATATTATTTAGTACACCTTCCAGTGATGTCAGGAATGTGTGGCATATGCAAATGAGTTATGCAAATTAGTTGTGCTAATGAGCTCCAGCACCTCTTTTTCTACAAAATGACCCCTGGATATGAACCACCTCTTTTCTAAAGTTCATCATGATTTTTGGCCAGTTCATGGTTCACAAAGTAATGTTCATGGAAGGGCGACCGGAACGAACATTTCACAAACTTTGGTGCTGTTTGCAGTGGTTCCTGAATGGATACATTTACAGACAGATGGTCTCCACTCAATTAAGCTGTATACAAAACTCCCAGGCAACAGGGGGCCAGAATTCACCAGCCTTGGAAACAGCAATAGGAGCCCTCCTATCTATCTATCTATCTATCTATCTATCTATCTATCTATCTATCTATCTATCTATCTATCTATCTATCTATCTATCTATCTATCCATCCAGGACTTTTTTTGAGCAGAAACACATTTCCAGCTGCCTTGGTGTTAGGGCATGTGACCTAATATGCAAATGAGTTCCTGCTAGGCTTTTTCCCTCTGTAAAACAATGGTGACATCAGGGGATATAGCCTAATATCCAAATGAGTTCCTGCTGGGCTTTTCCTACAAAAAAGCCCCCCCTCGTATCTTTCTACTCAGCTCCATACCCTTTTGTTTGTCAGCTGTTTGCAGAGAGGAGGGGACGTTAAAACATTACACATTCATTTATTCCCTCCTGATTGTGAACTCCTCTTCTCTCTTGGGGTTTGGCTGTTGGGCTCTGAGCCACCCCATCTCTCTGCTAATGCTGAGCAGAGGGTCTTAGCTTCTGGCTCTTTCATTGAGTGAGGACTCATATTTTATACTCTCCTGATTGTGAACTTCTCTCCCCTGCTGGGGTTTAGGTGTTAAATGGACTCAGGGTTCATGGTCATGCAAGAGAGATCAAGTTGGATGACAGCCTTGTGTGACCAGGGGATTGGCATCAGCAGTCTCAGGGGACTTGGCAAGCTACTCACTTATCATCACCTCAGCCAAATCCTCCACCATTGCACACATGGCATCCCCACTGCTACTGACCTCTCAGTTCACTACTGACAACCAGTAGTGGGGCTACTTCCTGGTTGGGCTCGTTGAGGCAGAGGTGCTGAGCTGTGGCTCCTCCTCCCCGGCCTCTTCCACCTGCTGTTCCCTCAGGCCAAATATGTAGCCTCCTCAGTCTTTGCAGAGCTCATGATCCCATTGCAAGAACTCTGCATTCAGGAGAGCAATTCTGCTTTTTAGCAGGGGGTCACAGTCTATTCCATACTCCCCTTCATAGCAGACAGGATGCAACCTGGTGGTGATGCCCTCAACATCTATGCCAAGGTCCTGAACAGTAGGAGAACAGCCAGCTCTAATGTGGAGGCCAGTGCCCAGTCCAGCCCTCAAATCGGGGGGGAGGACTTGCCCCAGGGTGGCTGTATGGGCACACAGCATGTACGTGGTGTTCTGGAAGGGCCTGAGGACACACACCATTTGGGAGAGGGTCAGCCAGTTATTGGATTGATGCTGAGCTCCTCTTCTCTGTGCAGGATGGTCATGGAGGAGCTGACATCTTGCATGGCCCCCTTCTGCTCCACGAAATGTGCAATCATGGCATAGGTGGAGTTTTTCATCTCCTTCCACCATGCTTCTCATGCAGCATAAGGGCAGACTTGATGCTGCATGAGTAGTCTCAAACAAGGACCACATCTCAGGGGGGCAGCATCTCATGTGGCCTTAACAGTGCTCCCCAGCCCCAGAGCATCCTTCACAACAAGATGGAGTGTGTGTACCAGGCACACAATACCCGTGGGGCATGCAGCCTTCACCTCTACCAGAATGTTGGTGGTGGCATCCATGACCAGGTAGCCATAGATGATGTTGCTGCCGCCCATTCATTCCCTCAGGCTTCTCTGTATCACATGGCTGTGATGTTTTGTGTTGTGTGGTTCTTCTATCTCCTGCACATGGAGTAGAACCACTTTGTAGCCTGGTGGCAGAACTGTCCTCTCCTGGGGCCTAGGCTGTGCCCCAACTGCGCTGCTGGCTGCTCCAGAAGTCTGCTGTGAAGTGCTTGATTCTGCCTTGCACTCTTGAGACCTGAGCCTTGACCATCACCATTGCAATTAGTGAAAGACTACATCCTCCATGAGGGAGAAAGGTTGGCCTTCCACAGCAATCATCTTGCCACTGACAAGGTGAGTGATGCCTTTTGATGTCTTGGAGGATAGCCCATCTTGATGTTCCACCCATGGCCACCTGAGTGCGGAAAGCCTTTCTTGGAGGGGCTCTCCCTTCACCTCCTTCCTGAGAGGGAGTGGGCCTTTTCTTCCTACTATAGGCCAACACTTTAATGGCAGCAACATAGTTGGGTGCACCCTTTGCAGGTGTCTATGGAGGAAGTCAAGTGTTGAGGCAGGTTTGCACCCCTCCAGACATGCATGTGGCACACCTGGCACCCTGCTACACAAGGAGGATGTGAAAATATTTCCAAACCATGACCCCAGGATTAGAGAAGGTGGAAGGCACAATTGCTTTTTGGTACTGGGCTAGGAGGGGCTACAGAGGGTGAATTTGTGATGGGAGCAGCAACAGGAAGTTGAAATGTGGAAGAGGAGGATGCTTCCTCAACCTTCTGAATCACTGCAACCCTAGAAGCACAATGACTTGTTAGGAACATACTTGAAATAGTTCCCATGCATTATTTTAGTTTATGAAAATATGTCTACACTTCAATCCATAAACACTTGGTTGGGCAAGAAACAGTCTTTCTTTATTATGCAAAACAGTTTGCATCACTATTCACTTAAAATGGAAAACTCTGATTTCCTCTGGTCTGGTGGGGTTGGGTGCTCACCAAGCTGTCATGAGGTAACTTTGAGGAGCCCGTTGGAAGTCTTGTCATTTCTACCTTTCTGTCCTTCCAAATCTGCCTTTGGAAATTTGTGGGTGGCCCAGCCAACCAACACCAACAGGTGTTTATTTTCCTCTGCAGAGTTGAAGAATTTGCCGCAGGTTGTGTCAATCACAGGGCATGCTTCCCTTGCTTTCCTAGTGGGTTGGGGTGCCTGCCAAGCTGTCATTGTGAGGTAACTTTGGGGTGCCCCCATCAGAAGTCTCTTGTCATGTCTGCCTTTCTGTCCTTCAGAATCTGCTTTGGGAGACTTGGAGGGGTAGTTGTTAGCATTGGGGGGGATGCTTGCCTTCCTTAGATTGTCTGGATTGGGGGGGGGGGTCTGCTCTGATGAACTTTTCCTGTGAGTTTGATGTAGGGATGGGCACAGAACAGAAAATGCTGGTTCGGTTCACGAACAGAAGTGGACCGGTTCCCGGACCAGTTCGTGAACCAAACCACAGCTTGGTTCATGAACCAGTTCGAAGACTAGACCGGTTTTTAAAAAAACCCGCACAGGGCTTCGTGGCTCCAAAATGGCAGGTTGTCTCCAGATCACTTTTTTCAATGTACCCACCAAGTTTGGTCCACATTGGACTTTAGGGGGCTGAGTTACAGACCCCTAAAAAGGTCATTCAGTGCAATGCTTTTCAATGGAATGTCACCTCTGCTGGTTCAGGAGTAACAAAAACTGACCTGGGTGAGCTAGAGGCCTTCAACACACACAATTCCTCCCTGGGGTGACCCTCCACATTGCCCACATGTTACATGCATGTCAGATTTGGGGGGATCCAAGTAGCAGACCGCCAAGCAAGGTGTCTCCAGGAAACTTTGGGGGGGGGGAAGTTGTCCTGCACCATTTTGAGACACTACAGTGTGGACCTGGTTAAGCTACAGGCATCAGACTCCCAGAGTACCTCCCCAGGGACCACCCACATGGCTGCAGCTGGCTGTGTCTTTCTGGGACCAGCCACCCAGCCCTGGCAACATGATAACTGATTGGGGCCAAGACTTGCAAAAACCAGATGCAAACAGAGGACAGGAATGCGCCTCCAGTGATTATATACATTTTCCCCACCACCATCCTGAGGAAGTCATATCGATGCCTGTCACTGGAAATCAGACTTGCCTGTCAGCTTCAGACTGTCACTATTGGTCCTTCGATGGCTGGAAATATCCCACCCATACCCACTTTTCAGGGCAAAACTCCATGGGTGGAGTTTCTTTGCCAAGAGTGCTCAAGAGGTTCTGAACTGGGCAGAAAGTTTGGAGACTTCCTGGTCCAAACATGTGACTTTCAAACCAAACTGTCCAAACCTCGAACGAGTTAAAGTCCAGGCCAGATTTTGTTCGATGTTTGGGTCTGTGCCCATCCCTAGTTTGGTGTCACTGGCTTGTTTCTGAGCAGTTCCATACATTCCTAACTATCTTTTCCAGAGAGAACACTGGGGAGTCCTTTCTTGCAGGTCTGTAACCAGGACCCCAGAAATTTAGTACACTCTGAACATGGAGTAATTGTAGAGAAGCAAGCAGCAGGCTGAGGTCCCCTGTGTGTAGGCTTCCCAACCCTCCCGCTCTGGCGGGAGTCCCCTGGGTTTGCAGCCTCATCTCCCGGTCTTCAAGAAGTGGGAAGCGGGGGGTGGGGGGTGGAGGGGGGGGAGAACATACCTGTAGGCTTCATTATAGAGCTCCTGAGCCGTTTGTAAAATGTCTGCCGCTTTAAGGCTGGGCAGGGAGCAGGAAGGGCTTGGGAGAACAGCCCCGCCCTTTCTTTTGCTTTCACTTTCACAGCAAGAGTTCTCCGGAAGAAGATCTGGTAAGTGTGTGTGTGTGTGTGTGAGGGAGGGAGGGAGGGGGCAGGGGATTCCCTGGTTTGGAGGCCCTCCCCCCTTTTAGAAAGCGTGGGGGGGGAGGAAAAATGTCTACTGGGCATTCTATTATTCCCTATGGAGAACGATTCCCATAGGGAATAATAGGGAATTCATCCGTTGGTATTGGGGGCTCTGGGGGGGCTATTTTTTGAGGTAGAGGCACCAAATTTTTAGTATAACATCTAGTGCCTTTCCCCAAAATACTCCCCAAGTTTCAAAACGATTGGACCAGAGGGTTCAATTCTATGAGCCCCAAAAGATGGTGCCCCTATACTTCATTATTTCCTATGGAAGAAAGGAATTTTAAAAGGTGTGCTGTCCCTTTAAATGTGATGGCCAGAACTCCCTTGGAGTTCAATTATGCTTGTCACATCCTTGTTCTTGGCTCCACCCCCAATGTCTCCTGGCTCCACCCCCAAAGTCTCCTGGCTCCACCCCCAAAGTCCCCAGATTTTTCTTTAATTGGACTTGGCAACCCTACCTGTGTGTTTGGTGTGTGTAGCTTTCAGGGAGTAAATTCTATGCACTTTTGAACTTTTGCCTGATTTAGGAATGAAGGCAAGTTGTGTCTTTCTATAATATTAGAGATGGAAATAGTTGTTTTCTTCAGTAACTTCCAATCCAGTCTTTTGTTTCTTTCGCTAATGAAATAGTCTTTATTAGTAATACCTATAACAGCTGTATTATAACCCTTTTTTTGCAATATATCTTTTTTAAGCAGGGCAAAATTCCCAGGTATGGGCTGACTAACACAATTTCACTGTATGTCTAGGCCGTCTTCCATGTTACCTTGGCTGACCTTTATTGTAGCAGATTTTTCACTTCCTCTCATAGACACTAAAATAAGATTATTGTCTTCCTCCACATTTCTGTTTCACATTTAATCATTTGCCAAATGTTAGCCATCTCCAGCAGGATATGGCTGATTGCACTGGGGTGTAAGAATGTTGTCTTAGACCAATTGCTGTCCTGTTTCTCCCTTTTCTTTGGGATGAGCCCTGACCTTTGTATTTTTCTTTACTTAATTTTTCTTCTCTGCATATTCTTATTTTTGTCCACTTAAAAATATCATCCACCTTTATTTAAATTATTCACAAAACAATCCAACCTGAAAAGGAAGATCTAAAATAGGATGTCAGCTAACTGGTATACCAATATCAGGACTTGATTTCCTGAGCAGCTGGTTTAGGTAAGCTCACAGACCAAATACAGGATGATTACAATTTGTAGACCTGTTTTAGGAAAAACATATATGTAGTGATGGCAATGTGACAATCTATTGCTAATTCCAGTGCCAGAAAAAAATGTTGGGGGAGGCCAAAGTTGACTCTGAGGAAGCAACCACTGTGCCAGCTGTTAATTCCTCCCTAACAGAAATACATTTTTGTATTTTGTATTTCACATTCAACAAGATTTGGCAAACTACCAGTAATGCTGTAAATGGAAAGGCCACATGTAATATGCTCCCAAAAGCAGCTAGAAGGGAGAGAACATGGAATATGGACCATGCTGCTGGACAAAGGAGGATCGCTCCTCTGTGCTCTATTTTCCCAGTTATGATGGCCTCCTAGGTTAGGTTAAACTGGCAGTCTCTGGGGAGGGGTAATTGGGAGGTGGGGACAGGCACACCAGTGTCATACCAGTGCTTGACATCACTTCCAATGGAAAAGTGACTACATTATGTTAGGGGTGCCACTCTAGAATTCACCCCAAACACTACTTTTACACTATAAAAGTTTGGGCAAATCCTAGAGCATTGCCCCCAACATTATGTATTTGTTTGTTTTCTACCCTGCCCTCCCTGCTAGCGGGCTCAGAGTGGGTTACACCATAAAAATTAATAATATTGTTATTAATAATATTATGATAACGGCATTAAACTTCCAGAAATATCAATTAAACCCACAAAACAACAATCAGATGGTATATTAAAAATGTCTTGTTGTCTCGATTTTGTATCATTAGTAAATATGGTTAATGCCCAGTCCAAAATATCTGGGGCTACATTCAGCCATCCATCAATTATCAGATAAAGCTGAGTGTTGTCAGCATATTGATGGCACCCAAGCCCGAACTCTCAGATTAGCTCGGTGAGAGGGTGCATATAGATGTTAAATTACATCAGGAAGAGGATCGTCCCCTGAGGGACTCTGCAATCTAATGGGAATCGTGGAAAACCCTCTCCCCTCGTGCTACTCTCTGTTCCCATCTTGACTAAAGGAGTAGAGCCACTGTAGGATGGTCCCTGGAATCCCCACAACAGCGAGGCAGTGAGTCAAAATATCATGACTGACCATGTTGAATGCTGTTATCAGATTGAGAAGCGACAGCAGCACCAACCCTCCTCTATCTAGCTGCCTCCAGGGGTCATATGTCAGGACAGCCAGCACCATCTGGGCACCATGGCCAAGGTGAAAGCCAGACTGAAAGGGATCCAGGATGGAGGTGCCATCCAGGAAAACCTGCAACTGTTTGGCTGCTGCTCTTTCAATTACCTTACCTGGGAATAGAAGGTTCGATACTGGGCAGTAGTTAGCCTGGACTATCAGGTCCAAACATGGCTTCTTTAAAAGCAGATGCACCACTGCCTCCTTCAATCCCCCTGGGGAAATCCCTGATGTCAGGGATAAGAACAATCTCACTTGGGGGGTGGAGCATATCCCATCTCCACAGGCCTTAAACAACCAAGGTGGACATAGATCAAGGAGACAAGTGGTGGGCCTCACAGCTGCAAGAGTCTGACTCCTGTCCCATTTACCTCCTCCTGTGAGAGACAGCTGAATTCATCCATGATAGGACAAGAAGATAGCCAAGTGGCCTTCAGTTCTATCATTTCAGCTGTGATTGTGAGATCGTGGTGGAATGATAAGACTTTTGTCGGTGAAATAGCTTGCAAGATCCTCACAGCCAGTGTCCAGCATTATGTTGCCACTTCCTTCCTTTTTTAAAAAAAACCAGAAGTGGCATTGCACACAGGCATGATACCAGTGCACAACCCCACTGAACCTCTTTGGAATTCCATTTTGGAATCAATAATAGATACTAGAGGAAAGCAGAGGGGTGTTTCACTATAGCAGGAGACCTTGCCTACCTACTGGTAGGGGGGAAAGTCAGAATCTATTTTTTTCTCTGAGTCTTAAGAACCAAAGGGAATATTTTTGATTATAGGTTAGTAACCCCTAACATTGCCACTGAGAGCTCAGTGAGCATTTTCTTAGAGCTACAGATGTTATTTCTATTATTCTGGAGGATTTTAATCCCTGATTATTATTTTTTTAGATACTAGATCCATCTTGTCCATTCATGGCTCAAGTCTCTGGACTGAAGTATCTACAGATTTGCTCTGTTAATAATTAGATATATTGGTAATAATTAGACTTCAAGATCTATTGCTTGTATAAGTGGATCTTGTACTATTAGAAACGTTACCTTTAATAGCTTCATGACAAAAATACTTATCCAAACATTACTGTGATACAAAGTTTGGGTTTTATGTGTTAACTGAACCACTGTTTAGAATATTTGACATTTATTTTTACATTGCTCAAAATATTTTTTTTTTAAACTCTGGAAATGATTCAGATAGGTGCAATACAGAAGATAAGCAGAAATTTATCAAGGGTATTTTCCACAATAGCTCTGGAGTCTTGAGCAGAAACTATGTAAGGGGTTGAACTAATAAAGATTTAGAGTTAAGTCATATAACTGTTCTTGTTCAAAATGTACATTGATGGATTGATAGGAAGATAAATAGGATGGCTAGATAGCAATTAGGAGCCCCATGGCGCAGAGTGGTAAGCTGCAGTACTGCAGTCCAAGCTCTGCTCACGACCTGAGTTCGATCCCGGTGGAAGCTGGGCTCAGGTAGCAAGCTTAAGGTTGACTCAGCCTTACATCCTTCCGAGGTTGGTAAAATGAGTATCCAGCTTGCTGGGGGTAAAGTGTAGATGACTGGGAATGGCAATGGCAAACCACCTCATAAAAAAAAGTCTGCCAAGAAAACATTGTGATGTAATGTCACCCCAGAGTCGGAAATGACTGGTGCTTGCACAGGGGACTACTTTTACCTTTAGAAAGCAATTAGTTATCCTTGGGGCCTAGAGAATTAATAATAATAGAAACTGGCAACTGATCCTGTATGTGAGGTGTTCAAACGATAAATAGCGTTTATAAAAGGCATAAAGTACAGCCAAGTTATAAATGTTTTCTTGGAGGTAGTTTCTGTTGACTTCAATAAGACAATCCTATTATTTAGATAGTAATCTCCTCAACTATATGTTGTATATTCTTTATTTTTTCTTTATATCTCTCAACATAGATTTTTTTCTCCTAAATTCCCAGCAACAGGAAACAGCACAATGGTAGGGGAATAAAGATTGACTTTGATCCTGCCTAGAATTTTTGCACAAATAAGGAGGTAGGCAATTTTTACCAGTCATATTATCTCCCTTCCACAGCCATCAAAAATGCCCCCCAAATGCTGCTCCTGCAAGATGGGGGACTCCCCAAAATGGCTTGAAGAAAAGAGGTGTCTCATAGGAAGGAAGAATTGGTGAAAATTACCCCACCGTACTCAAGGACTATCCAGCTGGAACCAAGCCATTTAAAAAAATGTTCTTGTCTCTCATAATACAGAATGAAGAAACAATGGTACAGTCCACTGTGGCTTGCTGTGTTGCAGACCCACCCATCCCCCTTATGAGAATGGGGGTTTTGCAGCTGCAGTGTTTTGGGGATTACAATCTAAATTTTTATCTATCTCATTTGCAGAGATGATTTGAGAAAAAACAATTACTGGATGTTTTAAGGAAATAATAAAATTTATTAAGTGTTTGAACATGATTTGTAGGGGTTTTTTTACATCTGGAGTTTGAAAAGCTGTTTTATGCCATCATTATCATTATCAAAATATGCAGAACATGATGCTTGTTTTCTTCCTAGATTAATTGAAAAAAGATTTACCAAGAAACTGAACAATCGGCCCATTTAGATTCTCATAAAATTAATTCTGTAGTTGGAGCAAGGACTTTAGAGTGTTATTGATAATATTTTACATTGGCAGCAGTAGATGTGAAGCACCATGGCGGCTAAGTGTTCCAGAGCCTTGTTCCATTCAGCCATGTGATTTGCCTGGCTTCAGAGAGAATTATTGGCCCAGTGTCCTCTGCATCAACCTTGTTATGATAGCCAGCAGAGAATTTTTGAAAGAGTTCAGTGAGAGCTGCTGGGATCAGTTGATGGTATCTACATAAGCATCCTTTTAGACCTGGAGGCACCTTTCCTGACTTGAGGTATACATTCTACAAGGGCCTCAGTGTAGTTTTAAATAGTTTCTAGGCATCCTGGAAGGATTCAGTCCTCTCTATTCTCTTTTTTAACCTCCTTCTCATTAGTCACCTAATTTTTGCAAAGTTCCTTCTTTTGAAGTCAAAAGTCATTGTTTTTAACTTTTGGGGCAACTTTCCATTTATATGAATGCTTAATGTAGTGTTGTTGTGGTCAGTGCTCCCAGTTAGTGCAAAAGCATCTACATTTTGCACCTGGTCTTGAACCTGTAACTGAGCCAAATCCAGAGTCTCTGTACCTATAATTAACTCATGACCAACTGCTCTGATACGCAGTCATTTATGATATCTAGAAACTTTGTTTCTACAGAAAGAATTGAGCACACATTTGCCCAGTCAGTTTGAGGGCAGTTGAAGGCATCAAGTATTACAACATTTTCCACTTTAGTCACTTCCCTTATTTCCCTCTCCATGTCAAGAAGTGTCTCATAGGGATGTGCATTCAGACATATCCAGTCTGAATATAGACCTGAAAAATACCTCATAGGTACTTTTACAGTTACATTCATGTCACTAAATCCTCAGGATGCATAAAACGTGGATTCCAATGTCTCTACACTAATGCACAGAGTATGGGAAACAAATAGAAGGAACTGGAAGTCCTAATACAGGAAGGAAACTATGACATAATAGGCCTTACTGAAACTTGGTGGGATGACACTCACAAGTGGAATATTAGGATTCAGGAGTACAACTTATTTAAAAGGGACAGGCAATGAGAAAGGGTGGAGGCGTGGCAGTATATGTGAAGGAGGTATATACTTGTGAGGAAATGTGTTAATCTGAGCATGGCAGCTCAATTGAGAGTCTCTGGGTAAAAATAAAAGGAGTAAGAAATAATAGTGATATTATTGTGGGGGGTCTGCTATAGAACAACAAGCCAGGCAGAGGACTTGGATGAGATACTCCTACAATAGATTGCAAAGTTCTCCCTAAGAGGCGGAGGACATCTTGGGTGTTTTCCCACCGTCCAATCAGGGAGGCAGGAATCTAAAAGATCTTCCCCTTCCTGTGGCTGTGGGAACCACCCTTCAGTTCTGTTCCTGCCTCAACAGGGAGAGCAAGTGTTTAGAATAGGCTCCTATTCTTTTCTTGTAGAGAGACTAATTTCTTAAAAAAAAAAAAAAAAAAAACTTTCCTCAGATCTTTTCTTCTCCTTCCTATCCTAATCTAATTATTCTACTTTACCCTTCGTCTAAATACTGCAGCCTTTTGCTCACTCACCAGCTCTTCTTCTTTTCGCTACTCCTCCCCCCCCTTTTCCATTTTCCTTCGGAGAGAGGAGCGGCGCCGCGGAAACCGCGAGCGAAACGCAAGCCGCGGCGCGAATAGAGGCCAGATGGCACGTCGGGGGAGAGATCCCTTTTTAGATGACGACTCGGCGCCCGACGCATCGCGCGGGGCCGAAAGGCCGCTTCCCGGAGCCGGCATGACCTTGGGGCTTGCCTCGGCTGCCGGCAACGTGCCCTGTAGGGGCAGAAGAAAAGACGAAAGGAAGCGGCGCTGGTCCTTTTCTGCAGCGGAGGAGGCCTCCTCAGAGCTGCATTCCGGCCACGACGGCCATTTTGAGCGCCACAAAAAGGCGCGAAAGGAAGCGGGCCTGCAGGCCGACAGCCTCCAGTGGCGGGGGACGATGGATGCCAATCTCCAGGCGGGAGACCCCAGCGCCTTCAGTGACCAGCCAACTCAGGAAGCTCCGCAGACCTACCAGCCCCAGAGGGGCTCTGGTAACGTACCCACCATGGGGCCCTCTTTGTTTGCAGAATTTTTAGACTCCATAAAACAAACTGTGGGTGCAGCAGTTATGGCAGCCACCCACAAGAGACCAAGGTCCCCTAGCCATGCTTCCTCCTCCAGATCCCCATCTCCCAAGAGATCCAGGGGGCATTCTAAGGCTCCCAGGGGTTCCTCAGCCAGTGATTTCCGGGGGGGTGAGAGGCTCCCATATGAAGCTCTATCGGAGGAGTCTTATGGGGAAGAACGGGAGGAGGGTGAATTCCTCTCAGATGAAGAAATAGAGAGCACTACTGTGCCAGAACCCTCCTCACGCCTTTTCAAACCAGAGGAGTTTCAATCTCTTCTTCCCAAAGTGCTAGCTGCACTGGACCTTCAGGGGTCACCTGAGGAACAGGAAACAACAAGTTCCCTGACTAACCCCAAAAATAAGCCCAAGGGAAACGCAGAGTTCTTCCCAAGGCACCGTGCTTCGGACAACGTCTTCCCCTTCCCAGAGTTCTTTGAACGTCATTTAAAAGCTGAATGGGCCAAACCAAGTGTCAGCAAGCAAGTTCCCAATTCTGTCAAAAAATTGTATGAGCTTCCCTCCTTTGCTAACGATATGTTACAGGTTCCCCTGGTAGATGCTCCCGTGGCAGCCCTACAGTCCCAGGGGTTGCTAGCTGAGGACGGCCAGGGTTCAGTCCGCGACAGTTGGGACAGGAAAATCGACCTGGCCTTGAGAAGGAGCCACGAGGCCACAGCCCTGGCCATCAAGGCAACTACTGCTACTTCTATTGTGGCTAGAGCAGCAATAGTGTGGGTCAGACGCTTAGCACAACTCGTACCAGACACGGATAAGAGGATTCTGGAGGGCACCAGCAGACTCATGCGGGCAGCAGAGTTCTCAGCGGACGCCTCACTGGACTCTCTTTCGTTCTCAGCCAGGGCGATGGCAGCTAACACCGTCGCGAGAAGGGGCTTATGGCTGAGAGCGTGGCCAGCCGACAATCACTCAAAATCCATCGTGTCAGGCTATCCCTTTCAAGGAGAGAAGCTATTCGGGGACTCACTGGAGAAGATCCTGGTGGAGACGCGAGACAAAAAGAAAGCAATGCCAAAGTTTCTGAGACGCCCCGACAGACGGGGGTTCGGTCCTAGTTCCTTTCGTAATACAGCCAACTTCTCCAAGCCTAAACAAGAATACAGAAGACAATCCTGGAGTCAATCCAAACAAACCTTCCGCAAGAACTTCTCCAACCCCCGATTCCAGAGGAACCAGCCCAACCGATCGGACAAGTTTGAGAAGGGCCCCAAGCCCAGTAAGGCATGACTGGGATCTCATCCCAGTAGGGGGCCGCTTGCTTCACTTCCATCAAGCCTGGAGGGAGTCACGGGCGGACTCATGGACTCTGGACATTGTTACTCGGGGCTACCCGATAGAATTCAAGCGCTCACCCCCAGACCGCTTTATCGTTTCTCCTCTTCGCTCGAACCCGGGTCGGAGGAATGTTACCCTCAGGGCTATAGACCACCTCCTAGAGATCGCAGCTATAGAACAAGTGCCCTTGAACCAGAGATATCAAGGTGTCTATTCGATATTCTTCACAGTCCCCAAAAGGAACGGGGACTGGAGGGCGATCCTGGACTTAAAATTCCTGAACAAGAACATCAAACTTCGACACTTCAGAATGGAGTCCATCAGGTCCATTACAGAAGCCCTACATCACCAAGATTACATGGCATCACTGGATCTAACGGAGGCTTATTTGCACATTCCGATCCTACCCGCGCATCGCAGATTTCTTCGTTTTTGCGTGAACAGATCGCACTACCAATTCAGGGCCCTTCCATTCGGCCTGGCGACGGCACCGCGGGTGTTCACCAAGGTCCTGGTGAATCCGATAGCACACCTCAGACAGAGGGGAATCCACGTGCACCCCTATCTCGACGACCTGTTGATAAGATCGTCGTCGAGGAGGGAAGCAGAATTGGACGTTCAGCGCACTGTCAATTGCCTTCAACAGCACGGGTTCTTAATAAACCTATCCAAAAGCCAATTGCATCCGACCCAGAGACTGGAACATCTGGGCATGATAATCGACACCAACTTGAACTCCATATTCCTTCCGGAGGACAAGATCTCAAAGACCAAGACACTGGTACAGCAGGTGATTCAGGGGTCATCTTCAACGCTCCTGACACTAGCAAGGCTCATGGGTCTCCTGATCTCGAATCTCGAGGCATTACAGTGGGGTCGCCATCACACCAGACAGTTGCAAATGTTTCTACGACCCTATCAACTCCGCATCATGGAGAGATGTGCCATCTCACTGACGGTACCGATGAAGGTCAAGGAGAGTCTTCTGTGGTGGACCAAGACCACCAACCTTCGGCAGGGAAGAATCTACGCCGCAGAGAGAGAACTACAACTGTTCTCAGACGCCAGCCTCTCAGGTTGGGGGGCTACTCTCAACGAGGTTCCCACGCAGGGTCTGTGGTCAGCCAAGGAGTCGACTCTTCCAATCAACCTTCTGGAGCTCCGGGCCATACGATTGGCACTACTCTACTTTCAGGTCCAGGTATCGGGACAGCACGTGCTAGTGCGAACGGACAATATAGCGGCGAAAGCCTACTTAAACAATCAAGGGGGGTCCAGGTCCAGTTCCCTTTACAAGGAGGCTGCGAAGTTATTCGAATGGGCGGAACTCCATTTAAAATCAATAAGAGCGGAGCACATCAAGGGGGCCTGCAATGTCCAAGCAGACTGGCTCAGTCGGGAGAGCATTCAAGCAGGGGAGTGGTCGCTCAACAGGGCCTTGTTTCTGAAGATAGTGAACCATTTCGGCCCACCTTCACTGGATCTCTTTGCGTCTCACCAGAATCACCAGCTCCCTCGGTTCTTCACGAGGTACTACCACAGTCGGGCGGAGGCCACAGACGCCTTAACATCTCCATGGCCGCAGGATCTCCTATACGCCTTTCCCCCGATACCGGTCATTCCCAAGTTGCTCAGGAAGATCAGCCGGCTGGGGGCCGAGGTCATACTAGTTGCACCCTGGTGGCCTCGTCGTCCTTGGTTTTCTTCAATTCAGCAGATGTCGGTGGAAGAACCTCTCCACCTACCAGTTCAACCAGACATGCTATTGCAGGGACCAGTATGGCACCCCCATCCCGAATGGCTGAGTCTGACCGTGTGGAGGTTGAGAGGAGATCACTACTAGACCTAGGCTATTCTAGTGATGTGACCAATACAATTCTAGCTTCCAGAAGAGAATCCACTACGCGGATCTATAACGCGTCTTGGAAGGCCTTCCACAGGTGGTGTAGGAGAAAACAGGTGGACCCGCTACAGCCTACGGTCCCTAGGATCCTACAATTTCTTCAAGACGGCCTCCGATCCGGACTGAAACCTGCTACTCTCAGACGACAGGTCGCGGCCCTGGCATCAGTTCTCCAACAGGTAGATGGCGTACATCTGCCATCCCATCCGCACCTCCGGCGGTTCCTTAGAGGGGCTTCCTTGAGCTCTCCACCACAAATGCATCGCTTTCCAACTTGGCGACTGAACACGGTGCTCTCGGCTCTAACCAATCCACCCTTCGAACCATTAATGTCCGTACCATTAAGGATAATGCGCATGAAGACGATTTTCCTGGTGGCAATAACCTCGGCCAGGAGGATCTCGGAAATCGGTGCGCTGTCGGTCAGGAAGGAACTTTGCGTATTTCATAAGGACAAGGTCGTTCTTTACCCGGATCCCACTTTCCGCCCGAAGATTTCCTCTAGATTCCACCAGAGCCAGGAGATCAATCTACCATCGTTTTGTCCAGATCCCAAGCACCCGAAGGAGCGCACGTGGCATAACTTGGACGTGCGCAGGGCACTCAAGATCTACTTGATTAGGACTGAGACATTTCGTAAATCTGACGCCATGTTTGTCAATGTGGCAGAACCCAGAATGGGACAGAAGATGTCCAAGTCTGCCATCAGTTATGCAATCAAGCAGTGCATAACGGAGGCATACAAGGCGTTACACCTCAAAGTTCCACAAGGAATCACGGCACATTCGACCAGGAGTTCAGCGGCCAACGCGGCCTTCAATAAGAACGCCTCTGTCGAGGAGGTGTGCAAGGCAGCTACGTGGTCTTCAATATCCACCTTTATTCGGCACTATAAACTGAATGGCTACGCTTCAGCAGACGCCGCCTTCGGCAGGCGAATCCTTCAACACGTCCTGCCCGAGTAGGGCGACCCCACCCTGCTTAACAATACTGCTCTGGGAGCACCCAAGATGTCCTCCGCCTCTTAGGGAGAACGACCCTTGGCACTTACCGTGAGGGGTCCTTCTCCTAAGAGGACAGGAGGACATCTTGCCCTCCCATCTATCGCCCTACCTTGGGCAGCCTGTTCCTACTCCTTCATTCTACACCTATTGCTGGTACTTTCTACCAATTATGTCCATTGTCATGGACCTGTTTTTTCTCTCTTACGTTCCTTTTTTAGGGTTTACCTTGAATTTCAATCTGCCGCGTTTAGGCAGTTGTACCTAACGTACCGTTAACTGTTTGCATGATAAGTTCTTTTTTTACTGGATATAGAATTTTCGTACTGCTTCTCGGAGTCACCCGAACTGAAGGGTGGTTCCCACAGCCACAGGAAGGGGAAGATCTTTTAGATTCCTGCCTCCCTGATTGGACGGTGGGAAAACACCCAAGATGTCCTCCTGTCCTCTTAGGAGAAGGACCCCTCACGGTAAGTGCCAAGGGTCGTTCTCCAAGAGAAGGGATACAGTGATCATGGGAGATTTCAGTTACCCACACATCTGTTGAAAGTTCAACTCTGCTAAAAATGAAAAATCAAATAGATTCCTGACTTGTCTTGCTGACAACTTCCTTTCCCAGAAAGTGAGAAAGGAAACAAGGGGATCTGCTATCTTGGATTTGATTCTCACCAAAAAGGAAGAATTGATTGAAGACGTGGAAATAGTGGGCACTCTGGGCAGTAGTGACCATGTGATTTTGAAATTTACAGTCTTAGGGAAGGGAAAAGCTATATGTTGTCAGACTTATAGGTTGGACTTCAGAAAAGCAAACTTCGATAAACTTAGAACTTTGCTGGGTAAAATCCCATGGTCAGAAATACTTAGGAAGAAGAGAGTTCAGGAGGGGTGGGAGTTTCTTAAAAATGAAATACTGAAAGCACAATCACAGATAATTCCTATGAGAAGAAAAAATGGAAAAAGCCTAAAGAAGCCAAGTTGGCTCCATAAACAGCTCTCTAAAAACTTGAGAAATAAAAAAGACTCCTTTAGGAATTGGAAGGAAGGATGAATATAAACAAATCATGCTTGTAGAGAAAACGTTAGGAAAGCTAAAGCTCAGTATGAGCTTAGGCTGGCCAAAGATGCTAAAAGCAACAAAAAAGGGTTCTTTTCTTATGTTCAGAGTAAGAAAAAGAGCAAGGACATGGTAGGCACATTGTGAGGGTAAGAAAGTGAAATTGTAACAGGTAGTGAAGAGAGGGCGGAACTTCTCAATTTCTACTTTTCCTCATTCTTCTCTTCTGAGGAAAACGGTGCTCAACGTGGCAAAAACAACACATAAGGAGGGTATGAAGTTCCAACCTAGGATCAGCATAGAGGTAGTATATAAACACCTAGTTTCTTTAAATGAAACTAAGTCCTCAGGGATTGCATCCAAGGGTTCTAAAAGAGCTTGTGGATGTAATTTCTTAGCCTCTGGCTATTATTTTTGAGAATTCTTGGAGAACAGGAGAGGTGCTGGAAAACTGAAGGCAGGCGAATGTTGTCCCCATCTTCAAGAAGGGGAAAAAAGAGGATCTGGGTAACTACTGACCCATCAGCTTGACGTTTATACCTGGAAAAGTTTTAGAACAAATCATCCAGTTGTTCCTAGAACATTTAGAAAGAATGGATGTGATTACTAAAAGCCAGTGTGGGTTTCTCAAGAACAAGTCATGTCAGACTAACCTGATCTCTTTTTTTGAGAAAGTGACTACCTTGCTGGATCGGGAAATGCTGTAGACATCGTTTATCTTGATTTCAGTAAGGCTTTTGATAAGGTTCCACATACTGTCCTCATTGACAAGTTGGTGAAATGTGGTTTGGATCCTGTTACCGTTAGGTGGATCTGTAACTGGTTGACAGATCGCACCCAAAGAGGGCTTGTGAATGGTTCCTCATTCTCTTGGAGAGGAGTGACAAGTGGAGTGCCTCAAGGATCTGTCCTGGGACCTGTTTTGTTCAACATATTTATAAATGATTTGGATGAAGGAATAGAGGGAATGCTTATTAAATTTGCAGATAATACTAAATTGGGAGGGGTTGCAAACACAAAAGAAGACAGAAACAGGATACAGGATGATCTTGACAGGCTGGAAAACTGGGCTAAAACCAGTAAAATGAGTTTTAATGGAGATAAATTTAAAGTTCTGCATTTAGGTAGCAAAAATCAAATGCATAATGATAGAATGGGGGAGACTTGCATGGGCAGTAGTATGAGTGAAAAGGATCTAGGGTCGTAGTGGACCATACACTGAACATGAGTGTCCCGCCCAGCCCGGGCAGGGACTGCGCGGAGGAGACCCCCCGGCGCCTGCCAGCCGCTCCAAGCCCCCGGCATCGCCCCAAGAGCCCCCCCCACCTCTCCAAGCCCCTGTGGAGGCCCCACCCCTCACCTCGACTGACGGGGCGAAAGCAGCCACCCGAGCGACGCCTCCCAGACGGCGAGCCCGGCTTCGAGTCCGTGAGGTCTGGCCGGGGCAAGACGCCGGAGAGCAAGAGGGAGAGCCATTCAGCTCGTCGCAGCACGAGACGCTCCCTTGCAGCACGCCGCTGAGGGCTGGGACGCCTGAGGCACGCCCAGTCAGCCCGGCCCCGACGCACCTCTCCTGGGCGTCTGGGGCTTTGAAGGGGGGAGGAGCCAGAGAGGGGCAGGTCCTGGGAGGGGGGAGGATGGGTCGGGAAGCATAAAAGGAGGGAGGGAGGAGGTCGCTGAGGAGAGCTGGCTGATGCGCAAAGAGGCTGCCTCGCGAGAGAGAGGGACAGGAGCCATAGCACAGCCAGGAGGGAACGGGGGCCTGCGGTGAAGTAACCCAGTGCCCACCCCCCTGTTTCTGAGACCTCCGGGGAACGCCCCAGAGTGCCCGGGTGGGGCAACGGCGACGCCGGGGGACCGGGAGGGGCACCAAAGACCCGACAATGAGTCAACAGTGTGATGTGGTGGCTAAAAGGGCAAATGCAGTTTTGGACTGTATTAACAGAAGTCCTGATCGCATGAAGTAGTGGTATCACTTTACTCTGCTCTGGTAAGATTTCACTTGGAGTGTTCAGTTTTGAGCATCTCATTTTAAGAAGGATATAGACAAGCTGGAGTGGGTCCAGAGGAGGGCGACAAAGATGGTGAGGCGTCTGGAGACCAAGTCCTATGAGGAAAGGTTGAAGGAGCTGAGGATTTTTAGCCTGGGGAGGAGGTGGTTGAGAGGTGATATGATCACCATCTTAAGTACTTGAAGGGCTGTCATATAGAGGATAGTGTGCAATTGTTTTCTGGGGGACCAGAGCCAGTGGGTTGATATTAAATCGAAAGAGTTTCCGGCTCAACATTAGGAAGAACTTCCTGACAGAGTGATTCCTCAGTGGAACAGGATTCCTCAGGGCTCTCCTTCCTTGGAGGTTTTTAAACAGAGGCTAGATGGCAGCAATGAGGATCCTGTGAATGTAGGGGGAGGTGTTTGTGCGTTTCCTGCACTGTGCAGGGGGTTGGACTAGATGACCCTAGAGGTCCCTTCCAACTCTATGATTCTATGTCTCTAGATGGTATCCAGGATTTTTCAAAATACTAGGAAATGAGGCTCCCAAAATCCCAGAAATAGTCAGGAATAGCAAGAAATATTGGGAGTCAGCTTCTTAAGGTTTTGTTTATTTTTCCAGTATGTCTATATCTTCCTAGGGCTTAAAATCAGCTTGCCATATTGGTTTGGCTTTGGTTGTGTTCTTTGAAATGGGTTTTGTTGGTCTTGCAATGTATTTTTTATGTGAGTTACTTAATGTTGGGTTTGCTTTTTTTGCTGTGGATTCTTAGGTTTGACATTGCCTTCAATTCTCAGGTTGTACATTTGTTCAGATTCTCTGATTTTACATTTGTTGGGCTTGCAAAAGCATTCCTATTTGGTTTGGCTGGGTGAATTCTGGTTTGACATTGATTGCTGCTCAGCTCCTGTTGGCTTCCCCCTGGAGTTATTTAAAAGCTGTTCTGCCATCTTTGTGATATTAGGGTTCTGCTTTCCTATCCCTTTTGGACAAGCTTGGCTTGTTCCCCAGTACTGAACAAATCTAAACTCTTCTTCCTGATACTACATTTTCATCCACACATTGAAATCCCTAAATCAGTGACTGTGTAGCTGATCAAACATGTAGACCAGGCAGCAATTTTGAGAATGAGATCCTGGCCTTGAACTCCTGCCTGGTAAACGAAATGTTTTCCTCAGGACCACCCAACTGCATTTCCCAATGTCTTTGATGCCACAATGACCACTGACTCCTCCCTTGCACTAGCTGTCAGACTGTTGAGACAATCTAAGGACCTGGCTGGCAAATCACCATATGGTTAAAACACCAAACTTTATATATTGGTGATGATAGAGTCTCCCAGTACTAAGAACCCATTTTCTCCCAACCCTAGATGTTTGGTTTGGTAATAGAGGGATATTGGTTTCTTGTACAAGGAGAGGGCCCCTTCTAAGGGATTATTTCTATCCTTTTCAGTCTCAGGCCTTCCAGTTTGAATATCATCAATCTCCATGTCAGCAAAAGAGTTAGATAGTTCTAGCATGCCCCTGAAGATCTAATCTGCATACCCCTCTGCCTTTCTCACCTTCACCAAGTCAACAACCTCAGCCTTAAAGGCAATCAATCTGTCCCCTGATAGGAGAACTGATCCCCTAGATGAGAAGTGTTGCAGATACTGATATAAATATGGGTGGATGAGTGTAAGAACTGGAACCGTCTGGAAAGTGGCACTGAATCCTGGCAAGAATGGGATGCCACTTCTTAGTGCTGGAGAAACGAAGTAAGGCTTCTGGGTTCTCCACTGCTGCTACTTTGTAGTGCTTCTATCCAGTGAGCTTTTTTTTTTAAAAAAAAATGACCTGACTGTAGATGTGTGTTGAGAGAGAAAAAGAACTTCCTTTAGGTAAAGTTCAACAGATGGGTTTTGATTTGTATTAAAGCTCTAAATAGTCATCAAAGTTAAGTTAGAAAAGCTTTTCCTTTAGGTCCCGTGGTCAGTGACCTTACAGAATCCTAAATGGTATTGATCAGGAGAAGGGTGGGATATATATTTTAAATAAATAATTAATTGTACTTCATAGTTCAAATACTTTTCCTACTTCGTGTGAATTGTCATAATTAAATAACCTGATGCATGGAAGCACATGCTCCTTCTCTTCATTTTTACAACTGTAATTTTAATTTGTAGTGCAATAAAAAGATAATGTAAATTTGTTTGACGTGTAGAAACTCCTGATGATTTAAATGCCCCCTCTTCTGCAGCCCACAATCTCTTCATATGATGCTGATACATGACTCAAGAGAGAAGGGGTTTAAAGTTCTCTGAAGTGTTTAGGACTGTTACTGTATGGAAGTTGGAGTCTGTGGATACTCAAGAATGGGTACATCACATCTGTTTTGGCATTGCCACACATCACTTCCATTATAGTCCCTACTTATAACAGGGAAGGGTTTTTTCCCCATTCCATCGTGTAATACACCAGCCATTTCTAAAGGAGAATAAGGAATTCCTGGGTAATATACCACAACCAATCTGTTTTACCTTGCTGTGGAGGCCTGGGATGATGCTTCATCTCCAACCACAAAATTATTACTGTCTGACTGGATGATTTTAGGGTATCTTTTAGCCTTACAATTAAATCTTTGATATAGGATTTTGACTCTGTGATTGAAATATGGCATTAGGGACAATCTGATTTCTTTTTCTTCTGGCACAGCCTTTGTCTAATGGTAGACTGATTAATGTGAAATATGCTTCTGTTTGATGTGTGTATTTTTAACAAAGCTGAAGGGAAGTTGCAGTGAATGGCTTAAATGTAAGAAATCACAGTGGCTCAGTATTCTGCACAGGCAGGAATTAATATCTGAGGTGAAAATGTCAAAATAAAAGGTCAGGGAAGTGAACTGAAAAAAGAAAGTTGAATGTTAGCTAAAAGAATCTGTTTGTTGGTGGAAACTCCCAATAGTATTAAAAAGGTAAAGAGGGGATATATAAAGAGAGAAAAAATCATATTTAATTAAAATGTTGTATGAAAGAAACAAAAAGCTCTGTTTCACATTTAAAGAGGGACAATTGATACAATAAAAATTCATAGCTGGGTTTTGTCTTGAGATGCTTTGTATGACTAAAGTGATTCTTTTCCACAGAGGTGGTTTAAGCATGCAGAAACACACGAGAAAAAATGGAAATTCTATTAAAAACTAATGTGTGTTTTTTTAAAAAAAGTGGTAGAATTAGGGTCCCCAACATGGCAAACATCAAAATATTAAAAGTAGGAATGGGCACAAACCAGGAAAATTGTGGTTTGTTTGGTTTGTGGTTAGTTTGATTGCACAAACTGAACAAACCATGAACCATGACAGTCTAGGAATTTTCAGATCTCTATAGTATAAACCACATAGTTTTGGAAGTTCTTAGAAAATCCTAATGTCACTTCTGGTCCTGAAGCGTGAAATTATGTCACCGTGCTTTAACCATTAGGGTTGTCAATCCCCAGTTGGGGGCAGGGGATCCCCCGGTTTGGACGCCCTCCCCCCGCTTCAGGGTTGTCAGAAAGCAAAGGGAGGGAAATGTCTGCTGGAAACTCTATTATTCCCTATGGAGATTTATTCCCATAGAAAATGATGCGGAATTGATCCGTGGTTATCTGGGGCTCTGGGGGGGCTGTTTCTTAAGGTAGAAGCACCACATTTTCAGCACAGCATCTAGTGCCTCTCCCCAAAATATCCCCAAAGTTTCAAAATGATTGGACCAGGGAGTCTATGAGCCCCAAATTAAGGTGCCCCTGTTCTTCATTATTTCCTATGGAAGGAAGGCATTGAAAAGGTGTGCGGTCCCTTTAAATGTGATGGCCAGAACTCCTTTTGGAGTTCAATTATGCTTTTCACAGCCTTGATCTTGGCTCCACCTCTAATGTCTCCTGGCTCCACCCCCAAAGTCTCCTGGCTCCACCTTCAAAGTCCCCAGATATTTCTTAAATTGGACTTGGCAACCCTACTAACCATAAATATTTGAAATCCTATAGGGACACGATTTCACTTCCTGTTTTGATTTAGGAAGTGACATCCCACCCTCAGTCAATGCTATTTCCCTCCACCACTCCATTCAGCAAGGGCAGATAATGGGAGCACTGGCAAGAATTTCTTGTGGAACCAGCAAAATGGCAACTCTACTGTAAAATTACCTCCAAGCTGTGAATGCAAAAGAAAAACAAAAACCATACCTAAGTACAGTCATTAAACAGTCCTAGGATCAATATAGCTCTGAGATGTTTTAAAACAAATCTGTTACAATAAACCTTATGCTTACAATTTAGCTTCATGTCTATTACTGTCTTGCATGTATGAAATATGCCTATCTTCAGTTTACATATTTCCAGTTTACATATCAAGGAGTGTGTCAGAGATTATGAGTTGCCTCAAGAGGGATATAAGACAACATCAAAAGACAGTAGTCATGGAACAGTTATCTGAACTCATCTCTTTTTTTTAAAAAAATGCCAAATCATGATAGAATTTATTTTTGGACAGAATGTCAGGTTTGGTTAGAAACTGGTCTGGACAGCAGAGAACCTGAACTCAAGGTTTCTTGAGTCATAAGTGATTGGGATTGAGAACTATAAAGTGTTATTTTGCCAAGGATAAAATAATCCCACAATCTAATTCTGCAGTGTGTGATGGAAGGCATTGGTTATTTTTCCACTGAGATGCTAATGCAAGTCTTGCCACTGCCAATAACAAAGCAATTCTTTTGAGCTTTGTTTTGTTTGTAGGCATCCTTGGAATCACCCTAAAAGTACAGTTTCATGAAGAAGTGTTTCTCCTGTTATCACTGTTATTTCTTTAACAATATTGACCAAGAATTCTTTAACTTTGGGGCAGGAATGTTTTAAAAATCATCCACATTCCCACAGTGTTTCCAATAATTTGGAGACTGAGACAGTTTCATTTTGTGTAATTGCAAAGGTGTGTAGTACCACCATGTGGCCATTTTAATGGTCTGAAATTTGATATTGAATATTTTTGAGGTGAAGCCAGGAATTCCACAGTCCCTAAGCTTCCCAGGTTCCCCTACAAAGCAGCATGGTAAAATGATAGCTGTGGGGGGGGGGCAGTCATGGCAATATCATTTTCAGTCATTGTGGCGATAACATTCTAGGAATTTCCCAAATCTCTATGGTCTTTCCCATCGAGATTTGGGGAAATTCCTAGAACCTCGCTGTGCTGTTGCTGTGTTAGCAATACTCCCATTCCCCATACTGCACTCTCCCAAAGCTTCCTGTTAGCCCTGTCTCCTTTTTCTGGAAAGGATGGAATAAATGAATGGCAGTCAGTGAGTGAGTGAGGGAGAGTGCTTTGTGTCATCTGCATGTTGATGATACTGCACTCTAAATCTCTGGCTCATCACCTCCAGGGGCTTCATGTAGTTATTAAAAAGCATGGGAGACAAGATGAACCCCTGCAGAACCTAATAAGCCAATGGCTATGGGATCAAGCAGCAATTCTCCAGTATCACCTTCTGGAACACTCCTCCATGAATGAATGAAGCCAGCATAACATTATTTCATCCAGATCATTTCGGAGGGTAGCCATATTGATCTGCAGTAGAACAATATATTAGAATTATATTACCATTGTAGAGATCAACAAGATTTTCAGGGTATAAACTTTCAAGAGCTAAAACTCCCTTTATCAGATGCAAATCAGAATGGAAATTTCTAAATCCTTATAGTCCAGTCAGAAAGTGGGAGGGGTGTTGCAAAGAAGAGACACAAGATACAGCGGAAGTATGGACATTCTCGGCAGAAGCTGGGTTCAGGTAGCCGGCTCAGGGTTGACAGCCTTCCATCCTTCTGAGGTCAGTAAAATGAGTACCCAGCTAGCTGGGGAGAAAGTATAGATGACTGGGGAAGGCAATGGCAAACCACCCCGTAAAAAGTCTGCCGTGAAAACGTCATGATGCGATGTCACCTCAGAGTCGGAAATGACTGGTGCTTGCACAGGGGATTACCTTTACCTTTTTAATCAGCTTGAATACAACACAGGAGAAATGCTTAGGGGCAGAAAGTTAGCATCTCTGGTGAGATGAGAATCCTGTGTCCCAGTTCAACCCTGAGGGTCCATTGTTCTGAATTTGTGAATGAACTTGAGTTCACCAATCTTACAGATCCCTATCTGTCAGCTGGTCAAGAAAGCTCCATGGTTGAGTACATGGTTACACAACTGCTTTTACAGATAATTATACTTACTATTGTTACTGAGCATGGTTGGAAAGACACATGTGTTAGACGAACATGTTTCCTCACTAACTCTTATTAGTCCTCTATGACACTCCTATCCCCTTTCCTCCCTCAGAGGCAACATTTCCTCTTCATTTTTCTTTCTTTATCTGACTGAGCTGCCCTAGGTATCTGTTTTCTTTTTTGCTGAAGAACTCTGGCTGTCCCACCCTGTCACAGTATGATATTTTGGCTGTTGGCTCAGCCCAGGAACTTGATGGGAGGATCAGGAGCTCACTTTGACTTAAACTATTTAAATGTCACTTGAGGCATTTTGAAATTGTAATTTAGCAAAATATTTATTCAACAAAGAGGGGGGAAGTCAGGTGAAATCAGGGATAAAATTTCTGAGGAAACTCAATAAAGAACTCTGAAGTAAATCAGTATATGCACAAACTTTAGTTCATCTGTTTCAGGCTACTGAGAGTTTTATAAGCTGTTACCAGTGACTAAGGATCTTTAAGATGAAAGCTTTAGTTTCATAGTTTCCCAAACACTCCACTATACTGAGTTTCACTGACTTCATTTAGTTTGCAGAAAGCTGGTACACTCTATCCACTAGTACTTTTCTTGAATTTTAATTGACTTCTAAGATGTAATAAGGCAGTCTCTAACCACAGCAGATCAGGGACCTTCCCACTCTTCAGAGCTATCTCCCTGTTTTGACTGGATAGGGAAATTTCTTCTCCTTTTATTGCCATCTTCTGCCGGTAAATGAAGACTTTTTTGTTTTGTTTGGCATATCCTCAGTGATTCCTCCTTTTTGCCCAATATTTTATTTGTTTTTATGTATTTGTATGTATCTTAGCTCTGTTTTTAATTGTTTTAATGATTTCTGTGGGGGAGAGTGTGCCAAAAATACCTTGATTGGACCAAAGCAACTTGAACAATGCTCTAATAAATGGTAGTGTATAATAAATTGAATTTATCTTGGATTTACATTGTACCAAGGGCCTTCTCCCTGAGTTTGTGGCATTCCTTGCTTGCAGGCCATTGTGTCACTGCAGCTGTAATATGATTAAGCTGAGAATTCCACTCCTACCTATTCTTCTACCAACTTGTCTCCTGTTACTCTGGAAATAGTCTGAGAAGTTTGCAATTGGGGCTGATACAGACCCTAGCAATAGAGACTAACTGTGGAAACTGTGAAGGAGCATGATAACAACCCGCAGTATTACTTTTTGACAAGGCAGAGAAATAATGAGGACATCCGGTAAGCTTTTCCAAATCAGTGTCCTTCAGATTTGTTACATGTAAATTTTGATCAAAATGTCTACCTGGGATCAAAACAATCACATGAAAATCCCATATTCCCACAAACCTTCCTTCCAACCCACTATTTTTAAAGAGAGGCCATGTTTGTCTTTTTTAATTGTGTAATACTTGTATGTGAAATTCAGTCAAAACCAGCAAAACTGAATCTGGTTTCCTCATGGAACTTTTGGGCCCTGATCCATTTAAACCAATGGAACAAATTAGTCATGAATCCTGTTGCTTCCAGTTAGATTACTGATGACTAACTTTACTTAGATTGGAGCTCTGTTCTTTAGGTTTTTTCCCTTGAACAAATGCTACTGAAGCCTTAAGGTGTAGCTATATTAGAGCAGGGGGATTCTTCTTACATGACTTCAGTCTGGTACAACTGTATAGTTTATTATCCAACCCTTCCTTCAAAGAAAGGGCAGCATACCTAGTTCCCTCCTTTTGCTATCACAACAACCCTGTGAAGGACAATAAGAGATGGGAGATGGTGATTTGCCAAGGTCAGTTTGATGTTGAGCAGATATTTGAACTTCTGTGTACCCAAAGTCCAACATTCCAATCTGTACATTACACCGGCTTTTGCTGTGTTAAAAAGGCATCTTCTCTCGCATGAAGAATCCAATAAAAACTTAACAGGCCTATTGGCTTTCCTGGCAAGCTACAGTTTTTTTGGCTCTTTCTGTTGGCAAACTCAGGCAACTATCCTGTACGCTGTGATGGTTTGGGATTTCAAATCAAATTACAGACCAGTTTGTTCCCTGGTACTTGGGAAGTTTCTTTCTCGTTTTCTAATTTTCACTGATCTAAATCTAGATGTTCTCTCATTCCTGCTCATTTTCAGGCAGTTGACAGGTTTTTAGCTTTGTGTGTGCGTGGTTCAGTACTGTTGGCACCATACCACAATCTTGGGATGTGATCAGACAGGCAGGTTACCATGGCAGGATCTTGGCTTTTAAAAAGCCATTTGACTTTGCACCACTTTGTGTTGATCAGATGGTGACCACTAAACTGGCATCATAGCCCTGTAGGCCCTTGGTTGGTTGTCCACATCAATAAAGTGCCACAGCCATGGACTCATGGCTGGGTTGGGTATTTCCTCCCCAAATTCCTGCTGAATGTGCACAGAAGCAGACAAATGTGCACACACTCCTGGTTGATTCTATGGGAGTGCTGACATTTACATCGGAGTGGGTTTGCGGGTGAAAGGACACACTGGAAGTGGAGTGGGATAATCACACTGCTCATTCATTTCCATGGCATGCCAGGGCAATAAGACAGCTGGAAACCCACCATGGAAGCGCTTCACTGGAAAAATCACTGGAATTTGCCAGTGGCTATTTAATCTTCATGGGAGTCATTTTAGCATGAGATAAGGATGAGTGGAGCATGGGAGCCAGATGTGCACATTATCATGCCCATTTAATCTGCTGGGGAGGGGTGGCTGTGCTCATCTGATCGCACCCTTGGTTAGATTAGGATTTAGAAGCAAATGTTTTACTTACGTTGCCTGGATGCTGTTGTTAGTATAAACTACATTGTATTAGGAAGGAAGACTTAATTTGGTGGGAGGTAGTATAAGACTTGAGTTAGGAAATAAAATTAAAACACAGTTTCTTGAACTGAAACTTTGTTGAAATTCAGTAGCCAAAACTCAGACCTTTCTCAGAGAACTAGTGCCCTCATTTTAAACCCAGAGCTAACATTACAACAGATTTATGGCACTTCACACCTAATGACATAGACACCAATCTGCTATTCTGACTTATATTGCCCCCTTGTTGATGCAGCCTAGTTAACATAAACTAACAATCACCAGACCCAGAACTGAGATTCTTTTAATCTGCTAACAAACATTTCCATGATTTTGCATACTAACTCACTGCCCACTTTCTCTGTATTTAGGACTGTTTGCCATTCCATCCTATTGTCTGATAAAGTGTGTTTCTAGCATACTAAAGCTTACATTCGGAATAAAACCTTGTTGGTCTTAAACTTGACTCTTAGGCCCTGTTCACACAGCATGTTGAGCCCGTGTTAAACTGACCCGGTTCTATTCCGAATATCTTTGTTCCAGATATTACTGATTAGACTGCCATACTGCAATTCAAATCACTCTGCAGCAAAACCATCTTTTGCCATCCACACAACGGCACCATGCAGTACTTTTTTTTGTTTCCCCCACTATTGGTTATACAATTTATGTGCATATTGCTAAGTAGTAAAAAAAAAATGACAACCGTAAACCGGATGTCTGAGGCTCCTTTTGCTTCAGACATCCGGAAGTTGGTTGAGAACTATCCAGACGGAGAAAACTATAAGGTGAAACCGGACAACTAAAAAAAACCCCCAAAGGAGCAGGTAACAAAATAATCTGGTTTGGAAAAGGATTGGTGGGGGGGGGGGAGCAACAACAATTGACTACTGGGAGGCAGATGTTGCTGTCTGATCAGCCACCTTTAATCTGGTAGGAAACAGCAGCAACAACTGATTAAACTGTGCGTCTGAACAGACCCTTACAGTAACAGTGTTAGAAGAGACCAGAGGTGTGCTTAATCTAAATCTCTATAAAAGAGGGAATATTTTACTCCAGCACTTCTAAGACAGACTCTCCAGATACATGACTTTCAAGGTGTATTCCCAGAAAGCTCAGGTTCCTTAAAAACACACAAGACATTCAACAGGCCATCAGTGAGGATGTTCAGAAAGATGGAAAAGCTTATCCACCATTAGCTTTTGGTGCACTCACAGTCATGTGAAAGTGTCAGCCATGTTCCAGGATGCACTTTGCAGTTCCCACAGGAGAATGATGAGACCCAATATCCTTGGCCAGTGAACTGCCTAAATTCTCTGTGGATCCTTGATTACATCCCAGAATTTTCAAGTGCCATGAGTGACATTGGGGGTTCTACAACAGAAAGCTCAATGTGAAAACCATTCCCAGAAGTCAGAAGTTTGAAAACCACTGTCCCAGATGAAATTGTGCTGCACACTGCTGCACACTGAAGGCAGGTACAATAAGGGTTCTATGCTTATAGAACAAGGAATAGATTTTCTAAACTATGTCCAGATGTTTCAGGAGAGTGATAGCCTCAACTAACACTTAAATGAATGCAATAAAATTTGCTGATAAATTTTAGTTTATCAATTTAATGCTGAAATTACCATTTTACATTGTTTTCTTCTTATTACAAATTATATGGATTTCTAGGAGCTTAACATGTTATCCCACTAGGGTTGCCAAGTCCAATTCAAGAAATATCTGGGGACTTTGGGGGTGGAGCCAGGAGACACTGGGGTGGAGCTAGCAGCAAGGGTGTGACAAAGATCACTGAACCCCAACGGGAATTTTGGCCATCGCATTTGAAGGGACGGCACACCTTTTTAAATGTCTTCCTTCCCTCCACCCTCCCCTTCTCTGATTTTACCTCAGAGATTTACCCCTTCCTCTTTGTGGTCTTTAGAAATTACAGTAGCTTCATTCATGCAAGAAAGGAGCTTTTCACAGTACTCAGACCCAGGGTCCACATTGGTAAGCTCCATCTAAAACAACAAACACACGACCCTGGCAACGAATGGATCAGGCAAGGACATCTTTCCCCCAGATCCAGAACTGGGACACCAAAATCAGAGCAAACCCCCGAGTCTCACCCAGCTCGCTGTCCCGTTAGCCCTCCAACCGATCGCCCACTTTCTGTGAAAACCGCAGATGACCGCTTCGCCAAACAATGTTCTTCCCCTACCTTAGTTCAAAACCTTGCGGTTGATATGCTAACCAATCAGATCGTCGAAAACATAAGCTCCCAATCAGATGCCAGGGCGTGGTCAGAGGCCAGCCAAAGAGGGGGGAGCGGCTAAGCGGTTCTCTTCCATCTTGGTAACTCCCGGCTGACGGGAAAAGTTATTTTTATACCTGGGAGGAGCTGCTGGGTGACGATGTTTGCCTAGAAGGACCCGGATTCGCGGCACGCCACGCTCCTGGCCTGCCTCCACCCTCCCCTTCTCTGATTTTACGTCAGAGGTGGAGCTGAGGAGGCGATGGCAATGCCGCTGCGCTGCTGCCGCCTCTTCTCCACTTCACCTTAGCTGCTCCTCCAAGATGGGGCAGCTCGCCACGCTCCTTGGCGCCGTTTCCCTCCCCCCTCCCCCCGCTTCCATTTTTGGGAGAGCGGGGGAAGAGGCTGCAAATCCTGGGGTCCCCCGTCAGGGCGGGAGGGTTGGGAAGCCTATATCCCACTAGCTTTACAATGTTGCCATTTTTGTTGTCATGCTCATCATTTTTTCTTCTTTAGTTTATGAACATATTTGATCATATTCATTTACATGAGGATGAGGATGATGAAAATTTATATGCTGCCTCTCCAGAGACCTGGTTGAGGCAGCTTACAACTAAAATCTTAATTAAGATCATGTACTTCTTTCCTGCTACCAGTGTTCAATTAGCATAGCAGCTAGGAAAATGGGATCAACACCAACAGAATTACTGTAGTTGTGAAAGATCACTGTTTTAATCTTGTATACATTTGAGTTCTCTGTAAAATGTCACTATCTGACAGCACCTCTTGCACTGTATCCCTTTTGGACCCATTGTTGATGGTGCACCCATTGTGTGTGTGTGTGTGTGTGTACACAGAGCTTTTTTGCAGAAAAAGCCCAGCAGGAACTCATTTGCACATTAGGCCACACCCCCTGATGTCACCATTGTTTCACACAGGGCTTTTTTGCAAAAAAAAAAATCCAGCAGGAACCAATTTGCATATTGGGCCAACCGCTAACACCAAGCCAGTCAGAACTGCGTTCCTGCTCAAACGAAGCCGCTCCTAGCACATTTTGGTGGGGAGAACAGGCTATAAACTGAATAAACTAAATTATACACACACACACACACACAAATTGTATTGGATGCACCATGAACACTGGATCCAAAAGGAATAAAGTGCAAGAGATTGTGACATTTTGAATGATGTTGGCTCTGGTCTCCCTACGATCCACTCATTCTGTTTGTAGTTTTGTGTATGTGTGGCACTTACTTCACAGTAAACATGCATGCAATTAGGCTCCCAACTCTTTAAGGTGCTGGAAGACTGTATTGGATTTTGCTACAACAATCTAACACAGCAACCTCCCTGGGATAGTGGACTAATCCTAGCAGGATTAGACTGGCCTAGACTGTAGCTAGTATTTTTCTAATAAAGCATTAAAAGAAGGAAGATTTTAGGATGATTGACTGACAAGTTCAATATTATCCTTCCCTACTAGATAACTTTATGCATTGTTATGCAGGCCTATAACAATCAAGTTTATGGAACTTTATGAAGGTCTCTGGAGCACGATAACAAGTAAGGCTTTATTGATTATAGCCCTTTCATATCTTCTGTGGCTGCATAACGCAATAAAAATTGGCCTCTCCAGCCCATGGTATTTTGTATGTCTTATTTAATCCCTGCTAAAATCACTGGGGGTGAATTTTCACTCTGGTACTTTATTTATTTGGCAGAACACCCAGAGAAGTGATTTTAAAACTTTTCCCTCTTACATCATCACCGTGTGCACATTAGAAAATAATACCCCCAAAATACAGTCAATTATTGTCTTCTTGTAAACAAAAAAGCCATCAGGTATACAACCTCAGAAATTTCATGGTTTTGCTATTTTGCTATTGGGAACCCCCAAATATATTGGGATACAAAAATACCCTGTAAGGTTCTCCCACCCCAGAAAGCAAAAACAGCACAGCATTTAATGTTAGGAGTTTTCTGCCTTGTGTGAAAGACTTTCAGGCTCTAAGTGTTTGAGTACTGTAAAAACACAAAACTGTTTTTTTTGGTGTGTGTGTGTGTGTTTTTGATGGGAACATTATTCTGTCCCAAGATACATTGGAATTTGAAGTGCGAGTATATTCTAGAATAAATTTTGTGGAAGTATTTTTTTTCTGAGCACAGGACAAGTGATAAATCATGCTACTCTTGCATAGCATTTTGGAGTGGTTCACACACACTTATTGGAAGACTGGACTTCTGTTATTTAAAAAAATTAATTTGTGTGATTGATTAAAGGGTTGTTTTGGGGAAAGAATTAAATAATTCCCTATGATCAACTGGTTGTTGTTTTATTTATTCTAACCCTACCTTTCTCCCCAATGGAGTCCAGGCCAAACTAGCTTCCATCATTCTCTCTCCATTTACTCCTCACATGGACCCTGTACTTTGCACTGAGAGTATGTGACTGGTTTGTGGTCATCCAGCAAGCATTCATGGCAGACTGGGAATTTAAACCTGAGTGTCCCTCTTCAAACAGAGCCCTCTACATATATGAAGTATGGAACAGGAGGGCAAGTGTTGACAGTGGTGACTAGCTACTTGCTCCCTGTCTTCAAGCTGTCATGCTCACCAAATTGAGACTGGGGAGCCATAAGCGGAGTCATGACCTTCTAAGTCCTGGGAAGTGAATGAACTTAGAAGAGTATAACTATGCTGGGGGGGGGGCACTTCAGTGTTCTGATACTAGTACTGTTCTTCCACACCTTGAGTGAACCTTTTCTTTATTTGTCTAGATGGTTGTTGGGGTAATCTAACCAGTAAGGGTTTAAATTTAGAATTTATTATCGGTTGGAGCAAAACTCCACCCTTAAATTTTTCTTTTCTATTCCTTTCAGTTTCTGCGCAATGTTATCCCAGCAATAAACAGGCAGTTTTGTTAGCCTGCAAATAAAGCCAGTGTTATTTATATATTTTAAAGGAGGTTTAAAAAAAAAAAAGCAAACAAACAAGAGTTGTATCACTGGGTGCTGCAACTACTGCCACCCCTCCCTGTTTTTTCCATCTATCTGTGCTTATTGTACTTTGTTAAAGTATCAAAACATTACTTACCCCTCTCTTGTTTCCATGACACATTCATATAATATGTGCTGCATTATGAAAGCCTCATTTCTGAGCTGTTGCCCTAAGGTCCAGATCAATGTCACACCCACACACCATGAGAGAACAAAGCAAATTTTATATCCATTCGGCTTTCTGTGACTCCAAATATTCTCAATTTGGTTGAATGTTACTACAAAGCAGTATTTATATTCATTTGGCTTTTTTTGACTCCAGATCTTACTGGTATGGCTGAATGTTATGTAGAAGTTTTAGTTACATTGACCTTTAAATAGTCTCCATCTTAACTCTTTGTACAGAGTTAAACAAAAAATTATAGTTAATGATTTTTTTTTTCAGTGCAAGAAAATATTTTCTTCAATAGAGTGGAATTATTTTTACCTTACAATAGAAAAGACTATGATCCAGTAGCTCTAACAAAATTTGTAGCGGTGAGCAGTGACTGATAAGAGCTCATACCCTGCCATAGGGTGGCCAGTCCACAGCTGGGGGTCAGGGGATCCTCTAGCAGGGGAGGGGAAAGTCCGCTGGGTGCTCCATTATACCCTATGAAGATCAGTCCCCATAGGGTATAATGGAGAATCAAATGATGGGTATCTGGGGCTCTGGAGGGGGCTGCTTTTTGAGGTAGAGGCACCAAATTTTCAGCATAGTATCTGGTGCCTCTCCTCAAAAAAGTACTTAAGGGGTCAAAAGAAGGTGTCCCCATTCTCCACTATTTCCAGTGAAGGGAAAGCATTTAAATGGAGCGCACTCCCTTTAAATGTGATGGGCTGAACTCCCTTTGGAGTTTAATCATGCTTGTCACAACCTTGCTCCTGGCTCCACCCCCAGAGTCCCCAGATGTTTCCTGAATTGGACCTGGCAACCCTACCCTGCCACAATTTTTGTTAATCTTTCAGGTGCTAGTGGACTCTTGCTCTTCTCTGCTGATACAGGCGGGCTAACATGGCTACCCATCTTGATCTTTGCCTTATAGTAATGCAAGCAAGGATTCTATTTATCTCTCCAGTAATGGGTACGTGGTGGGTATGCACTAGGAAGTCCTCAGTTGGACTTCCATGACATGTGTCCCCTTCACACTAACAAATATTTGGAAATATACATTGTCCAGTCTTGCTTTTGTACTGCTGTAAGCACATGGTGAACACATTTGCTAATTAAAGTGCAAACTGGCTTTCAAATAACTAAGGGATTAGATACTTTGGATGTAGGTGGGTTTCTCTGAAATGTGGAGCTTTGTGGATTATTTTAATATATTGTATTTTAATCTTTCTAAAACATCATCAGACCTTTTCTTTTTCAAGGCATTATTATAAAAACTTATCTTTTGAACTATACATTAAATCATAACAAAGTTTAGTATATTTAACTTCCGGTGTTTCAAAAACCAGTCAGTATATATATGTATGTATACAGTTAAATTGTATTTCAACAAAGAATTTTTAGATTTGAGTATGTATATCCTTTATTGTGATATCACAACAGTGTTGTTGGTTTTCTAAAACCTGAGATATATCTGTGATATTTCATTGCAAGTAATTCCTTATTTGTTTCATAGGAATCAAATGTAATTTACCTTTTCTGAAAAAAAAATTAGAATGTTCATAGGTTAAAGGTTTGACATTCGCAATAGCCTGTTGTAATTCATGTCTTGTGTTGTGCATCTTCCTCAAATTACTAATGAGATTGTTAAAGGTATCACTCACAATGCTAAGGAGTCAGCTATCAATCATTAAATGTTCTAATTCTCTATAATTTAATGATGTTTTCTTGGAGAATGGACTGAGCATTCAAGAGTCTCATTGGCAAAGGTTAATGAAAATAGCCTTGAACATGTTCACATTATGAACACAATAGGAAAACTTTTTCACAGGTCTGATAATAATATGAAAATGAAATAGGGTTCCCAAATCCCCCCTAGGCCTGGAGACTCCCGATTTGGAGCCTCCTCCCCCCGCTGGCCATAAAAGGGAAAGCGGGGGGAGGGGAGGGGGGAGAACGGCAGCCCTTCCCACCCAGCCCCGATCGCAGCAGCCAGAGCTCTTTCAGGCTGCTTCCCGCCCCCAGTCAGCTGGCCGGTGAAGGAAGGGGAGCCCAGCCACGCCCCCAAAGGACCATGTGCCTTTGCACCTCCGGAGGTGAGTGAGTTCTGTCCCCTGCATCAGATTTCCCAGAAACGGGGGGGGGGCGGGGGGAGGGGGAGGGGGGTGGAGAGGGAAACGTCTTCTCATAGGGTATAATGGGGAATTGATCTGGAGGTTTCGGGGGCTCTGGGAGAGCTGTTTTTTGAGGTAGAGGCACCAAATTTTCAATATAGTATCTAGTGCCTCTCCCCAAAGTATCCCCCAAATTTCAAAACGATTGGACCAGGGGGTCCAATTCTATGAGCCCCAAAAGAAGGTGCCCTTATCCTTCATTATTTCCTATGGAAGGAAGACATTTAAAAAGGTGTGCTGTCCCTTTAAATGTGATGGCCAGAACTCTCTTGGAGTTCAGTTATGCTTGTCACACTCTTGTTCCTGGCTCCGCCCCAATGTCTCCTGGCTCCACCCCCAAAGTCTCCTGGCTCCACCCCCAAAGTCCCCAGATATTTCTTGAATTGGACTTGGCAACCCTAAAATGAAAAGAAATTCAAAGATAATGTTGAGTCTGTGCAAAGGAGAATCCTTTCCATTTTATGGGTCGTTCTTTTTAATTTTATTTTTAATTAAAATTTTAAGCAATAGACATAAAAAGGAATACAAAACATAAAAGAACAGAAAAAACAAAGAACCATGATTTCAATTTTTGTCTATAACTGGTACAATTTAATTTTCTCTAATCACCTTCACTATAACCCAGAGTCCAAAGACAATGAACTGGCCAAGGTTTTAGTCATAAGCAAACTCATAAACAGCTTCTGCTCACAGCTTCTTGTTTTATTTATTTTTAAAGCATTTTATGTTTTTTTAGAACTTAATTTAGAGTTCCCAAGTCTGTGAACATATCAAATATTAAAACTTCAGACATTTAAAAGCATATACATAAAATATTTTTTTTTAAATTTAAACAATTAAAAGAGGGGCTAATAGTGAGGAAACTCCAAATGAAACAAAAAGTCTTTACCCACTGGTGGAAAATGACAATAGAGGGAGACAGATAAATCTCTCTGGGAAGGGAGTCTGTTGTGAGTCAATAGACGATCAGGTCCAAGATCTGAGGGCTGTAGGAAGTCATCGTCTGTCAGGCTGGAGAGCAGTAGCCTTGAGTTCTATTCTGAGAGATAAAAGAACAGACTCAGAAAAGTTTTGTAGCTGTGAGCATAATCTAGAGAAAGGAAACAAAGCATCACTAAGGGCAAATTAGGGTTGGTCAGTGCTCACTGAAGAATCTGTCTAGGGATAAGATATATATGAGAAGCAGGATGCAGTCAAAGGCAGATGATGGATGAGGTGGATACACTAGAACATAAGGAGCAACAAGGACAGAAAACACAAGGGGGGCAAGCAGAGTTAGCAGCACCCAATGAACAGATAAAATAATCTATAGCTCAGGCAAGGGATTTCTTCAGTGAATGATCAGAGCAGCATCTGCCAAATTTATTTACTTATTTTAGTTACATTGTTTATAGCCTACCTTTCTTACTTGGACTCAGCATGGATTACGCAGATTGAGTCAATTACTTGCAGGGCTAGGATCTCAGATACATATTTATATTCTTTGATTTCTCTACCACTCCCCCTGTATTTTAAATGAGTCTTCTCAAGAACATTAAATTAAAATAAAAGCACTGGCAGCCAAATTCTATCTGCCACAGCAACTTAAAATATGTAATCTAATATGTTACACAGGATCATAAAAAATATGCTGGCTTTGGGAAAACAAATTGCAGAATTCTCCATTGGGAGAATCAGAGCGCAGAGGGAGAATCATTTTCATACTACATTTGGCTTCATTTCTATGCCCATGGTTAGTTATTAACTAAGGATCCGATTTTAGTGAGATCACATCTGCCACCAATGTAAAGCCATATTCTGGTTGATTTCTGTGAGTGCTAAAATGAGCTTTGAAATAAGATCTGGATATATGAGAGTTTCATCTTTTCTTATTACTTTTGTAACTGCAGAAAACTCTATGTACAGTTACAGGGGGGTTTTTTGCGGGGGTGTATGTGTATGTGTGCATGCATGTGTGTATATACCCTGTAGCTTCAGGAGCTATCTTATGTGTATCAACTATATTTTTAACTGCCTTGACATGGATAGCCCATGCTAGCCTGATCTCATCAGATCTCAGAAGCTAAGCAGGGTTGGCCCTGGCAAGTATTTGGATGGGCAACCTTCAAGGAATACCAGGGGTGTGACACTGAGATAGAAAATGGCAAACCACCTCTGAAATGTCTCTTGCCTTAAAAACAAGTCTAAGACACCACCTGGTGGTATATCATGCTAAAAGAGCTAGAATTTCTGGCTGCCAGACAATCTTAGGCTCTTCTGGCTTACAACACACACTGCCATACTATTGTTGTTGTTGTTATGCTTACATTTTGTAAGCTGCCTTGTGCATTGTGGAAACATGGGGTATAAAGAAGGGATACAAAGATGGAGTGCAAATGAATCTTTCCGCATTAACTTACATGCACATCTGCAATGGAACCTCTGTGAGTTTCAGAGGATTTTGAAAGTTGCACTCGATTAACTTCTTGTCATGGGAAAGGGTGGGGCCTGAGTGGGGTTTTGCTGTGGACAGGAGTCATTTCAAGAATCCCTACAGTCCCACATACCCCTCCTTCCTTCTTCCATCTATTTAGTTCTGGAGTGAGCAAGGGCCTTATCTGGCTGCCACCACTCTGGTTCTGTGGCTTAACTAAACATGCCAGCATGGCAGGAGACCTTCCACCCCTGGCTCTTGACTCTCACTGCTGCTGTATGGAGCAAAATTGGGAAACTGCTAGAGCACCACTGCGGCACCATGATGTACACAACTGCAAGTGATGATACAGTGGCCTGCATCTTGATGTCACATTACTTCTTTCGCCGATGCTCTGGGGGTTGCTGGTGGATGGCTGGCAACCCTGTTTGCCACTTTGGTTGCTATCACACTGGGAAACTGACACAATAGTATCCTGAGACAGCAAATCCTGATTCAGACAGGTCCGTTTTAGGGGGATCAGACAGCTGCCATTGAAGCGGCAGCATCCCAGCAGCCATCCGTGCTTCCGCCTTCAGACGGCTAGCCTGGCTCCTCTGTGGAAAGGGTGGTTTTTCTGTGAAGGATCCCTGTGTGTGTGCTTATGCTGAGAAGCACACAAGCGCATCGTGGAGAGGGGCTAGGGAAAAAAACCCACCTTGACTGTGCCAGGAACAGCTTGGTGCGATCACACCGCTCTTCCGCCCATGAGTCCCGCCGGGACATTCAGACAGCAGCCAATTATGCGACCTACAATTGATTCAGGTGGATGCTACCAGGAGAATCCAGGTAGCTTTAAAAAGCAGACAGGATGCATCTGAGATTGGGCTGGGAACGGGCTGGGCTCGGAGGGCAGATGTGCTCGTGTGAACGTGCACCTTTGAATCTAATGGGAGGCGATCCTAGGTCGGGCCAAATCTCTTGTGTGAAATCACCCTTTGTCCCCCAGTCAGTTCCTTCTTTGAACAGGGCTTGCCCTACTGTGTGGCTGAATATGAGGTGTAAAAGACCCAGGAAGAATGAACATAAAAACTAGTTTATTTATCAAATAACATAACAGTTAAATAAGAGAACAGTTATAAAATGGAACAGAATTAATACAAGGTACACGAAACACACACATTGCAAAACTCATATGGAAAAGAAACCATCTGGAAAACAATTACATTCCCTAACTCATTGATATTATTTCCTTATTAACTTTATTTCAGTGCCTGATCCCCTTTAGGGCCCCACATTGGGATGAGGGATCAGTTCCCTCCAAATGCAGCCTCACTGAATCCCAGCTTCAAAGAGTAAACACCCTCCCCAACTGTGCAGAATCTTATAGAGCCAGCTTGATATAGTGGTTAAGAGCAACAGACTCTAATCTGGAGAACCAGGTTTGATCTTCACTCCTCCACATGCAGCCAGCTGGGTGACCTTGGGTCTAATATGCAAAGGAGCTTCTGCTAGAATTCCACCCCTGGTTCTCTCAGAGCACTCTCAGCCCCACCTACCTCACAGGGTGTCTGCTGTGGGGAGAGGAAGAGGAGATGATTGTAAGCTACTCAGATAATCCTTTGAGTAGTGAAGGGTGGGGTATAAAACCAGTTCTTCTGTTTCTTCTATATGCTCCCTGTCAAAGCTCTGCCTCTTTAACAGCATCTGGTTTCTATTTTTCCCCACAGTTCCACCAGGCCTAATCCTGAGGTTTGGAGGGTAAGGGTACTAGGCTTCTGTTAAAGGTAGGGAACACAGGAGGGCAGAAACTACCTGCTTCTGCCCTCCTGTGCCCACTAGGGATGCCAGCCTCCAGATGGGACCCAGGGATTCCCTAGAATTATAGTTCATCTTCAGACTACGGAGATCAGTTGCCCTGGAGAAAATGCATGCTTTGAAGGGTGGATTCTATGATATTGTACCCCAGTGAGGTATCTGTCCTCCCCAAATCTCCAGGAGTTCCCCATCCTGGAGCTGGCAACCCTAACCTGTCACCCTCCATCAGCCAATGGGAGAAATATAAACTAAAGAATCACTGTTGGCTTGACATTGTTACATCAGTTCCATGAAAAACCTGGAAGTGGCATAGTGTCTCTCTTAGAAATGCAGGAAATTTTGGCATGACTTCTAGGTTTTCCATAGAAGTGATGTAATGCTCCAGTATTTCCCCACCCCACCATACTCTTGCCAGCTAGCGTGATGGAAAAGCTATCTTGTGTCTAGGATTTCCAGGCCTCTTCACCTGTCTGGCAGGGGGATTTGGGGGTGTTCTGGGGGTGGGCAGTGATGTTGCGTGATGTCCCCGATACAATGATGTCACCTGGAAATGATTTCATCACACTGCAGATGTCTCACAGTGTCATCTTTCTTTGGGGGTGGGGTTTCCCATGCTAGCCAGATGGCCAGTTACAGTCTTGCATTTTCTCATTGCAAAATGAAAATAGGAGTTCAAGCAGAAGTTATTTATAGGCTACAGGCCACAGGCTACCTTCATTTGTTGTTCAGTGGAGGATATATCCCTGTGTATATACTTGTGCATAAAATGCTTTTAACTTTAAGAATACCCAGGCAAGTATTTTTGTCTGTTTATAAAATTGTTTTCTGAACCAGAGCTGAACAATGTAGCATTTTGTCCATACTTGATATCTGATGTTTACTTCAGATTTCAGTTTAGTTTTCACCTCACAACACCTCACTTTAATTTTGTTTCTGGATTAGTCCAATTTCCTTATGCATGATATACAACATCAAGTTCCCAGTGCAACCTGTGCTACGAAAAGAGGCTTTATGAATTATGAAGAGGCTTACGTGGCTTAGGGGAAAATGCAGTGGGAAAGATAAAAGGCAAGTAGAGGGCATTGAAATACAAGCTACAAAAATGGTGAGGAGAAATGATGAAGCAAATTTATGATTACCAGGGTCAGAGGGTGTGGTGGTAGATTTTTGACAGGTTCCATATCATTGCTATGCAGGCAGTGAGCTAAGACTCAAATGTGCTGTCGCACAATGGAAAAGTGGAACTACACCTGATGGTGGTATATCTATGACACAGAACATGAATTGCTGCCAAATAGCAGCCTATCACTGGGAGTAGTATGTGCTGAGGAGTGTGGGGGTAGTGTGTTCACTAATTCCCTGTGTGCAAATCGCATGCTTGTAGATTGTTGGTTTGCTGAAGGGTTGCATATTCTTGCATGCAGGGTTGCTTGCCTGTGTATCTGTCCATCATATTTTGAACTTGCCCTTTTTTTCAAAGAGCTCAAGGTGGCATCTGGAGTTCTCCAGTTTATCTGTTACCACAGTCTTGTGGGAAATTTTAAGCTGAAAGATAGTGGCTGGACCAAGGGCATCCAATGGACTTTAATGGCTGAATTAGTCCAGCACTCTAACCACCATTCAGCACAAGTTGTAAGACATGTGCACAATGTAAGGTGTAAGATATATGTAATATATGTGCACAGTTTGGAGGGGAAGTTGTCTGAGTGTTAAAATATTTTTAGCCATCATCCTTATTATAGTTGTAGTACATTATATTTAGGGTTGTTTGTATTGGTTTCAAGGGAAACACATTTTATAATTGCTCCTGCCATCCAATAATTCGGATAAAATTCTCAGACTGCAATCTAAATGCCAAGTTTCAGACATTCAGTTGAAATTTTACTTGTCTTACAGGCAATTAAACATTCTAGCTTGCGGGGTGAGCACAGGGAGGCATCACAACATTTACATGTGACATTTTCCCTCTTTTTTTGGACTCCTCAGATGGGGAGTGTTTTTTTAAAAAACAAGACTGGGGCAGGTGGGCAAGGGGAGTTAATCCTTAGTATCTTTCTTACCTCATTGTCTTTGATTTCAGAATGTTTTCTCCCTTCCACTACTAGAGGTGCTCTGGGAGGAAAATTCTGAAATCAACCAGTTGAACATAGCTAAGTAAGGCACAGAAGGGAGGGCAGTGTTTAACTCCCTTTATCCACTTGCATACTAAACTTTTGCTAAAAAAATATATCCTTCATCTCCCCACTTTGTCTACAAGTGAAAGAGTGGCCTAGTGCATAAATGTGCAGGCATGGCTGTGTGTAGTCCTGAATTCTTTTAATTGCCTGTCTTCCCCCACTCAGCACCATAGTCACAATCCAGATTGGATCCCTTGTGGTTAGGAATGGGCATGAACCAAATCATGAAGCAAAATTCATCACAAGTTTTGCCCTGTTTGTGGTTTGTTTGTTGAAGTTTGTGATGGGTCTAGCATTAGAGCTTCCACAAATTTTAAAAGCAGTTTGTGGTAGTACGTGATAGTTCATGGATAGAACAGAAAACAGCAGTTTAAAACAGTGGTCCCCAACCTTTTTGACACCAGGAACCAGTTTTGTGGAAGACAGATTTTCCACGGATTGGGGCGGGGGGATGGTTTCAGGATGATACAATTGCACACTTTATTTCTAAAGTGTTTGGTGTAGTGGTTAAATGTGCGGACTCTTATCTGGAAGAATTGGGTTTGATTCCCCACTCCTCCACTTGCAGCTGCTGGAATGGCCCTGGGTCAACCATAGCTCTCACAGAGCTGTCCTTGAAAGGGCAGCTTCTGGGGAAAGCTATCTCAGCTCCACCTACCTTACAGAGTGTCCGTTGTGGGGAAGGAAAGAAGATTGTGAGCTGCTCTGAGACTCTGAAATTCAGAGTGGAGGGCAGGATATAAATCTAATGTTTTCTTCTTATTACTACATTGTAATATATAATGAAATAATTACACAACTCATGGCCCAGTTGCTAACACACCATGGACTGGGACCGGTCCATGGCCCAGGGTTTGGGGACCCCTGGTTTAAAGGGACTTTGAATTCCTTTAAACTCCTGCTTTCTGTTCCTTGCAAAAACAGATGAGTGGCAGGGAATGCCTTCCCATCACTCAGCTGTTTTTCAGGGTTTCCTGTGCAGTCCCTTTAAATGGACTGCACATGAAAGCTGAAACAGCTGAGCAGCAGGGAGTGCCTCCCCACCACTTAGCTGTTTTTCAGGATTTCTACAAATTCCATTGAAAGGGACTGCACAAGAAAGCTGGAACAGCTCAGATTTTTTCACGCTTTCTGCAAACTCTGTTGAAAGGAATTGTGGTCCCTTTCAGTTAGTTTGCTGTGTCATGAACCAAGAACCAGTTAAGTTTCTGAATGAACCTCCTGGTTTGGTTTGTGGCTTGGCCATGAACCACATTTTTTCTGGTTCATGCCCATCATGGCTTTAAAAAAAATTAAAGACATAAAGAGATCACAGTAATTTTAATCCTCATTGCTGCTCATTAATGTTGAAATATCTCATGTCCTTCCAAACAGGGTCCCAGGTTCCCCCCTATGATGGGCAACCTCTGCCCAAGCTGTGGGCTCCCACAGCTGCTTCATAGAGCATTGGGGACGCACTAAGGGAAAGAACTGGCATTGCATTACATTCTATAAGTTTTCAAATTCTCTAAGGTAAAAGCCTTAAGAAGAAGGGAGTTCAAGAGGGGTGGGAGTTTCTTAAATGCAAAATATTGAAAGCACAATCGCATACCATTTCTATTAGAAGAAAATTGGAGAAGCCTAAAGAAGTCAAGGTGGCTCCATAAACAGCTCTCTAAAGACTTGAGAAATAAAAAGACTCATTTAGGAAATGGAAGGAGGGCCTTATAACCAAGGATGAATATAAACAAATCACCAGTGCTTGTAGAGAAAGAGTTAGGAAGGCTAAAGCTCATTATGAGCTTAGGCTAGCAAAAGATGCTAAAAACAACAAAAAAGGTTTTTTTCTTATGTTCAAAGAAAAAGAGCAAGGACATGGTAGGCCAATTGTGGGAACAGGAAAGTGACATTGTAACAGGTGTATGAAGAGAGGGCAGAACTGCTCAATTCCTGCTTTTCCTCAGTCTTTTCTTCTGAGGGGAACAATGCTCAACATGGCAAAAACAGAACATATAATGAGGGTAGGGAGTTGCAACCTAAGATCAGCATAGGGGTAGTACATAAACACCTAGTTTCTTTAAACAAAACAAAGTCCCCAGGGTCAGATGAACTGCATCTAAGAGTACAAAAAGAGCTTGTGGATGTAATTTCCGAACCTCTGTCCATTATTTTTGAGAATTCTTGGTGAACAGGTGAGGTGCCGGAAGATTGGAGGCAGGCAAATGTTGTCACTTTCTTCAAGAAGGGGAAAAAGGAGGATCTAGGTAACTACCTACCTGTCAGCTTGACATCTATACTGGAATAGTTTTAGAACAAATCATCAAACAGTCCTGGAACATTTAGAAAGGATGGATGTGATTACTAAGAGCTAGTATGGGTTTTTCAAGAACAAGTCAGACTAACCTGATCTCTTTTTATTTTGAGAAAGTGACTACCTTGCAGAGGAATGCTGTAGACATCATTTACCTTGATTTCAGTAAGGCTTTTGATAAGGTTCCACATACAATCCTTGTTGACAAATTGGTAAAATGTGGTTTAGATCCTGTTACTGTTAGGTGGATCTGTAACTGACTGACAGGTCACACCCAAAGAATGGTTCCTCATCCTCTTGGAGAGGAGTGACAAGTGGAGTGCCTCAAGGATATGTCCTAAGACCTGTTTTGTTCAATATCTTTATAAATGATTTGGATGAAGGAATAGAAGGAATGCTTATTAAATTTGCAAATGATACTGAATTGGGAGGGGTTGCAAATACAATAGAAGACAGAAACAGGATGATCTTGACTGGCTGGAAAACTGGGTTAAAACCTGTAAAATGAGTTTTAATGGAGATAAATTTAACGTTCTTCATTTAGGTAGCAAAAATCAAATGCATAATGATAGAATGGGGGAGACTTGCCTGGGCAGTAGTATGAGTGAAAAGGATCTAGGGTCATAGTAGATCATACACTGAACATGAGTTAACAGTGTGATGTGGTGGCTAAAAATTCTGGACTGTATTAATGGAAGTCCTGTTCACATGAAGTAATGGTATTGCTTTATTCTGCTCTGGTAAGACCTCACTTGGTGCGTTCAGTTTTGGGCATCTCATTTTAAGAAGGATATAGACAAGCTGGAGTGGGTCCAGAGGAGGGCGACAAAGATGGTGAGGAGTCTGGAGACCAAGTCCTATGAAGAAAGGTTGAAGGAGCTGGACCTGTTTAGCTGAGAGGTGATATGATCACCATCCTCAAGTACTTGAATGACTGTCATATAGAGGATGGTGCGGAATTGGCTTCTGTTGCTCCAGAAGGTAGGACCAGAACCAATGGGTTGAAATTAAATCAGAAGAGTTTCCAGCTGAACATCAGAAGGGACTTCCTGACAAAGCAGTTCCTCAATGGAACAGGCTTCCTCCAGAGATGGTGGACTCTCCTTCCTTGGAGGTTTTTAAACAGAGGCTGGATGGCCATCTGACAACAGTGCTGATCCTGTGAATGTAAGGGAAGGTATTTGTGAATTTTCTGCATTGTGCAGGTGGTTGGACTAGATGACTCTGGGGGCCTCTTCCAACTCTATGATTCTATTATTCTTTCTTATCCTTTTTGTAGTCAATGAAATCAATGTTGGAGAAACGTCTTCTGTTTTCTGAATATCAGTACAGGGCAT